>NC_053168.1:5695000-6000000 GCF_016835505.1 Polypterus senegalus | reverse complement strand
CCAGGGAGCGTCCATTGTGTATACTCTCTGAAACCTGCTTAATAAACTTCAGGGTTATGCTGGCAGAACCCGGCCCAGCAGCACTGGGTACAAGGCAGGAGACCTGGCATGGCTGGACACACTCGGTCGCACTGGGGGGGCTATGAATTCATTGTACTTGACTTGCTCTTGAAGACTCAGACTCAATAATTGTTTCTTGATCCTCAATTTGCAGCCAAACAATTCTTCTTTCTTCTTCTTCTCTTTCTTTCGGCTGCTCCTGTTTTGGGTTGCCAGAGCGGATCATCTTTCTCCATATCTTCCTGTCCTTGTCATCTTGCTCTGTTACACCTATCACCTCACCACATCCATAAATCTTCTCTTAGGCCTTCCTCGTTTCCTCTCCTCTAGCAACTCTGTCCTTAGCACCCTTCTCCCAGTATCCCCAGCATCTCTCCTCTGCACATGTCCAAACCAAAGCCATCTCGCCTCTCTGACTTTGTCTCCCAACCGTCTCACCTGAGCTGACCTTCCAACGTCCTCATTTCTAATCCTGTCCATCCTCGTCACACCCAATGCAAATCTTAACATCTTTAACTCTGCCACCTCCAGCTCTCTCTCCTGCTTTCTGGTCAGTGCCACCGTCTCCAACCCAATTTGCAGCCATACAACAATGAGATACGAAATGAACCAAAACACGACCAGCAAACTGTGACCATCATACAATATCTAAAAATAAAAAGGGTGGAGGTCTTAGGAATGATGATCTGCTCAGGTCCACAAAACATTTTAAAGGAGCTCTTAGATAAGTAAAGAAAAAAAATCAACAATTTTGGAAATGTCTGCTGTTACACAAAGAGAGCAGCAACAAGCCGTGGAATTAATTAACAACAAGACTCGACGCCTGATTAAGCAACTGGTTGGAGTTTGAGGCCCTGACTTAGTTGGTCTTCTGTTGGCTCACTCACTTCACATTTCATTTCATGAAGCAATTGAGAGGAACGATGAAGAAATCATAGGGAAGAAATCTTAGAAAACAAGTCAATTAAAATGAAAGGAAAATGAGTTAATTAGCAGCAAAAACAGGTCACTAATTAAGAAAAAGGGTGAGAATGAAAACCTGCAGCCACTGCGGCCCTCCAGGACTGGAGTTTGAGATCCCTGATCTACGGTCAAGTCAAGTCAAGTTGGGGAGCATGCACCTTAATCTGAGTATAGATAGATGGATGTGAAAGGCGCTATATAAATGATAGATAGATAGATGTGAAAGGCGCTATATAACAGATAGTGTGGAGCCGACCCGGACACAGACAGGCGGACATGTTGTTTTCAAACCTCCACACGTTTTATTTACAATAATGTGTCACTCAGACACTAAATAAAGTCAGTGCACAAACCCCAACACAATCCTGGCCACAATGCCTTTCTTCAGGCCACCTCCACACACACCTCTCGTGCCTCGTGCCTCGTGCCTCGTGCCTCGTCCTGCTTCCACCTGACTCCAGCCCTGAATGAAGGGAGACGGCCCCTTTTATATCCTCCCAGATGAGCTAAGGTGATTCCCGACACTCCTTCGTTGGCCATGCCCCAGTGTGGCGGAAGTGCCAGCTGTTCTCCCGGCAGCTCTCCGGGCGCCCTTTTAATTCTTCCCCCCAGCACTTCCTGGTGTGGCGGAAGTGCTGAGGTAACAGGTCCCCAAGGCATTGGGGCGCCTCCTGGCGGTGACCACGGGCCCCTACAGGGTGGGGCTTCTATGCCCTCAACCCGTGGCCCCCAGAGCAACCAGGAAGGCGACCCCACGTGATCCAGGGTGGGCGCAGACCCACATCCGGTCCCTTACGGCGTCCCGGCCGGGTCATTGCCCCTGGCATCCCTGACAATAGATAGATATACTGCTCAAATAAATGAAGGGAACACTCAATCATGACAGTTTAACAGCAAGTCAGTGGAGCTTCAGGAATATCAGTCTTCTGTAAGAAAGCAGAAGTGATTGTGAATTAACTTTACTTGCTTTGGTGCAAACGAAAGTGACAACCGGTGACCTGGAGAGGCAACAGCAAGCCACCCCCAAAAAGAGAATGGTGGCCCCAGACAGTTGTTCTCTCCTTATCCTACCTGACTGATTCCTCTCTAGTTTTGCGTTTTACTCGTGTCCTTGTCACTACTGGTAGCCTGCAACCCATTCAAACTGCACAGATAGTCCCGCTCCTCCAGGATGGCACATCCATACGTGACATCACAGGAAGGTTTGCTGTGTCTCCTAACACAGTCTCAAGAGCATGGAGGAGATACTAGGAGACGGGCCATTTCACAAGGAGAGCGGGACAGGGCCGTAGAAGGGCATCAACCCAGCAGCAGGACTGGCATCTGCTCCTTGGTGCAAGGAGGAACAGGAGGGGCACCGCCAGAGTCCTACAAAATGATCTCCAGCTGGTTACTGGTATGCATGTCTCTGACCAAACTTTCACAAACAGACTCCATGAGGGTGGCATGAGGGCCCGACATCCTCTAGTGGGACCTGTGCTCAAAGCCCATCACCGTGCAGCTCAATTGGCATTCACCAGAGAATACATAATTGGCAACTCCACCATTAGTGCCCCATTCTCTTCACAGATGACAACAGGTTCACAATAAGCACATGTGACAGATGTGAAAGAGTCTGGAGACGCCCTGGTGAATGATATGCAACCTGCAACATCATCCAGCAGGATCGGTTTGGCAGTGGGTCAGTGATGGTCTAGGGAGGCATATCCTTGGAAAGTCGTACAGACCTCCATGTGCTAGGTGACAATACCCTGACTGCTGTTAGGTACCGGGATGAAATCCTCAGAGCCATTGTCAGACCTGATGCTGGTGCAGTGGGCCCTGGGTTCCTCTTGGTGCAGGACAATGCCCGGCTTCATTTGGCCAGAGTGTGTAGGCAGTTCCTGAATAACAAAGGTATTGATGCCTTTGACTGACCCGCAAGTTCATGAATCCAATTGAGAAACTCTGGGATGTTGTTTATCGGTGCATCTGACTACACCAAGTAACGCCACAGACTGTCCAGGAGCTCACTGATGCCCTGATGCAGGTCTAGGAGGAGATCCCCCAGGACTCATCTGACATCTCATCAGGATTGTCGGGGGTCCATACAGGCATGCGGAGGCCATACACACTTGGAACTGCCGTCATGAAAATCACGTAAGTTGGATCAACCTGGGATTTCAGTTTTTAACTTTGATTTTCGGTGAGATGTTGAATGAGCCCTCAATGGGGTTGCTAAGTTTGGTTTCCATTGACACTTGTTTCATCATTTTGTTCTCAACGAAATTACACCGTATTACTCAGTAAAGATTTTTCACTTCAATATTTCGTTCATCGAGATCCGATGTGTGATTCGAGTGTTCCCTTTATTTTTTTGAGCAGAATATATAAATATACAAATAATTCAAATTTACATTAGAACAATCTGATGTCACACACGTGCACATGGGAGGCAATTCCGAATCAGACCGGGATGTGGCAGAGTGCACTGACTCTTTCTCCCTTTCCTGTAAACCATTGACGGGAGATCCCACCTGGCCCTCTTGACGTCACTTCCGGGTTCGAGCCTATGGAAAAGGACCTTGCCGGCTCCGGCCCATGTGATGTCACGTCCGGGCTCGAGCTTATGGTTGAAGACCCTACAACTTTACCCTGTTCCCTCAGTTCTGTTTTGGACTCGGATTTGAGCACATCAGTGCTGTATACATTTTAGTGACTTTGCAGCCAGGGTACCAAATATACGGTGGCTGCCCCAAAACTTTCTATGACTCTGAGTCAAGTTTGTGACACTGGATGAGAACAGGCCATTCAGCCCGACAAAGCTCGCCAGTCCTCTCCACTTATTTCTTCCAAAAAAACATCAAGTCGAGTTTTGAAAGTCCCTAAAGTCTTACACACCACCTCACTACTTGATTGCTTATTCCAAGTGTCTATCACTCTTTGTGGAAAGAAACACTTCCTAATGTTTGTGTGAAATTTCCCCTTCACAAGTTTCCAACTGTGTCCCTGTGTTCTTGATGAACTCATTTTAAAATAACCGTCTCGATCCACCTGACTAATTCCTTTCATAAATTTAAACACTTTTATCAGGTCACCTCTTCATCTTCTTTTGCTTAAACTGTACTGTAAAGGCTCAGCTCTTTTAATCTTTCCTCATAACTCATAACTTGTATTGCACACATCAAGGCGCTATATAACCTGACAGTCTGTTAGTCTTCTTAATTGCTTCTGAACACTGTCTGCCAGTTAATAGCATAGAGTCCATTACGACTCCTAAATCCTTCTCAAAAGGTGGACTTTTGATTTTCAGACCTCCCATTGTAAATTAAAACCTAACAAGACCTAAACCTAATGTAAGCGTTAGGCTCAGCTCTTTTAATCTTTCCTCATCACTCATTCCCCGTAGCCCTGAATCAGCCTCATTGCTCTTCTCTGGACTTTCTCTAGTGCCATTATGTCTTTTTTGAAGACCAAAACTGCACCCAGTACTCCAGATGAGGTCTCACCAGTGTGTTATAAAGGTTGAGCAGAACCTCCTGTGACTTGTACTCTACACATCAAGGCGCTGTATAACCTGACATTCTGTTAGCCTTCTTAATGGCTTCTGAACACTTTCTGCCAGTTGATTGTGTTGAGTCCAAGACGACTCTTAAAAATCTTCTCATACGGTGGACTTTCGATTTTCAGACCTTCCATTGTTAATTAAATCATAACAACCTAAACCTAATGCAAGCGTTAGGCTCAGCTCTTTTAATCTTTCCTCATAATTTATCCCCTGTAGCCCTGAATCAGCCTAGTCGCTCTTCTCTGGTCTTTCTGTAGTGCTGCTATGTCTTTTTTGTAGCCTGGAGACCAAACCAGCACTCAGTACTCCAAGATGAGGCCTCACCAGTGTGTTATAAAGACTGAGCAGAACCTCCTGTGACTTGTACTCCACATGTCAAGGCGCTATATAACCTGACATTCTGTTAGCTTTCTTAATGGCTTCTGAACACTGTCTGCCAGTTAATATTGTAGAGTCCACTGCGACTCCTAGATCCTTCTCATGAGGTGGACTTTCGATTTTCAGACCTCCCATTGTGAATTAAAACCTAACAAGACCTAAACCTGATGCAAGCGTTAGGCTCAGCTCTTTAAATCTTTCTTCATCACGCATCCCCTGTAGCCCTGAATCAGCCTCGTCACTCTTCTCTGGACCTTCTCTTGTGCTGTTATGTCCTTTTTGTAGCCTGGGGACCAAAACTGAACCCAGGACTCCAGATGAGGCCTCACCAGTGTGTTATAAAGCTTGAAGCTTACATATGAGACTTTCCGTTTACAGTACATCAAACTCTAAATGAAGTGATAGAATCGATTCATGTAAACAGGCAGCTCGAATGAATTGAATCAGTAAAGTGAATCGAAATGCCCTTCACTTGACTTCTGCCCTGTGACCCGGATAACCAGAGAAAAATGGATGGGCACCCACTTTTTTTGTTAACTCCTTTCGATTTTTTTCACTTACGAGAATGCGACCGTGGCACTTGAATCGGACGTCTCCCAATGGGGTCTTTCCCTTCTCTTTTTATATTTTGTGGCCTGACCTCCAACTGGCTACCGATCAGAGCAGTTCCTGACTGCAACTTTGGAAATCCAACAATCGACGGGCGATGCTGTCATTCACTGCCTTTGCACTCAGCTCTGGAGTGAAGAAAACTTAACATGTTAAATGTGTGGGAACCCAGGTGGTGACAAACAGAAGACAGATATGTGCACAATACATTTAGGTGGCGGTGCTACTCCTCTACTACTATTAAAAGACTGCTTCACTATGAATGTGTGAAGTGCCGTCAAATTAACAAGATTTAATGGATGCAATTAGGCATTGTGTTAAAAAAATTTAATTGCTGAAAGTTTTAATGCATTAATTGAACTTGTTAATCACGGCAATTAATCCACAGGCCTGATAAACACATGTAATGAAACTAACACAAAAACATGAATAATTATAATACAAAATTTACAGAAACAACCATAAAACAAAAAAATAAATACAAGCCAAGGAAAAAAAAAAACTCAGGCCTTTAATGACCTCCTGGGCACAGCGGTGTGTCTGTTCAATGCTTGTATGGGTACTGGGTGTTGGGCAAGGTCGTGGGGTCTAGCGGCTGTGGGGCATCTGTTTGGTGAAGAAAGATTCACGGATCTTGACGTTGCTGACCATGCTGTGATCTTCGTGGAGTCAATGGAGGCTCTGATCGGGGCGCTCGAGAGACTGAGTGAGGAGTCCGAGTGTCTGGGCTTGCGAGTGTCCTGGATAAAAAACAACATCCAGGCCTTTAATAAGCTCTTGGGGACGGCCATCAGCCGTGTGTCTGTCTGCGGAGAGAGTGTCGACCTCGTCATTGAGAGGTTTACTTACCTCGTTAGTGACATTCATGTCTCTGGTGACTCTTCCTATGAAGTCAGTAGACGGATTGGGAGAACATGGGGGGTCATGAGGTCGCTGGAAAGGAGTGTGTGGCGCTCCTGATATCACTGCAAAAGGACGAAGGTCCAAGTCTTTAGAGTCCTGGTGCTTTCTGTTTACGAGACATGGACGTTATCCAGTGACCTGAGATGAAGACTGGACTCCTTCCTGTGTGTCTGCTCCTGCTGGTCTGACTTTGTGTTGCTCTTGGAGTCCCAAATAAGGCACATGACCTGCATTGTGAGGGAGCGTCAGTTCCAGCATTACGGTCATGTGTTGATCACCTCACAGGACCATCATTGTTGAGGAGCCGAATGGCTGGACCAGACCAAGGAGATGCCCATGTAACACCTGGTTGCAGCAGATAAAAGGTCATTTGGATGGGACTGGACCCCGTGTCTGCCTGGGGTGTTGCCAACTGAGATCCCAAGCTATTTCATCATGTGGAGGGTGCGGCACCCGCCCTGTACCATTGCAGGCTCCCCAATCTGACTTGAATGACCTGACTGGCAGTAGCATAACACCATCCTGCCCTAGTTCAAGTTTATTTCTCATTTGTGTAGTATTTTTTAATATTTTTTTTTAATTTAAAGATTCTGTTTTGAGATTTTGAGTTGCAAACATGGGGAAAATGGGTGTGAGGCCTGTAAAATGCAGCCACGCAGCAGGCCAGGACTTTTCAAGGCATGTCAGCCCAGCAAAGAAACCTCATTTCTGAAGCTTCCTGTTGTGGACTAGGAGTCCCAAAACACATAAATCCCGAAAGGTTACAAAAGTGTTTCCAAAAATCCCCACTAAAGGGGGATATCACTGTGAAACCCCAGCTAGTAATAAGGGCAAGCAAGCAGCACCAAATCTTAAAATGCTCTTCAACAGCAAAGAAGCTCTGTGGAGCACTACAAGCAAAGGGATTGCCCAGGCAATTCAATGGAAACAAAGTCCCAATACAGTAAACCAGAAATGTGAAACCAAGACATGAATAGGTGGTCTACTCTCCATCGCACATTAATAAGGAGAATCAACACTGTTAAGGTGAATATCCTTCCCAAGCTTCTATTTCTATTTCAAAGCTTAAACATTAAGAATTTTTTTAAGAAATTAGATTCAATCGTAACCTCATTTATTTGGAATTTGAAATATCCAAAGGATGACCCTAAAACGACCTAAATCAGAAGGTGGCATGGCACTACCCAACTTTCAATTGTATTACTGGGTGACAATTATACAGGCCATAAAGACCAGGGGCCTCATGTATAACGGCGTGCGTAGAACTCGCACTATAACATGGCGTAAGAACAAAAGCCGAAATGTGCTTACGCACAGAAAAATCCAGATGCAGGAATCTGTGCGTACTCCAACTTCCACGTTCTTCCGCTACATAAATCCCGATCAGCGTGAAAACTAACGCTCGTGCACGCGCATTATGTAACGCCCCAACTCCTCCCAGAATTACGCCTCTTTGAATATGCAAATCAATATAAATCGCCCTTAAGCGCAGCCTTCTGTGAAAAGACAATGGGAAAAGCACGGGGAAAATATAAGAAATTAAGCGAATACCAAGTGGAGGCAAATGAAAAACATACTATTTGTTCAAATAAACCGTGGTATAATCAACAAAAGGAAGTTGATCGAGTGACATAGCGTGTTGGAGAAACTTGAAAGCTCACATTCACAAAATCGCACAGTGCCGGAAATAAAAAAGAAGTCACATATCAAAGTCGCCGTGAAAAGAAGAGTTGTAGCCCACTGTCTGAGTGTCATATGAAAGTTTATTAGGGTACAGAGAAAAAGGCACACGGTGGGGAAAAAGCACGAAATGTCAACTTCAATCTCGACATTTCCACTTTAATCACGTAGTTTATTTTGTCATTAAAGTAGAACATCATAAACTTCATCTTAAAATCGTTTAATTAACCAGTTTCTCAAATCACATCGTAATTAAAGTAGCACGTTAAATGCTTTGTTTTGTATTTGATCTTCTATGTGCTCTCTGTGTGTGAATCACTACTTGCTTCTTAAACCGACTCTCTTCCTCCAACTGGACACAGAGTCCATTACATTCGTGATATTACAGCTCTCTGAATAACTAAAATACTGAGATGTATACGTGATGTCATTTTCATGATGATAGGAGTTAAAGCACGTTATTAAACATGTTTTTCACATCGATGAAATAATTTATTGCAGCAGTACTCAGGGGCGGCTCTAGGCTTGTGGTGGCACTGGGCAGAGGAAGAATCGGTGGCTCCTTCGCCCGCCCGTCAGTAAGGTATCTTATGCACGGTGGATGGCCTCGTCCGTTGCAGACACTGCACAGCAGCCTCGTGCTCATGACACAAGCATTTATCTTTTGCCGAAATTTGTCGCTGCGTTTAGCTGTGTTGTTATTTTTTCTTTCTATTTTATATTCAATATATATTGGCGTAGCCGTCACTGCAGTCAGTGCTTTTCTTTCCCCAAGTAACCGATCGCCACACAATCAGCTCTGTAATAGAAGTTAAGCCATCTGTAAGCTTAGCTAGATTCTTCAAAACGTTTAAAGAACATTGAAATATCTTTGTAGTACATGTTTAATTATTCTATCCTTAACGACACTCCCAGTGAAGAATATAGATTATTTAAATGAAGTTAAAGTTTTATCTGTATAATTTAATAAACATATTTTGCTGCATTTCACCTTAAAAATGATATTGTCATCATATGTAAATACGCTTTATAAAGTGGCTCAGGTTGTGTGATATTATAACTATAGTGCAAGTTAACGTGATTGTATTTATAAGTACAGACAGTTCTACAAGGAGCACTTGATTGGCTGCATTTAAAGTTCTTGGGGTGAAACTGTTTCTGAACCGCGAGGTCCGTACAGGAAAGGCTTTAAAACGTTTTGCCGTGGCTGAGACAGCGTGTGCTTAATGCCGTATACCGATAATTTCTTCCGATCAGCTGCTGCTGTGATTCACACTCAGATACAGTGATATAAATACTCCGAGTGGTGCAGTGAGAGTAATATGGAAAAAGATGATCTGCTGTGGCAACGCCTAACGGGAGGAGCTGAAAGAAGAAGAAGAAAAATAAGAAGAAGAAGGTGCAGTGAGAGTAACAACGCTAAAGCAGTTCTGGTATTTGGAATACTATGGCTGTTCCCTGACCATTATATTGTTACGAGTTAATTACAATCAGATGCGTTACACTAATAAACAATATGCGGTTAGTTTCTGTGTATTTATAAAGCCGCGTCAGGAAAATAATGAGTAATCACACAAGAACAGTAGCATTGCTTTGACGCTGGGTGCCGCCAGTCTACAAAACCGAGCGGAGAACTTGCGTACGACAAGGCATGAGGTACCGTGGAAAAGCGCGTGGCTTTACGCCAAGTGTAGGTTTTATACATCGCGATTTGAACGTGGAAAAGTTCTTACGCAACATTTCTGTGCGTACGCACCGTTTATACATGAAGCCCCTGGAGATCGACACAAATTGATGAATATAAACAAGTCTGGTCTACAATAGAATTTCTGAAGCTTCTCATTGTCGACTAGGAGTCCCAAAGCGCTTCCAAAAAATCCCCACTAAAGGGGGATATCACTGTCAAACCCCAACTAGTTATAAGGGCAAACAGCACCAAATCTTAAAATGCTCCTCAATTACAAAGAAGCTCTGTGGAGCACAATAAGCAAAGGGATTGCCCAGGAAATCCAATGAAAAACAAAGTCCCAATGTAGTAAACCAGAAATGTGAAACCAAGGCGTGAATAGGTGGTCTACTCTCGATCGCACATTAACAGGGAGAATCAACACTGTTAAGGTGAATATCCTTCCCAAGCTTCTATTTCTATTTCAAAGCATTCCAAATACATTACCAAATTTTTTTAAAGAAATTAGATTCAATCAGAACCCCAATTATTTCAAATTCAAAATATCTACACCTCCAAATGGGAATTCTACAATGACCTAAAGCAGAAGGTGGCATGGCACTACCTAACTTTCAATTTTATTACTAGGCGACAATTATGCAGGCCATAAAGACCTGGACATCGACACAAATCGATGAATATACACAATCCTGGTCCACAATAGATTAATATCCTGCAGTGCTTCTCCATGTTCCCTGCTCTGTGTCCCAGTAAATTCAAATGATCATCAATACACTAATAACCCAATTGCCCTTCATTCACTCAGAATATGGAACCAATGTAGGAGGCACATTAAGACTGTTGTACCTCCACATGACAGCCGCTCTTTTCTATCTTGTCAAACATGCACAGTGTTTTAATACTTAGAAAATATCCAGGAATAAACCATTTAGAGAATTGAACATTGATAATATCTTTGCATCCTACGAACAATTAAGCTTCAAATGTAACTTCTCATCAACACAATTCCTTCACTACTGTACTTTCAAGCTAGAAACTTTGCTGATCTGAACCTGCCCAGTTTTCCTCACCTCCCACCTATTTCTATTCCAGAAGAAATATTAATCAGTCTTGAAGATTCAGATAGCATCTCCACAATTTATAAACACATTTCAAAGATCCCAGGCTAAAACGGGGAAAGGATTTTTCACTTAACATTTCAAAAAAGGAGTGGAAGGCAGCCATGCACTGAATATACTCTAACTCAGTATGCGCAACACTCTCAATTATTTAACTTAAAATCTTTTATTGAGCACGTTTATCTTATTTAAAATTGTCCAAACATTTTTCAACGTGTGAACGTTGCAATCGAGTTCCAGCCCCACTGGGCCACATGTTTTGGATGTGCACCAAATTAACAACATTTTGGACAAAAATCTTTGAATGCCTGTCAGACAGCTTTGGTGTCCCAATCACTCCTAACCCAAAAACAGCTGTGTTTGGTGGGCTCCCCGGTGGGCTCAAAGTGGAGAAGGATAAACAAAGTCAGAGAAGGACAAACAGAGTCATTGTAGTGTGTAAGTGCAAGCATGTTGGCAAGGGTGGCGCAAAGCATCGTCATAAGGTGCTGCGAGATAACATCCAAGGCATTACGAAGTCTGCTGTTCGTCGTCTGGCTCGTGCAGGTGGTGTGAAACTGATTTCTGGTTTGATCTATGAAGAGACTTGTGGGGTTCTCTTCATCACAGATCACAAACCTATTCCTTTCCTCTCTCAAGACTCCTTTACAATTCGGTCAGAATCCCATCTAGTCCAGTTTTCCTTCCCGTAGCATCATTCTTTCCAAGGCCATTTGGAGACATTTGGGCTCCACCTTGGGTTTTCCTCATTCAACTGTTCTTCAAAGCTTGCCTTCCACCTTTCTTAAATTTTATCCGTATCCGTATCCTAGAAGCACGTAGACTTATCTTCCTCAACTGGAAGAATCCCAGTCCACCACCTTTAAGTCAGTGAGTTACTGATGTTCTATATCAGCGGTTGGCAATGTCGGTCCTGGAGAGCCACAGTGACTGCAGGTTTTTGGTGCAACCCAGTTTCTTAATGAGAACTCAATTACTACAGATGGAGCACTTATTGCTCAAGTGACATTTTGATGCTTCATTTTAGTGGTCTTGTTTGTTAAGGTTCCCCACCCGTAATTGCTTATTTCAATCTTAAACCACTGCATTCAGTGTTTTAATGGCTCCTTATTAGCAATAAGATGACAAAGACGCCAGCAGTTCTTCATCTAACTTGTTTCCATTTACATCTCCATCCATCCATCCATCCATTATCCAACCTGCTATATCCTAACCACAGGGTCACGGGGGTCTGCTGGAGCCAATCCCAGCCAACACAGGGCGCAAGGCAGGAAACAAACCCCCGGGCAGGGCGCCCATTTACATCTCTGTGTGTGTTAATTATGCACTATTTGATTTAATAAAACATTTAATAGAAAAATGTGACAGACTGAAAATGATCTGTTTTAGGCTTCAAATTATTTTGATGGTAACCTTGGAAAGGAAAAAAAAATCTGCGATATGAGAACCTTACATTGCATGGACTAACAAGCCATTAAATTAAATAAGGTCTGAGACTGGCAAGAATTGGTTTCTAATTAAGCAACTGGGCTGGAATGAAAACCTGCAGCAACTGCGGCCCTCCAGGACCATCATTGCCCACCCTTGTTCTATACTATTTGAAATTGGAAAAAAAAAAATCAAATTCTCGCTCAGAGGATCTGTTCAAAATATTTAAAAAAAATGCCAGGATCTAATCAATAACATTTTAGAACAAGATTCTGTATCGAGGAAAAGGATACTCTTCCTTGCTGCTTCAAAGATCTGCTTTGCTGGCTGGCTCTCCTCTCTATCTTGCGGGTAGGGGTTGAATTTTGATTTTGTTAAGTTTGATTTAATTCTATGGAATGTTATTTGCTTTTAATTAAAATGAATAAAAAAAAAAGTGCCACCCATAAGAAAACAATATGGTGGGAGAATGTAATCCTTTTCCAGTATTGTTAAAGCTACTTTGGTAAAAAAAAAAACAAAAACAGATTCTTTTGGATTCCTCTGTCTTCAAAATGAAAAAAAAAATATGACAAAGCATTCAATCCCACCTGCCACACACGAGCGCTTAGGAGGCAGCCAACAAGTCCTGAGGTAGTGAGGTAGTGAAATATTGTGAGACAAGGGGTTGACATCGAGTATTTGCACCTCTCTCCTTCTTTCACCAGAGCTGTCAAGAAAAATAATAAATAAACTCACAAACCTCCAGCAGTCCCGGATTCCCAAAATGGCTTACATTCCATCACATCACTTCTACTTCTGGCTCCTGAAGATGGCCTCACTTTCCAGTTGCCTCCAGATGACGTCACTTCCAGCCTTTCCTGATGACATCACTTCTGGGCGCCTCCTGGTGACGCCACTTTCCGACCTTTCCTGAAGACATCACTTACGGTTGCTTCCTGATGACGTCACTTCCATCAGTACTTCCTTCCGATCACCATTTTCTATATAAAGTCACAACCAACTCCTGTTTTTTTTTTCCATCAATTGTTATGTCTTTTTCTCGCTTATTTTCTGCAAGATCTCCAGACATTACAAGGGGACAATTCCCCCAACTCTTTTTGAGTTTCTTTGGTGATTATTTGCTCACACACCACACGTTTACTCCCTCTTCTCCTAAACTCTTCTGTCCTTCTGCTGGTATCTCGTCCAGTTCCTGTTGTCTTTCCATCCTTCATTCTTTTCCCTCCTTATTCCTGGTACTCACCCTTCATTTGGGACTCCATCCCTAAATACTACCCTTGGATTTTCTTCATTCAGCATCTTTTCAAAGTCCATCTGTTCTTGATCCTACCATGCTCAATCAAGACCACACCTCGCCCATCTTTCATTTGCTTTCTCTGACTAAAGTTCCTCCAACCTTCTTCCTGGCCTTCTCTACTCTACAAAATATTCTCTCTCCCTCTTTGGTCTCCAATTTTTCCTACATGTCTCCCATGGCTCTTGGCTCCATCATAGATACCCTTAACTCTCCTTACATACGTCTTAGGTTCTCCCTTCTTTCCTTCTCATACTTCTCCATATTTCTTGTTGGAAGACTCTATCATATACCTTCTCCAAATCCATAAATAGCACTCTCTATATTTTTTCGGTGAACACCGTTTTCCTGGCGTAATTCTAAACCGTTCTTCCCCTCTAATTATCTCGATGTTTCATCCATTTTCCTTTCCCATATTTGCATGTGACATCACCATTTTTTACCTTCATAGAGCACTATTCTCTCAGCTCAAAGTGCTCTCCGTGCAGAGAGGACACAGGAAGCAAACCCACAATCTCCTGACTGTAAAGCAGCAGTGCCACCTGTGTGGTTACTGAGCCACCATCAGCTTTATACCTGTAGAATTTCCACAATCCCAGAGATCTCCGTTCTCCTTAGATACAGGCACAGTCATCCTGTTTCTGTAATGACGCTGTGATTTCTCTTCATCACAGATCACAAGCCTATTCCTTTCCTCTCTCAAGACTCCTTTACAATTCAGTCAGAATCCCATCTAGTCCAGTTGCCTTCCCGTAGCATCATTCTTTCCAAGGCCTTTTGGAGACATTTGGGCTCCACCTTGGGTTTTCCTCATTCAACTGTTCTTCAAAGCTTGCCTTCCACCTTTCTTTAATTTTATCCGTATCCGTATCCTAGAAGCACGTAGACTTATCTTCCTCAACTGGAAGAATCCCAGCCCACCTCTTTTAAGTCAGTAGGTAACTGATGCTCTATACCAGGGGTCCCCAACTGCGGTCCTAGAGGGACCCAGTGGCTGTAGGTTTTCATTCTCACCCTTTTCTTAATTAGTGACCTGCTTTTGCTCCTAATTAACTTCTTTTGAATTTATTTTAATTGACTTCCTTTTGAAGTGTCAGACCCCTTAATTTTTCTTTTTTCTTAATTAGCAGCCAAACAGTAATGAGATAAAAAATGAACCAAAACATGACCAGCAAAACAAGACCAACATTGTCAATCATTCAATATCTGTAAATAAAGAAAGGTGAAAAATCAACAATTTCAGAAATGTCTGCAATTACACAATGAGAGCAGCAACAAGCCATGGAATTAAAGAACAGGATTAATTAACGACAAGACTTGGCATCTGATTGAGCAACTGGTTGGAGTTGGAGGCCCTGACTTAGTTGGTCTTCTGTTGGCCACTCACTTCGCATTTCATTCTGTTTAAGGAAAAAAAAAGAAGAAATTCAGAGGAACAAATCTTAAAAAACAAGTCAATTAAAATGAATTCAAAAGCAGTGTACTCATTAAGTAAAGGGTTAGAATGAAAACCTGCAGCCACTACAGCCCTCCAGGACCAATGCTGGGGACCCCTGTTCTATACTATTTGAAATTGGAAATAATCAAATTCTCATTTTGTAGATTTGTTCAAAACTTTTTTAAAGACCTGTCAGGACCTAATCAATAACATTTTAGAATAAGCTTTGTGGTGGACGGCCTGGCTGGGACGCCCCTGTGACAGAAGGACTGGGGGAGAGGGGCATATTCAGGGCAATACCTCCCCCCGGGACACTAGAGGGCAACCCCTCCTGGCTCACAGTGGAGTCACGGGTTTGGAGCATAGAAGCTCAACCCTGCTGGGGCCTGTGACCACTGCTAGGTGGGCGCCTGGACAGTTCCTGAGTCCTGAGTTGTAGCATTTCCACCAGACCTAGAAGTGCTGCTGGAAGGTCTTGATGCCCTGTAAAAGGGGCCACCTCACTCTATTTGTGGAGCCAGAGTCGGAGAGAGGAAGACAAAGCTTGTTGGGAGGGGAGTGAAAGTGGCAGACTGAGAAAGAGAAGAGGAGAGGACGGTGCTTTGTTGTACTGTGCTGTGGTGTGGGGAGCAAAGAGAAAAGGCTTCACCACTGGAATAACTTTGTCAAAATAAAAGTCACATGCAAAGTAACTATGTGAACAAATTCACTGAATAACTTTGTCAAAATAAAAGCCACATTTAAAGTAACTATGTAAAGAAAGACATACAATAATTCTGTCAAAATAAAAGTACATTTAAAGTAACTATGTGAACAGTCATTCAATAATTCGAGTCAAAATTCAAGTCACATACAAATTAACTATGTAAACAGTCACCCAATAACTGTGTCAAAATAAAAGTCACTTGCAAAGTAACTATGTGCACAAAGTCACCTGATAATTCTGTCAAAATAAAATTAACATGCAAAATAATTATGTGAACAAAGTCACCTGATAAATCTGTCAAAATAAAAAATGTCATGCAAACCCTAGGATTCGAACCCAGCTGCAGCATCATGTGTCCTTCACAATAGCTCCTCTGGTGCCACTGCTCTTCAGATTTATTTCATTACATTCTTCCCCTGTCTTTTTCCATTCCTGTTTTTTTCCTACCTATTTAGCACTCAAATGACATTGGGGTTCAAGGGTTGACGTAAAGCACAGGCAACTGCCATTTTGGCTCCTGGGACTGCCACAGTTTTTATCCTGAAACTCCCATAAAGGTTCACTGAGGACCCGAAGTCCAGATCCTGGTGACACCCACCCATTTTCCTGGCCTGAGGTAGATGTGGCCGGCCTGATTTTGACCATTTTGGTCTCACGCTTTGGGAAGGGCATCTGGTTACACCATCTTAGCCTTTGTTTTAAACTAATAAACTCAAGGAATGAAATATAAAGTTTCCAAAGTTTACTCTTATTTGAAAATGCCCCAAAGCAGCTGCTTTCTGAGCAGGATGCTGTTGATTTTGGCTGGCAAGTAGATATCGGAGTCTAATGTCTGTGCAGATGTTCAGGATTCGGAGTATAAAAATAACAGCTGTCCCCAACAGTTCATTCTAGAAGGCAGTCATTAAAATTCAATAAAGTGCGGTGCAAAGCCAGGAGAGCTTGAACAGTCACTTCTCCTTTTAACCCAGGTTTATTATTGCTAAATAAAAATCCCAGATAACTACCGCAATGTGACGCATGCCGAATGCCTTATGCAAAGCCGGAACCCTTGAGGACACACAAGCTGCGCTGGTTTTGAATAATTCTCAGCTCTTCATCTTCGTTTGACTCTCGGCTTCAGAGCCTTCAATTGGCTTCGTCTCCTCGCAGGAAAAGGTTCATTTGAACCGGACGGAAGGCTCTGCTAGATAAAGCTCACCACCACTTCAGGTTCAACTTTATTTGCCGTATGTCACAAGTACAATGGAGCTTCTGTTCAAGTGTCGCTGCAGAAGAAGAAGAATAAAGGGGGAAGGAGAACGAGGGCACTTCAGGCTCCTCCATCTACGGGGGGTTTTCAGGCCGGGGTCTTCATTTCACTGTGGCAGAGGTAGAAACAACCAATGAATTCACGACTCTGTGAAAGACAGAGAAAATATAGGAAATTAAAATGATCATTCGATCGACTTTTAGATGATGTAGCGCTGTTAACTGCATGTGTCACTGCAAGGCACTTTATACAGCAGAATGCACTCCACTCGGCCGACCGTTGGCGTGATCTCGATTATGTGAGCCCGTAGTCGTTAAACCTCAGGAACTCAAACTCACCGATGCCATTAATTAGTTAAACTCTCTAACCTGCTCAAACCAGTTCATGGCCAGATAGACTGGTGGCACTGGGCAGAAGGCAATGGGGTGTGTGCCACTCCATTACAGACTCATCCTGGGACATGGAGGGGGGGGCGAGAGGAGAAGCAGAGAGCCCGTCCATCTATCTGTTATGTAGTGCCTTTCATGTTGATAGATAGATAGATAGATAGATAGATAGATAGATAGATAGATAGATAGATAGATAGATAGATAGATGTGAAAGACAATATATGATAGAGAGTTAGATAGATTGATGAACGGCACTATATAATAGATATGAAAGGCACTATATGATAGATAGATAGATAGATAGATAGATAGATAGATAGATAGATAGATAGATAGATAGATAGATAGATAGATAGATGGATGTGAAAGACAATATATGATAGATAGTTAGATAGATTGATGAACGGCACTATATAATAGATATGAAAGGCACTATATGATTGAAAGATAGATAGATAGATAGATAAATAGATAGATAGATAGATAGATGTGAAAGGCACTATATAATAGATAGATAAATAGATAGATAGACAGATAGATAGATGTGAAAGGCACTATATCATAGTAGATAGATAGATAGATATATAGATATGAAAGGCACTATAGTTTCATGTCCGCACCAAGACTGGAACGACAGTGGACAAAGAAAGGACTTCCTTAACAGTGACAGTTTACTTGAACAGTCAAAAAAATACATGAATATAAAAGCAAAACAATCCATTTTCAACCTGAACTATTTACAATTATCTATGAATCTCAAAAAGCCACATCTGGTTCCACTTCTCTAACGCACCTCGCCTTCCCAGCTCAACTGCCCCTCTCTCTCCCTCTGCACCTTCTTAGCTGCTCTTCGACCAATCCAGGAAACCCTGCCTCCTGTTAAGGGTCACGCCCCTTTTCTTCCATTTACTGTCAATCATATCCTTGGCATCAGTCCTCTGTGCCATGTTCTGCCCTCCCCACTCAACCCAAGAGCTACTTTCCCCCTGGATGTCACCCTGGCCGGGATGCTACACTGTCTTAGATAGATAGATAGTGTGGTGAATGGCTGGCTGTTTATCCTGGCCAATACCCCCAAGCCGCCAGGTGGAGCCCTCCTTGCAGTATGGAGGTCCCCAGAAGACCAGCGGGGCATCATGGACAATGTAGTTTTTATACACAGCCCTGCTGGATGCCATGGGGGCCACTAGGAGACGCTGCAGGGAGGAATAACGGGTATTTTCTCTACGCCACGGAAGCACACATGGACAAGGGGAATGACAGGCTTCTGGGGTGAAGAAAAGGACTTGTACATGACACGGAAGGGATTGAGAGTCACATGGACTGGGGATTGGAACACTTCCGGGTCAGGATATATAAAAGGACTATGGGAGCTCCAAGACGGCGAGCTGAGCTGGGTGGAAGGGTGGCAACGCATCTGGGAGCTGGAGGATTGGTTTATTGTTAGTAATTGCGATTTGTATGAATGTAGTGGAGGAGAGGGTGCTTTGTGCACTGTGGCGATTTAATAAAGTCAGCATTTGGACTTTTACCTGGTCTCTGGAGTCGTGGACAGGGGTTCAAGGGAGCAATAGCGCCCCCATCTGTCACAATAGATAGATAGATAGATAGATAGATAGATAGATAGATAGATAGATAGATAGATAGAAAGGCACTATATAATAGATAGATAGATAGATAGATAGATAGATAGATAGATAGATATGAAAGGAACTATATCATAGATAGATAGATAGATAGATAGATAGATAGATAGATAGATAGATAGATAGATAGATAGATAGATGAAATACTTGCAATTACATGTCCATTATTTGTATATACAGTGAGTTCAGAAAGTCTTCAGACCCCTTCTCTTTCTGCACACTTTACTGTGATGAACATTTAATGTTAAGTGGAAAAAACTGCCATTTTTGCCCCTCAATCCACAGTCAACAACCCACAGTGACCAAGTGAAAGAATATTTTTAGAAAGATTTGCAAATTTATTAAAAATCAAAATCTGAAATCTAATTCCAAGAAATATTCAGATGTTTATTCCACTGCTTTCTAGAAGCCTTTTGGGCAGCACGTTCAGCTTTGGTTCTCCTTGGCCAGTCTCTACAAGCTTTGCACACCTGGATTAGTTTCATTCATTTCATTCTTCCTGGTAGATCCTCTCACGCTCCATCAGAATGGATAGAAGGCATCTGTAAACTGCCATCTTTGGGCCTCTCCACACATGCTCTATGGGGTTTGTGTGAGCTTGGCTGGGACACTCAAGGACACTCAGAGAGCTGTTCTGAAGCCAGTCCAATGTTGCCCTATTCTTTGGTGGCAGGCGGGTTTTCTTCAAAGTCCTCTCTGCATTTGGCTTCATTCATCCTTCCCTCAGTTCTGACCAGTCTCCCTGTCTCTGCACTTCCATAGCATGAGGCTGGCACCACCGTGCTTCACCGTGGGTTGGTATCCTCCATTTAAAATGAAATCTTCAACACATTAAAGTGTGCAGTAACTGAAGGCTCTGACTGCTTTGTGAATCCACTCTGTAATACTTGCAAGTACATCGTGTACGTGTATTACATGTTTTCATTTACTTGTTTTTCTTCTTGTTTATTTTATTTATTTTGTAATTGTATTCTATTCTGGAGAGATGTGCAAGTCAGCATGTCATTGTCCTGAGCTCACCTGACAATGAATTCTTATCTTAATCCCAGTGGCCCGCCAGAGCCCGGCGTGAATGGGCGCTGCCTGAGAACATTTGAGGGAGACAATCCTGAAGCGTTTAACCCGTCAGTCGCATTAAACCCTTGGAAATGGGATCCGTGGAAGAGTCCCGCCGATTCTTAGTCTCCATCTCTGAAGAAGTCAATTCGCTTTACACACATGTCTAGGAAAAGGCCAGAAAGCCCAGTGCTGTGCGCTCCGAAATTAGCATCTGAAAAGTAAACACAGACAGACAGACACTGAGCCCCCCGGCCGGCTCGGCGTCTCCGTCTGATCTGCTTAGGTATTTACTCGGCGTTTCACTCCGCACACAGGCGATAAGCACAAAAGTGCGGGAAACCCTGGGCGGGGTGGTGGTTGGGGGGTGGTGTGACAAATGGGGGGGGTGCTTAGGGGCAGCTGGTGGGATGTAAAGCTGAGGGGATGAGTGGGCAATTTGAAGCTTTGGTCTGTCAGAATGGTGTCACTCCTCTTTAAATAGTTCGAGTCACTTTCTGTTTCTAGGTTATGGCAGTGCAGTGAGTGAGCCACCCAAACCTCGTCCTGATTCTGTCACTCGGGGCTGAGACAAAAAGTGGGTGGATATGATTGGTGAGCTCTGTTGGGATGAATCCCCATTTCTCTTTACAAATGGCCTGATGCTCTGATGCCCTGTGATGTCCTGATACACCCAGCAGTCCTCAATGAGGTCCGCCTGCTAGGTAACGCAGGTCAGCTGCTCCTCCAGACAGCCAATCGTGGGGCTCCAACCAGGGCCCATCTGTAGAGGTGAGCTGGGCGTTTGACTGCAACGGGACTTGATTAAGGGGCCGAGTGTCACATCCTTACATGTCTAGCTATTATATAGTGCCTTTCAAATGTACATAACACTCTAATATAAAGTGCTTTTCAAATCTATCTATCTATCTATCTATCATATAGTGCCTTTCATATCTATCTATCTATCTATCTATCTATCTATCTATCTATCTATCTATCTATCTATCTATCTATCTATCTATCTATCATATAGTGCCTTTCATATCTATCTATCTATTATATAGTGCTTTCCACATGCATATATAAGTATATATCTTTAATTCATATTGTACCTTTCATATCAATATGTTTATCACTTATATAACGTCTTTCTTATCTATCTATTTATTATACAGGCATATTTCATTTGTATCTGTTTATCTATTATATAGTGCCTTCCACATCTGTGTACCTATCAATCAATCTACCTATTATATAGCACTTTTCATATTTATTTATCTATTATATATTACCTTTCACCTCTATATAACTATTTTTCATATTGTATATTTCATACCTATCTGTTAATCTGTCACATCTACATAACTATAGATTATACAGTGCCTTCCACATCTGTGTACCTGTCAATCAATCAACCTATTGTATAACACCTTTCATATCTATTTATTTATTATATATTGCCTTTTGGGCGTTGCTGCCTCGCAGTTAGGAGACCCGGGTTCGCTTCCCAGGTCCTCCCTGTGTGGAGTTTGCATGTTCTCCCCGTGTCTGCGTGGAATTCCTCCCACAGTCCAAAGACATGCAGGTTAGGTGGATTGACGATCCTAAACTAGCCCTACTGTGTGCTTGGTGTCTGTGTGTGTGTGTCCTGCAGTGGGTTGACACCCTGCATGGGATTTGTTCCTGCCTTGCGCCCTGTGTTGACTGGGATTGGCTCCAGCGGACCCCTGTGACCCTGTGTTAGGATATAGTGGGTTGGACAATGGATGTATATTGCTTTTCACTTGTATATAACTATTTTTCATATAGTATATTTCATATCTGTCTGTTAATCTGTCACATCTACATGACTATAGATTATATAGTACCTTTCACATCTGTGTAACTGTTTATCTATTTTTTAGATAGCTCCTTTCATATCTATCTGTTTATCCATTATATAGTGCCTTTCATATCCACATAGCTATCTAGTATATATGACCTTTCATATTTATATAACGTACCTATTTTTCATATAGCACCTTTCATATCTTTCTGTTTATTTATTATTTAGTGCCTTTCATATGTGCCTATTTATCTATTATTTGGTGCCTTATACATCTATATAACTATTTATTATATAGTTCCTTTCACACATACAGGTATATAACCTTTTATTATATATTGCTTTTTGCATCTACTTAACTGTTTATTTATCATATGGTGTCTTTCATATCTGTCTAAGCATCTATTATATACAGTAGTGCCTTTCACATCTATTTATTATAGATATTTATTATATAGTGTCCTTCACATATATCTATTTATATATCATATAATAACTATCATACTGTATAGTGTCACTCTACCTATCATATAATGACTTTTATATGTATTTATTTTATAGTCCCATTCACATCTAACTACTTATCTTTTATCTGTGTTTTATAGAGTTCTGTTCACATCTATCTCTTTACCTATTATATAGTGCCTTTCAAATCTACAGCATCCATTATAGTGCATTTCTCCCTACTGATAATCTACTACTGTATCTTTCCTGTCTATTATACAGCCACTTTTGATATCTTCATTATTATATAGTGCCTTTCATATCTTTCTGGCTATTGTTTACATAGTGCCTTCCCTCCCTCATTGTTAAATGTGACATTTCTATCTTTGTCCCTGTTTTATAGTGCCCTTCACTTTACCTATAGTGCCTTTTATGTCCTTGCATGTACATGCATACAGTTTTTCAAAGCTGCTGGATCCATTTCAGTGGAGTCTGTCTCAGCAGCATGGGGTCCAAGGCAAGTATTCACCTTGGAGGTGGTCCCAGTCCATGAGAGCGACCCTTTATGCTGACACACACACTCACATAGGGCCAATTGAGAACTTGCCAACTAATCTGAGATGCCACTGAGGATGTGTTGGAAAGCCCAAGCTGACATGGTGAGAATGATAGATAGATAGATAGATAGATAGATAGATAGATAGATAGATAGACATGAAAGGCACTAGATAGATAGATAGATAGATAGATAGATAGATAGATAGATAGATAGATAGATAGATAGATAGATAGATAGACATGAAAGGCACTAGATAGATAGATAGATAGATAGATAGATAGACAGATAGATAGATAGATAGATAGATACTTTATTAATCCCAAATGGAAATTCACAATGTCACAGTGATTGATCATTTAAAGGCTGAATGTTGGATCAAAGATTGGGCAGCATGGCTCCTCACGGCCCTCATGCCAATGTGCTTTTTGAGGCTTGTGATGGCCGCACACATGACCCCAGTAGAGCACACGGCTACAGACGGAAGTCGATTGGCCCAGCATTCCTGGCCCATTTGCTCTGTTTGAGTCCCCCGCCCTTGTAACAGCAAATGGAGATTTCCAGGGTAAACACGTCTTATGGGAAACGGCCCCACCAAAGACCACCGCGGCCTCCGGGGTTTGTTTGGTCAGCTGGCTCTCCTCTGAAGCTGTGAACAGGGTCCTTAACTGACATCACTGAGCCTTTGAGCTCTCCAAATGACTTCAAGGTGCTTCAGTTTCACGTCACTTGTGGTGACCCCACCTGCTGTGGCAGAGCAGGAGCCAAAGAAGGAGCAAGCAACAAGAAAGGAAGAAAAATAAGGAAAAAAAAAAACAAAAAAACAATGCGTGGTTTTCGTCTCTCCACTTAAAAATACACCACACAATGTGTCAACACAATCCTCCATTGTCCTCAAGGGGAGCCGGAGCCAGCAGCAGCACCATGGGTGCAAGGCTGGAGTCAACCTGTGGAGGGCGTTGATACATCACAGCACACACACAGTCATTCAGACCCAGCAATTAACCTCTCTAATGAATGAATTAATTAATAAACAAATAAATAAATAAATAAATTAATTAATTATAATTACATTGCGCTTTTCTAACAGCATGAAACCACCATTAATGTGACGGAAGCCATTCTTGTGCCAGTATGCTCCTCACACATAAGCTATTAGGTGGTGAAAGGGTGACAGAAATTGATAGCCAGGGGCCAGAATTGTTGTGGTGGGCAGTTTAGCCAGGACATTGGGGAACACGCTACTCTTTTTGAAGGATGCTCAGGTATCTTTTATGACCACAAAGAGTCAGAATCTCATCTGAATGATGGCCCTGTGTCCCCGTCACTGCACCAGGCCATTGGGGTCCACACACAGGCCACGGGATAAACGGCCCCTGCAGGTCTCTCCAACTCCTCTTCCAGAGGTAACCCAAGCTTTTCCAAGATGGTCTCCCATCCAAACCTGCTTAGCTTCAGGTGGATGAGCTGTTCTGAAGTGGAGGTGGCATGGCCACTTTGAGGAAACCCCTGGGTGCCCAGTGAAAGCTGGCAGCAACACGGAGAGAACATTGAGATTCCATAATGGAATTACAATTTCAGCCTCTTAGAGCTTAGAATTCAAAATCGGCCTCTTGGAGCGGTGAGCCTGTTAGGGGGGTGCTCATCCATCACCAATTAACCTCATTTAGAGGTCCTTGGGATGTGTGGGGAAAACTGACAAAAAAAAACAAAAAAAACAAAACACACAGACACAAAGGGAGAACATCGAGACCCCCCACTGAAACTTCTGGAACTGTGAGGCAGAAGTGCTAACTGCTGAGCCACCATGAGAATGTTCCAGAAAACAGTCACTCAACACTCAGTGTACCACTCCAAAAAAATGCCATAACCACCATTACAAATACATTCACCCATCCATTTTCTGAAAAATAACCATCCATCCATCCATCCGTCCGTCCATTCAGCTTCCAAATCCACTCATCCAGAAGAGAATCATGGGGAAGCTGGAGCCTATCCCAACAAGCATCAGAAGGAAGACAGGAACAGTGCCAGGACTACTGCCTCCCCAAGAAAACCCACAGAGACACAGGGAGAACATTCAGCCTCCTATTAGTGTCCTGGACCTGTGAGGCAGAAGTGATAACCAAAGAGCCACCATGAGAATGTTCTAGAAAACAGTAAATCAGCCTAAAAGTCAAAATATCCACAGTTACACATACAACCACCTGTTCTTTTTCTGAAAGATAGCCACCCATCCATCCATCCATCCATCCATCCATCCATCCATCCATCCATCCTCCAAACTCGCTCATCCAGGGCAGAGTCATGGGGAAGCTGGAGCATATCCCAGCAAGCATCAGGCACAAGGCAGGAACAATACTTGGATTGCCGCTACCCAAACAAAAACCACAGATGCCCTAGGAGAACATCCAGATTCCACCCTGGAATTCAAAACCAGTGTCCTGGAGCTGTGAGGCAGAAGTGCTACCTGCTGAGCCACCTTAAGAAAGTTCCAGAAAAAAGGCATTCAGTGCAAAAAAAGTCATATCCACAGTCACAAATACATCCACCTGTTCCTCCATCCATCCATTGTCCAACCTGTTAAATCCTAACCACAGGGGTCTGCTGGAGCCAATTCCAGCTAACACAGGGCACAAGGCAGGAAACAAATCCCGGGCAAGGTGCCAGCCCACTGCAGGGCACACACACACACCCGGGACAATTTAGGATTGCCAATGCACCTAACCTGCATGTCTTTGGACTGTGGGAGGAAACAGGAGCACCCGGAGGAAACCCACACAGACACGGGGAGAACATGCAAACTCCACACAGGGAGGACCCAGGAAGCGAACCCGGGTCTCCTAACTGTGAGGCAGCAGTGCTACCACTGTGCCACCCCTGTTCATCCATCCATCCATTATCCAATCCTCTAAATCCTAACTACAGGGTCACGGGGGTCTGCTGGAGCCAATCCCAGCCAACACAGGGTGCAAGGCAGGAAACAAACCCCAGGAAGGGCGCCAGCCCACCACAGGGCGCACACACACACACACACAGACACAAACTAGGGACAATTTAGAACCGCCAATGCACCTAACCTGCATGTCTTTGGACTGTGGGAGGAAACCCACGCAGACACGGGGAGAACATGCAAACTGCACGCAGGGAGGAAGTGAACCCAGGTCTCTTAACTGCGAGGCAGCAGCGCTACCCATGGTGCCACCGTGCCGCCCTCTACCCGTTCAGTATCTGAAAAATAACCATCCATCCATATATCCATTATCCAACCCACTATATCCTAACACAGGGTCACGGGGGTCTGCTGGAGCCAATCCCAGCCAACACAGGGCACAAGGCAGGAAACAAAACCCAGGCAGGGCACCAGCCCACTGCATGTCACACACACCCACACACCAAGCACACACTAGGGACAATTTAGAATCGCCAATGCACCTAACCTGCATGTCTTTGGACTGTGGGAGGAAACCCACGCAGACACGGGGAGAAAATGCAAACTCCACTCAGGGAGGACCCTGGGAGGCGAACCCAGGTCTCCTAACTGCGAGGCAGCAGCGCTACCCACTGTGCCACTGTACCACCCTCCACCCATTCAGTTTCTGAAAAATAACTATCCATCCATAGCTCCATACACCTTCCAAACCCGCTCATCCACAGCAGAGTCATGGGGAAGCTGAAGCCTATCCCGGCAGGCATCAGGCACAAGGCAGGAAGAATGCCTGGATGACAAATGCAATCCAATCATCCAATCAATGAGCGCCACCAATGTTGTGTGTCTCCTTTTGACTCTCCCATAAATTTGAATATTGCCTTGTAAATCAGGCTGATCTGCAGACTCTTCACAGGAGGGGTGTTTGAGCTTCCCCATTAGTTTATTCCCACTTTCTAGAGGGGGGTTTGTTACTCATCTACTTCATTTTACCTTTAGCAACTGCCTTGTTGCTCCTCTAAGATGAGGTGACAGCCTCCCATGTGTGGACTTAAAACAACAGTTAGTGAACCCTTTAATTACATTCATTTCTTATCCTTATGTTTAACAATTCATTGTTATAACTTCATATAAGTATATACATGTATTAAATTTTAAAATGATATCATGTATTGACTAAAAAAATGATTAAAACTCTATACCAGCTCCAGTTTATTTCCAAAATATTTCTATTTAAGATTTATGGAAGCCACTGGACCATTGGGAACCTTCAAAGCTGCATAAATGTCTTTGTGGCCTTCTGTAAATCGGTTCCTTGACACAGCCCTGTCTGTGAGCTCGGCAGGCAGGTCCTTGGACATCATGGCTTAGTGGAGGAGTGGGAGTACCTTCTGTAGACAGGGGTCTGCCGTTCTTAGTCAGTCTAATCAACTGAAGTGACCACAGGTGGACTCCATGCAAGGAGTGGAAACATCTCAATGACGATCAATGAAATCGGATGCACCTGAGCCACATTTCAAGTGACAATACAAAGGGTATGAAGCAGGGACCATGGTCTCAGATTTGGAGGTGCTGATTCCCATCCCAGCCGCTTCACACTCAGCTGCGAACCGATCCAGAGAGAGCTGAAGATCACAGCCTGATGAAGCAAACAGGACAACATCATCTGCAAAAAGCAGTGACCCAATCCTGAGTCCACCAAACCGGACCCCTTCAACACCCTGGCTGCGCCTAGAAATTCTGTCCATAAAAGTTATGAACAGAATCGGTGACAAAGGGCAGCCCTGGCGGAGTTCAACTCTCACCAGAAACGGGCTCGACTTACTGCCGGCAATGCGGACCAAGCTCTGACACCAGTTGTACAGAGACCGAACAGCTCTTATCAGGGGGTCCGGTACCCCATACTCCCGGAGCACCCCCCACAGGATTCCCCAAGGGACACGGTCGAACGCCTTTTCCAAGTCCACAAAACACATGTAGACTGGTCGGGCAAACTCCCATGCACCCTCCAGGACTCTGCTAAGGGTGAAGAGCTGGTCCACTGTTCCGCGACCCTGACGAAAACCATACTGTTCCTCCTGAATCCGAGGTTCGACTATCTGACGGACACTCCTCTACAGAACCCCCGAATAGACTTATCCAGGGAGGCTGAGGAGTGTGATCCCTCTGTACAGGGTGGTCCAGATCTAATTATGCAATTTTCATTACGCTTGTTGTGATGTAAGATTTTGCATATAACTTGATAAATGTTTTGTATGTCTTTATTTGTAATTTAGGCGAAGCAATTTAATTTAGTGTTACTTTGGTGAGAGACATTCGTGCTAGACCCCCCACCCCCCCCTTTACGATTGTCTCTTTGTAATTTTACGACAGGATTTGGGGATGTGTCTTAAACCAGTTTGGCGAGTGTTTCTTTGCTAAAGTCTTTCTCTCATCCCCCACATAAAGCCAGGTTAGCTTAACATATGGTCTTGGGGGGGGGTTGCAGGTGTTAAGATGTACTATTTCCCCCCATTGGTCTGAGATATGGCTGTCTGGATTGGCTGTAGGGGTTGGACAGAAAACCTATAAATTTGCTTGCTCAACCACATTCTCTCTCTCTGACCAACATATGATGAAGAAGTATCTCTCTTGCTAACCTGTGATGATGTAGAAGTATCTTTCTCTTACTGATCTGATGGAGAAGACAATCACACCATGAACTGAAGACAACACAATGAAGAGCACAGCTTCAGCCATTTTGAACAGACATATGGCTGAAAGCTGAGCACCAATGATGCCTTAACTAGAGACATTTGAAGTAACTACAAGTCTGTATGCCACCTGAATTACGCATCACCATTTTATCAGGTTGTATGGTTGCCAATATTCAAATGTACTTTGCATTTTGTTATTATTTATGAATATTATCAGTAATACATTAATTTATGTGTAACTTAACTCTTGCTTGTCTTTTTACTACATCTAATTGCCTGAGGTTATAGATATAGAAGAGAAGGTGGGAATAAGGCATATACAATAATACCTTATAAACAGTGGTAAGTCTGTGAGATTAGGCATTCTAAGGCTACATATTAATAATACAATAAGGAAAAGTAGAGCAAAATATTACTCTACCAAGAGATTACTAAACCAAGTTTATTACATAGAGAATTCACAACTGAACGGAGGACAAGTGGGACATTACATGAAAAATCAGTGAATTAAGTCCATTTTCGTTTATTACAAGATATTTTGAATAATTCTTTTGTCTTGCATTGTTTTCCTGCATTGCATTAAAAGTTGCATAATTAGCCCTATAGTTGGAACACACCCTCCAGTCCCCCTTCTTAAAGAGGGGGACCACCACCCCGGTCTGCCAATCCTTTTTCTTTCATTTTAAATGACTTGTTTTTTAAGATTTATTCCCTGAATGTATTCATTTCTTTCCTTAAATGGCACCCAATCAGAAATGAAATGTGAAGTGAGGGAGCCATCAGAAGACCAACTAAGTCAGGGCCTCAAACTCCAACCAATTTCACTCCAACCAGTTGCTAAATAAGGCATTGAGTCTCTTCATTAATTAATCCCGTTCTTTAATTCCAGAGCCTGTTGCTGCTCTCATTGTGCAATGGCAGACATTTCTGAAATTGTTGATTTTCTCTTTTCTATGAGCACTGGGGACCCGAGCAGATCAACAGTCTTCAGACCTTCATCTTTCTTTATTTTCAGATATTTTATGATGGACACCAGTTGTTTTGGCTCATTTTGTATCTCATTATTGTTTGGCTGCTTATTAAGGAAAAAGAAACAAATTAAGGGGTCCGTGTCGTCAAGAGGAAGTCAATTAAAATGAATTCAAACGAAATTAATTAGCAGCACAAACAGGTCAAGGGTTAGAATGAAAACCTGCAGCCACTGCGGCCCTCCAGGACCGGAGTCGGGGACCTCTGATCTGACGGCTGCTGTCAATATGAGATTTCAGTTTTTTTTATGTTTAATACATTTGCACGCATTCCTAAAATCCTGTTTATTCGCTTTGTCATTCTGGGGTAGTGAGTGCTGCATGATGAGGAGAACAATGAAATGAAAGGATTTTAGCACGAGGCTGCAACACAGCAATGTGTGAACAAAGTGAAGGGTCTTGGGACTTTCTGAAGGTGTGTCTTCTTATATAAGTGCGCCGCTTCTGGGGTCCAAGCATGGAATCGATTTCTTTATTTAACATTTGTATTAGTCAGGGTCCAATAACACAAGATAGTGGGTGGACTTTATGATGTTTCGTTTTGATGACACCTTTGGTTTTAAGTTTTGTCATTTCATTCTAGAAGCTTCTTTGTGTTTAGATAGCAATCCCATCTGCCCCAATGTGTTCTTTACATCTCCTGGTCGTTTTCTCCTCTATGTTTTTCCCAGTGGATTTTGGGGGTCCATCAGGGTTGTGTTCTGCTCCTACTCTGTTCAGTGCTTCCATGGACTGTGTGGTTGGCAGGGTTGTGTGGACCAGCGGCTGTGGGGCATCAGTTGGTGAAGAGAGATTCACTGATCTTGACTTTGCTGACAATGCTGTGATCTTCGGGGAGTCCATGGAGGCTCTGATGGGGGCTCTCGAGAGACTGAGTGAAGGGGTCTGAGTGTCTGGGCTTGTGAGGGTCCTGATAAAAAGCAACATCCAGGCATTTAATGACCTCTTGGGCACGGCCGTCAGCAGTGTGTCTGTCTGCAGATAGAGAATGTCGACCTCGTCATCGAGAGGTTTACTTACCTCGGAAGTGACATTTAAGTCTCTGGTGACTCTTCCTATGAAGTCAGTAGATGGATTAGGAGAGTATGGGGGTCAAGAAGTCGCTGGAAAGGGGTATGTGGTGGTCCTGATATCTCTCCAAAAGGACAAAGGTCCAAGTCTTTAGAGTCCTGTACATGGACGCTATTCAGTGACCTGAGATGAAGACTGGACTCCTTCCTGTGTTTCTCTCTGGAAAATCCTTGGGTGCCGTTAAACGGATTGGGAGAGCACTGGGGGGGTCATGAAATCTCTGGAAAAGAGTGTGTGGTGATTTGCAAAAGGATGAAGAATGGAGTCCTGGTGCTTCCTGTTTACAAGACATGAACGCTATCCAGTGACCTGAGATGAAGACTGGACTCCTTCATGTGTGCCTCTTCAGAGGGTCCTTGGGACCCATTGGTTTGACTTTGTGTTGCTCATGGAGTCCCAGATGAGGCACATGACCTGCATTGTGAGGGAGCATCAGCACTATGGCCATGTGGCGCGATTCCCCCGGGGTGATCTGGCTTATTGTTGAGGACCTGAGTGGCTGGACCAGGCCAAGGGTTTCGGCCACGTAACACCTGGCTGCGTCTGATAGAAAGTCATTTCCGGAGGGTGGGACTGGACCACGTGTCTGCTTACCTGGGCTGTCCCGTTGTGTACTGGGTGTGGCAAGGCGCTGTACCACGGCATGCTACCCAACTTGACTTGATCTTATAAGATGTCAATTTGAACCAAACGTATCGTCAAATGGATATGCCGGCGCCACCAGGCAGAACAAGTCTTTATGATGGCAGAATCCTAAAAACACTTCTAAAATGCCCAGAGGAGAGCTGATTTGTTTATTGCATTTACTTCCATGAACTGCAAATTGTGTGGGCAAACTGCAAATCAATTCCAGCTAAGGCCAAGCCAAACATTTTGCATCATCGGATTTATTGCGTATTTTTCTACAAACACAACCTCGACTCTAACAGGCTGCACCCTGAGGTGTCCTTTGAAACACCAGGGAAGCGATGACCTTTGGGAAAAGTGCGTGGAGATGAGGAAATGTCAAAAGTGAGCCCCCGTCTGTTTGGTTTGTATTTTTGCTTTAATGTTGCTGGTATTTTGTGAGTTTATGAAGGTCTGCAGAGGTTACCAGTAGACAGCTAAGATGGGCCAGATTTACACCGACAAGTATCTTCTTGAAAAGAGCGGCAAATTAGTCATTAGTGTGACAGGGCTTAGGGTTAGAGCTGCTGCTGCTGCATAGATCCGAAATTTTGTATGTTCTCCTTATGTCTGTTTAGGTTTGCCTCCTGCATCCCAAATGACATGAAGGTTGGTTTAATTGGTGAATCTAAATTCTAACCTCACCCCTGTAATTTGTCCTGTCTGTGCCAACCTTTCTTTGTTCTCTCTTATTAAGCCCCGGCTCCACCTACTAAATGTTTGGCTCCACCCCTAGCTCTTCCATTTCCTTGCTATTTGCATTTGGCCCACCTCCTCTCTGAATGAGGCTCCACCTCTATATATTCTTTGTGCCTGTTATTTGCCTTGGCTCCTCCTCTAAATGTCTGATCCCCCACCCCTTACCACAATTTTTTTGCCCCTAGCTCCCCCTACCTGCATCTGTATGCTTATATTTTTCTCTATTTGCCAATGGCGCCTCCTATATGTGCCTATAGTTCTCTCTCTACCCCTTCAATTTCCGTGCTATTTGCCTTAGACCCACCTCTTCTCTGATTCTGGCTCCACCCATATCCTCTCCTATTTCCTCCTATTCTTCCCTGGCTCCACCTTTCTGTGTATGCAGCTCTGCCCCACTTCTTTATTTTCTTTGCTGTTCGCCTCAGCCCCTCCTGTTGTGCATGTAGCTCCACCCCTAACTCTTAATGTTTCTCTGTCCCTATCCCTGGATCCTCCTATCAGTGCTATTGGCACTGCCCTCTAGCTCTTCCATTTGCCTGCTATTTACCTTTGGGACTTCCCCCCACTTTTGTTCCACCTGTAGCCACTCCTTTTTTCCTTCTGCTTGTGTGATTCTCTGCCTCATCCCTCCTTTTTTCCTATTATTTGCCATGGGTCCTACAGTCTGTGTTTGTGGTTCCACCCCTACCCCTTTCCTTTTCTCTGCCGTGCATCCCAGGCTCCTCCTATTTGTGTCTGATATTTTCTTTAATGCCCTACCCCTCATTCTTCTTGTTTCTTTTTATTTGCCCCACCCCTAAACTTTTCTTTTTCTCTTCTGTTTTGCGCTGCTGCCTCCTATCTGTACCTGCAGCTCCATCATACTTGTTCTTTTTCTTTGCTGTTCGCCCCTGGCCCCTCCAGTTGTGCATGTAGCTATGCCCTTAACTCTTAATTTTTCTCTGGTATTTGTCTCTGGATCCTTCTATCTGAGCCTTTGGCTCTACCTTCCAGCCCTTCCATTCCCCCAATACTTTCCCCACTAATCCCATGGTTCACCTGTCGCCACTGCTTGTATGATGCTCTGCCCCATCTCTTCTTTTTTTCATGTTATTTGCCTCTGGCTCCTCCTGTTTGTGCATGTAGTCCCACCCCTAACTCTTAAGTTTTCTCCACTATTTACCCTGGATCCTCCTATTTGGGCTTTTGGCTCCACCCTCTAGCCCTTCCTTGTACATGCTTGGCCTTTCCCCCTATTATTCCACCTCTAGCCTCCTCTTTTGTTTGTGTGACGCTTCGCCCCATCCCTTCTTTTTTTCGTATTATTTGCCTCTGGCTCCTCCTGTTTGTGCATGTAGCCCCACCCCTAACTCTTAAGTTTTATCCAATATTTACCCTGGATCCTCCTATTTTGGTTTTTGGCTCCACCCTCTAGCCCTTCCTTGTACATGCTTGGCCTTTCCCCCTCTTGCTCCACCTCTAGCCTCTCTTCTATTTGTGTGAAGCTCCGCCCCATCCCTTCTTTTTTTCGTGTTATTTGCTTCTGGCTCCTCCTGTTTGTGCATGTAGCCCCACCCCTAACTCTTAAGTTTTATCCACTATTTACCCTGGATCCTCCTATTTTGGTTTTTGGCTCCACCCTCTAGCCCTTCCTTGTACATGCTTGGCCTTTCCCCCTATTATTCCACCTCTAGCCTCTCTTCTATTTGTGTGAAGCTCCGCCCCATCCCTTCTTTTTTTCGTATTATTTGCCTCTGGCTCCTCCTGTTTGTGCATGTAGCCCCACCCCTAACTCTTAAGTTTTATCCAATATTTACCCTGGATCCTCCTATTTTGGTTTTTGGCTCCGCCCTCTAGCCCTTCCTTGTACAAGTTTGGCCTTTCCCCCCTTGCTCCACCTCTAGCCCCTCTTCTGTTTGTGTGATTCTCTGCCCCATCCCTTCTTTTTTTCCTGTTTTTTGTCCCTGGTCCCTCCCATCTGTGTTTGTGTTAGAGTTTCTGCTGGTGACCTGACCTCCTGTTCTGTTTCTAGTCTGAGGTGTACAGAGTGGAGAGAGAGAAGCAGACAGGCCTTGTCCTTGTGGTGCTCCAGTGTTGCTCACACAGTCCTTGAATCTCACAAACTGGGATCTGCCTGAATCATCCAGGACAGCACAGGCTCATCCCCCTGCATGTCTGTGAGTTTACCCCTTAACAGGGATGGCTGGATGGTATTGAAGGCACTGGAAAAACACCTCATCCTCACAGTGCAGCCAGCTTTGTCCAGGTAAGAATTAGCATTGTGGAGCAGTCAAGGTAATTGCATCCTCCACACCACTCTTTGACCAATAGCAGTGGGTCCAGGTGGTCTTTGTCAAGAGGACTCATATGGTCCACAGCCAGCCTCTCAAAGGTCTTCATGATGTGAGGCATCACTGCCACCGGTCTGTAGTCATGTGGTAAAGTGGTAAAAATGTGGCTCTGAGGCTAGAGATCTGCACTGGCAGTTGGAAGGTTGCTCTGTTGGGCCCTTGAGCAAGACCTTTAACCTGCAATTGTGGAGCGCTTTGAGTAGTGAAAAAAGTGCTACAAGTATATAAATGCAAAGAATTATTATTATTATTAAAGAGGTGCCTGTCTTCCCAATGTGGGATGTTTTCCAGAGCAGTGACACTTCGTGGAGCTTTATGGACAGACAGAACAGGTGACAAAGGGCACCATAAAGCTGGTCAGCACGAGCCTTTCAAACCTCATGTGTAAGTTGCTTTGGATAAACGTGTCTGCTAAGCAAATAAATGTAAACATAAAAGTAACAAAAAATCAGCTGATGATGGATGGATCAACAATCCCATAGTGGGTGTGATTGGGAGTGAGCTTGTTAAATATGCCCTATAATGGACTGCCATCCCATTCAGGGTTGGTTCCAGTCTTCTGCTTGATGCTGATTGGATAAACCAAGGCTCGCTGGAGAAAAAAAAACTGAGATAGCAGGTCAAGAAGAAGGATGGAGGGATGGATGGATGTTGGATCCCGATCTTTCCTTCATTTTCAGCTATACAGTAGGCACACGGTGTATTTAGCGTGAACAAACAGCTCCTCGCTGAAAGGTTACAGCCGAAATCCCGCTGTTTTGTATCTGAATCCAATCCCCCACCAAATGAGCCTGCGTCAGGGTCCACATCAAGCATGCATAATGCGCGCTCTTTCCTGCATGCCGCTAATTGCGCAAAATGAATTAAGTTACATTAGGAGTGAGACGAGCGCGGGGTTTTACAGGCCGGCAGTCTTCAGTTCAAATAACTGTAGCTTATTTAATAAAGTCTAATACGGCTCAAAGTACTTAGAGTCGTGTGAAGCAAATACAATTAAACGGCTTTGTAAAAATGTAATAAACATGAAAGCTGATGAGGCATTAACCGTACACGCTTTCTTTAGCCAAGTAATAATCGGTGTGCAGATGATCTGCGGTTAAATGCCACCCAGCCAGCCAACGAGCGAACGAGGGCGCCGTAAGCAGTCATAAAGGACAGGCAGGGCTGGCAACCACTCCGCTCATCTACGGGCTCGGAAAGTCAGTTTGAAATGAATGTTCATATAAATGAGGCGAATTGTTGAAGTTGAGGCAACTTAGAGTTGTCGGAGCGCCCCGGAGACGATCGCCGCCGGTATTTAGGTTGGTTTCCTCCAAAATCCCGTAAGACACTGTGGGAAAAGTGTGTGTGTGTGTGTGCGGGATTGGGAAGGGGTTGATCGGGTAGGTTATGGGGGTCTTTCGATAGGGGGATCTGCCATAAAGTGGACTGGTGTCCTGCTTTGCAACAAAACCCGTGGGACCACTGAATCCAGACCCCTAAACTGGATGAAATCGGCACAGAATAAAACTTGTTTTATGAAGATGTAGGGCTGAGCAAAATATTGAATTTTCATTTTGATTTGAAATTTAAAAGTAATCAATAGGCAAAAATCCAAATTCGCGATATCCAACACTTTTATTCAATTTTCTTCAGCTTCTTCAGGACAACGCTAAAAAAATCCACAAAATCTGCCAGCAATGTCACCAGGTGAGGATTAATGTGAGAAATAATATATTATATATGTATGTATGTGTGTGTATATATATATATATATATATATATATATATATATATATATATATATATATATATATATATATACAGTATATATAAGAGACAACCTTCCTTATATATACTGTATATATATATATACAGTATATATAAGAGAGGGGCAAGCCTTTGACGTCCAACTCCCAGTTGCGACCAGCATATTAATAAAATCTGTAAATGTACAAAAGAAAAAATATTATTTATTGGAGTAAAAATCACGGAATTCTATAAATATCCATCCATTTTCTAACCCGCTGAATCCAAATACAGGGTCACGGGGGTCTGTTGGAGCCAATCCCAGCCAACACAGGGCAGGAACCAATCCCGGGCAGGGTGCCAACCCACTGCAGGACACACACAAACACACCAAGCACTCACTAGGGCCAATTTAGAATCGCCAATCCACCTAACCTGCATGTCTTTGGATTGTGGGAGGAAACCCACGCAGACACGGGGAGAACATGCAAACTCCATGCAGGGAGGACCCGGGAAGCGAACCCGGGTCTCCTAACTGCGAGGCAGCAGCGCTACCACTGCGCCACCGTGCCACCTTCTATAAGTATGTAAAAGAAAAATTAATTATTATTTAACGGAGTAAAAATCATGAAATGTGAATAAAATATTTACTCTCTTACCGATTGCAGTATTACCGTTAAACTGAGGTCCACTGTGCTCGATGAGTGTTTATAAGAGACTAAATTAACGATCCATCCGTTTTAATTGACATTCTCATCCACTGTATAAAATGTCCGAGAAATGAACAGTGAACTGCTGTAAAATCATGACATCAAAAAACTGTAAATAGAAAAACAATGCAGCAGTGTTTAATTTACAGTAATACTATAGTAAAATACCTAACCAAACACAACTGTTAATTTCAAATTAGTAATATGTTAAAAGAATCCTATTTCTTTGTAGAATTTACAGATTACTGTATTTTAAACATAAAAAAAATGTGATACAAAAAGCAATATAATATAGTTAATATCACAAGATAACAGTGTTAAAATGATGATTGGTTTTTTTGTCAGCTACTTTTTTTTTTTAAACCATATTACATTTTACAAATTCATATGTTGTACTTTACAGATAAGAATATGCACAAATACAGTAAAATTATGTTAATATGATTGGCTTAAAAAGCAGGTGATGTGTCTGTTTAGAATTGAGTATTTAACAATCTATCAGTAAACTGCATTACACAAACTATTTTTATATCCTCCCTAATAAAAGAGCTCATGATTAAGTAGAACTTATGGATTTTAAAACATTTGAGTGTTATTGAAATGTTCCTTAAAACCTGCACTTTCCCATTTGTCTTCACTGTACAAAATAAAATGTGCTCAGCATAACTAAGTGCATGAGACTGCAGTGAACATGGAGCGTGTTGTTAATGTTATACTATATATAATATTATTATATATAATACAGAATTACAGTTAGGTTCATAAGGACATTGACAAAAATGTTATTTTGCCTGCCCGTCACAGAATACGGATATTAAAAGAAAAATAATTATTATGATTTCCTAATGTGTAGATTTTAAAGTTTCAATTTTAATTTGAGAGCATGTACACATAAGGTGACCGGTGAATGAGTTGCAGAAATTTTTGTTTTTGTCTTCCAAATGGTCAGTTAGCTGCTCGTCTGTTCCATAGCTGTTCATCAGTTATTTATTTTTGAATTATATTAATTGTTAATCAGTTGTAAATGATAAAATGAAACGTTTCTGTTTTTCATTACAGAATGACATTTGGTAATATTTATTGTGGCTTAAGGCAATTTTAAATATAGCAGTAATGATTTGCAATGCACATTTTACATTCCCGCGAAAATAAACGGCTGTGTTTGAATCTGAAACTTGTGAGCGCTGCCTCGTCCAATCACAGAGCAGCAGAATGTGTTTCTGTTCTCTCATTGGACTAAATTATTGCGGGAGCCGCTCGGCTTGCGGCTGAGTGCGCGTCCTCTTTAGTAGCGTCTGGAAAATCGAAAACCACTGGTAAGCTAGACCGGGTCCGTGTACTTTTTGGTATTTGAAATTTCATTTTAGAAGCAAAAACGAAAAAACGAAAATAAAAGGAATTTTCAGATTTTGATTTTTGATTAAATAATAAAATGAGGGAAAATAAGGTATTTTTTAATTCTGAGGTAACAAATATCAGTCATAAATTTTAAATTACACATACTTTTCTGGATTCATTTGTGATTCAAATAATGAAAGTGTAATAGCTCAAAAACAACAAAACAGACGCATTTTCGTTGTCGAGAAACCGGAGGCATTTCTTCTTCTGTGCGATTTTTGACGAGACGTGCGAACAAGCCTCCTCACAGCACATCGACCAACGGCCTTGAAGTTACACTGCATGGCATCAGCAGAGGATGGACCATCGCGTTGTTTTCGAACAGTAAAAGAGTGACACTCGGGACGAAGACATGACTGCAGAAAAACTGAGTCGCATCTTTCCGGTAAAAAAATGCAAGCTTTGCAAACTTTGCTTCATTGACGTTGCAGTTCTTTTATTAACGTTATTGTTGTTACTTACTGTGAAACAGCTAACATTTGGTGATTTCATTTACTAACAACTAAGTCTGGTAATTTTTAGAGTGATAACATTTTGAATGGCTGCTCATTGACAAATGTAACACATGTTAAGAAAACTTTCTGTAAATCACGTTGCTTTCCTATCGTGTTACACTTGTGCGCATTGTTAATACTCGAAGCGTTTAGCGATAGCACTATAAAAATGGCCAGACTTAGTGTTAGTAAATGAAATCACCAAATGTTAGCTGTTTCACAGTAAATAACAACAATAACGTTCATTACAGAACTGCTACATCAATTAAGCAAAGTTTGCAAAGCTTGCATTTTTATACCGGAAAGATGCGACTCAGTTTTTCTGCAGTCATGTCTTCGTCCCCGAGTGTCACTCTTTTACTGTTCCGAAAAACAACGCGATGGTCCATCCTCTGCTGATGCCATGCAGTGTAACTTCAAGGCCGTTGGTCGATGTGTTGTGAGGAGGCTTGTTCGCACGTCTCGTCAAAAATCGCACAGAAGAAGAAATGCCTCCGGTTTCAGACAACGAAAATGCGTCTGTTTTGTTGTTTTTGAGCTATTACACTTTCATTATTTGAATCACAAATACATCCAGAAAAGTATGTGTAATTTAAAATTTATGACTGATATTTGTTACCACAGAATTAAAAAATACCCTATTTTCGCTCATTTTATTCTCTAATCAAAAATCAAAATCAGAAAATTCCTTTTATTTTCGTTTTTTCGTTTTTGCTTCTAAAATGAAATTTCAAATACCAAAAAGTACACGGACCGTTTGTTGTCACAAGGATACTGCTTTTGTTTGTGGCCGAGGGTCTATTTTACAGTCATAACGCCGACTATGCGGGTGTTAATTAGTCTGGTAGGTTTCATGCTTAATGTTGAACTCTTTCGGATGGTTCGTTTTCAGTTAGTTTTTTAGTTCGCTATGCTACGGTGGTTACGATTGGTAAAACATTTAAAAAATGAAATATTTTTTATTAGTTTTCTAAAAATGATTACCTGCCGTTTTTGCAGCAAAACGTTAGCTTCGTTGAGGAGTTACGTGCTGCATTGTAGAGTTTATAGGAACGAACCCCATTGCTCTTCCGAATGTGTTTGTGCAGACTGCAAGCGGACATTTTGAACTTACGCAGCTTTTAAAGCTCATTTCAATCGGGTTCACAAGGCGCCTGCACACTCTCTTACCACTAGAGCCGTTGTTACAGATTTTCAGGGCGCCATTTCGCTGTGTGAACGCCAGTTTCACACCGTGAAAGAACTCGTATATCCCACTTAAAAGAGCATATAGTGGAGGGGCGACCTGTGGCATGTCCAGTAACAGCTTGTAAAAATACGTTTACTGTGGAGTCATCATTTTACTGCTCACATGTCCAGGAAACACTGGGCTTGTTCAGTGAATAGCATAAGTGACATGTACAGGGGAAACGTCTCTCAGCATTCTGCTCTCATTGCATGTGAAGATGCTTCCCTGAGCTCAAATGAAAGCGTTGGTTTGCCTCAGTGAGACCTTTCTTAGGAATGTATGCTCACTCTACCTAAAACTGCAAGGGGAGCTCCTTCTTCCAACTTCAACAGTACAGACAGTTGTTGAAGAGTAGTAAAATGTGCGTGAGCTGGAACATGATTACACTTTAAGTAAACTACGTTCACTTTTGAAAAAGGACATGTTTCAAGCAAATGATGCTATTGTTAAAATCTGTGATTGTATGAGGGATTCAGATCTGTTCTCTGTCTTGTCATCAGGGACCTCTAAGAACAACCTGTTCAAGAGCTCAGGTATTTAAAAAGATGTTCAAATACACAGAGCCTACAAAAGTAACATTAGAAAAAGATGAACATATGACACAAACGTTTGCTTACTACAAACCGGATTCCAAAAAAGTTGGGACACTACACAAATCGTGAATAAAAACTGAATGCAATGATGTGGAGGTGCCAACTTTAATATTTTATTCAGAATAGAACATAAATCACGGAACAAAAGTTTAAACTGAGAAAATGTATCATTTTAAGGGAAAAATATGTTGATTCAGAATTTCATGGTTTCAACAAATCCCAAAAAAGTTGGGACAAGGCCATTTTCCCCACTGTGTGGCATCTCCCCTTCTTCTTACAACACTCAACAGACGTCTGGGGACCGAGGAGACCAGTTTCTCAAGTTTAGAAATAGGAATGCTCTCCCATTCTTGTCTAATACAGGCCTCTAACTGTTCAATCGTCTTGGGCCTTCTTTGTCGCACCTTCCTCTTTATGATGCACCAAATGTTCTCTATAGGTGAAAGATCTGGACTGCAAGACTGGCCATTTCAGTACCCGGATCCTTCTCCTACGCAGCCATGATGTTGTGATTGATGCAGAATGTGGTCTGGCATTATCTTGTTGAAAAATGCAGGGTCTTCCCTGAAAGAGATGACGTCTGGATGGGAGCATATGTTGTTCTAGAACCTGAATATATTTTTCTGCATTGATGGTGCCTTTCCAGACATGCAAGCTGCCCATGCCACACGCACTCATGCAACCCCATACCATCAGAGATGCAGGCTTCTGAACTGAGCGTTGATAACAACTTGGGTTGTCCTTGTCCTCTTTGGTCCGGATGACATGGCGTCCCAGATTTCCAAAAGAACTTGAATCGTGACTCGTCTGACCACAGAACAGTCTTCCATTTTGCCACACTCCATTTTAAATGATCCCTGGCCCAGTGACAACGCCTGAGCTTGTGGATCTTGCTTAGAAATGGCTTCTTCTTTGCACTGTAGAGTTTCAGCTGGCAACGGCGGATGGCACGGTGGATTGTGTTCACTGACAATGGTTTCTGGAAGTATTCCTGAGCCCATTCTGTGATTTCCTTTACAGTAGCATTCCTGTTTGTGGTGCAGTGTCGTTTAAGGGCCCGGAGATCACGGGCATCCAGTATGGTTTTACGGCCTTGACCCTTACGCACAGAGATTGTTCCAGATTCTCTGAATCTTCGGATGATGTTATGCACAGTTGATGATGATAGATGCAAAGTCTTTGCAATTTTTCGCTGGGTAACACCTTTCTGATATTGCTCCACTATCTTTCTGCGCAACATTGTGGGAATTGGTGATCCTCTACCCATCTTGGCTTCTGAGAGACACTGCCACTCTGAGAAGCTCTTTTTATACCCAATCATGTTGCCAATTGACCTAATTAGTGTTAATTGGTCTTCCAGCTCTTCGTTATGCTCAAATTTACTTTTTCCAGCCTCTTATTGCTACTCGTCCCAACTTTTTTGGGATGTGTTGACACCGTGAAATTTTGAATCAACATATTTTTCCTTTAAAATGATACATTTACTCGGATTAAGCGTTTGATCTGTCATCTACGTTCTATTACAAATAAAATATTGACATTTGCCATCTCCACATCATTGCATTCATTTTTTATTCACAATTTGTTTAGTGTCCCAACTTTTTTGGAATCCGGTTTGTACATACCTGTGATGCAAATATTAAGTAGCTCATTAGAGTCAGAATTATGGAAGAATTCAGTGTCATAACAGTATTGTGAAACAGACTCCGATTATTTTGGTGACTTAAATGATGGACAAAACGTTTGGTCCAACCAGTTCTTCTTTGAAAATCAAGGATGCCTGAAGCTAATTCTGTACCAGAATGCTTTTGAAATTGTCAATCCCCTTGGCTCTGCTAGGAAAAAACACAAAGTTGTTGCAGTCTATCTTTGTGTGGTAAATTTACCTGCTTTATGTGTGATGCTGATCACATGTCCCTTGTCTTACTGTGTAGAGAGCATGACCTCAAACGATTTGGAAGTGCCACGGTTTTCTCAGAGATGTTACTGGATTTAAAAGATTTGGTGGAAGATGGAATCACTATACGTGCAGGTGAAAAGGTGAAAGGGGCGCTGTATTGTATTGCAGGGGACAATTTGGGTTCACACACCATTGGTGGGTTTGCTGAAAACTTTAGTCATTCTCAGTACTTTTACAGGTTACTGTGAAATCACGCAAAGTGAGCTTCATAGTGATGATCCAAATGTATGTGGTCCACAGCGCACCCCTGAAAGTTATGATTCTGCTGTTGGTAATCTACACGCTGAAGACAGTCAAGACGTCAAAGGTATAAAGATAAACTCTGTTTTCAATGCTTTGAAATCTTTTCATGTTTGCCAGCCTGGTCTACCACCTTGTTTAGGCCATGATGTATTTGAGGGTATCACAGTACTTGAAGCATTTCATTAAGAAAAAGAAATGGCTTACATATTTGCTTTTGAACCGGCGCATCAAGCAGTTCAGGTACAGGATCTGTCATGTGCTGTCAACTCTGAGGTGTCCAAGCTTTCGGGTCAATCCATTCAAAATTGGAATTTCTTAAGGTTGCTGTCTATATTAATTGGTGACAAAGTACAAAATCCAGAAGATGATGTGTGACAGTCAACTCTACAGCTTAAAGATTTTGTTTATATGATTTGTGCACAAAAGGTTTCTTTGTCACAGGTAGCCTATCTTGACATTATAATCCAAGACTATTTGGACTGAAGAAAATGTTTCCTTCCTGAGAGTCCACTAAAACCAAAACACCATTTTTTGCGGCACTATTCAGCACTAATTTTGAAATTTGGCCCCTTGATCAGATTATGGACAATGTGTTTTGAAAGTAAACACAGCTGCTTCAAGAGATGTGACAGACTTTTGAAAAACATTTATCTGAAAGACATCAGATGTTTCAGGTGTATCTTTCTGCCGGTGTCTGGGCGCAGTGAGCTGCTGCAAGTCCAAAACACTTGTACTTTTTATTCAACCTTTACAGTGACACAATTAAACATGGAGTGAGTGACTTTGGCGTTTCAGAAAACAATATTTGTGTCTCCACAGACATACTGTATAAAGGTACATCATATAAAAAAGGCAATTTCCTTTTGTCAAAAAATGACGAGCCAGTGGAGTTTCGGGGAACTTCTCATTAGTTTAATTCAAAATGACGCAGGTGTGTATTTTCTGATGGATACACATAATGCTGACTGACATTCTGAATACCACCAGTGACAAACCAGAGCACAAGACAGTAATGTTAGAACATTAATGACTTAGTAGATTTGTATCCGTTACCATTATACGTTCTTAATGGGCACCAAGTCATTCCACTGAAACACAGTGTGTTGTCGAAATAAACACGATCTTGCCAAGTGTGGTGGAGAAACAAAATGCATATGTATGCTTAGTAAAAATAATAAAGTACTATTTGAAAAATATGAAAGTGACAGCAGTTTTTACTTTTAGTTGTACAGAAATAAAAAGTGCAAATCCTCACCCACGTTATATACTCAAAGCAGAGGTTCCTCTTATCGGTATTTATGTACAGTGTTACTTGAATGAATGTCTAATTACGCCTGTCTTTTATTTATAATCTTGAAAACTGGTGCCATTCTTCCTCAATTCCAGAAAATGACTGACTTGGAGCAAATATTTCTACGCACCGCTATCACTAATCTCTTGCCTGACCTTCCAGAGGTAACAAAAGATATTCTAGAAGAGAACTTGCAATCCTTTGGGGTGGAGACATATGATGATTTTTGGTGTATTGAGGAAGCCGATTTGCTGTCAGCATTGAAGCCAGAAAAGTCCTTGCTGCTTGGAAGCTGAGATGTAAGTCAAGTATTGCAGTACAGGATGCAACCATTACCCAAAGTAGCCTGCATAAAAGATCAATCATAAATATAGAAACATTGTGTTGTAATTCTTTTTACATGTGTGTGTGTTTTGCAGGCCAGACTCCTGAAAGCAGCAGTTCTTCTGTTGGTGCCTCACTAGGACCTCCGGGATCCTTAGTCTCCTTCACCCAGTTCATCCTCTGTTACTGTAAGCACTTAAGGTTAGTCAAAGTGGCCTTAACTAAATCTGCACATACACTGATTTCTGTACTGATAGTAAGCAATTTTAAATGACCTTGAAAAACTAAAAACAAATCCTCCAATTGCTTTGTGAAATATTTTAGGAATACAAGACTTGTTTTAATTTTGTTTGAATTTTTTTTTCTATTTAGGACAATCCTGCTATTTTTCAAGATGGCTCATGCTGAGTGTAGATCGAAACACTGTAATAATAATAATAATAATAGATTTTATTTATATCGCGCTTTAAATTTAACAATCTCAAAGTGCTACAAAATAAGAATAAAATTAACAAACAAAAAAATCTATAGAAATAATTTAACAAAAAGCCTTTCTAAAAATTGTAAGCAACAACATACCCTCCTTCGGTTCTGCCCTGTGCAGAAGTGATGAAGTGGGTTCATTATTAATATGGTCTTAATTAATATGCACTTTGAACTACTGTGTGTATGAAAATGTGCTATATAAATAAATGTTGTTATCTGTGTTTCTTCTATTTCCCAAGGTGTTTTTTCTCAATCAACCCAGAGAAGGTCACTAAGGTGCAGTAGACAAACACATCCCCTCTTCATGTTAACCCCAGAGTAGTTACTTTGATTTAAGAAGTTTCGGATCATGAGTGACGTGATGTCTGACTATGGACATTAATATTTATGGCATTCATTGATGTGCCTCACTTATAGTTTGAATTTTTGTTTTTCAGTTCATTATCTGCTCAGCTGTACAGGGTCACGTGGGTCTGCTGGACCCAATCCCAGCCAACACAGGGCGCAAGGCAGGAAAGAAACCCTGGTCAGGGCGCCAGCCCAGCAGGGTACACACACCCAGCACAATTTACGATCGCCAATGCACTTAACCTGCATGTCTTTGGACTGTGGGAGGAAACCGGAGTACCAGGAGGAAACGCACACAGACACGGGGAGAACATGCAAACTCCACGCAGGGAGGACCTGGGAAGCGAACCCGGGTCTTCTAACTGCGAGGCAGCAGCACTACCCACTGTGCCACCTAATAAAATATCAATTAAAATTAAAATCTGAGTGACACTTCTCTGTTTATTAGCTTTGAAAGTGAAAGTAAACTGAAATGTCACCTGCGCTCCTCAAAATTTCAAGTGACCCCATAATGGTCTGGGTTGGCTGCATCTTCCATACTACGTTGAACCTGGGGCTGCCACAAGTCAGGGCAAAGAGGGCAAAAACAAGCAAGAGTAAGGTACAACCGTGCTTTGTGGATTTTACAACCCCTAACCCTAACGCTAAGAAAGTGTCCAACAAACCAAATGCAGTACAGTCTTGAAATCTACAGTATACTAATAAAAGGCAAAGCCCTCACTGACTCACTCACTCACTCACTCACTCACTCACTCACTCACTCACTCACTCACTCACTCATCACTAATTCTCCAACTTCCCGTGTAGGTAGAAGGCTGAAATTTGGCAGGCTCATTCCTTACAGCTTACTTACAAAAGTTGGGCAGGTTTCATTTTGAAATTCTACACGTAACGGTCGACAACGTCCGCCATTTTGAACTGTCTTATTTATGGCCCCATCTTCATGAAATGTGAAAGGTGGCTTCCCTGCGCTAACCGAAACCGATGTACGTACTTATTTCGATGGTATGGCGCCACTGTCGGCTGCCCTATTGAAGTTTCCAACGCCATTAATTTTCCAACTTCCCGTGTAGGTAGAAGGCTGACCCCATCTTCACGAAATTTGGTAGGTGGCTTCCCTGCGGTAACCAAAACCAATGTATGCACTTATTTCGGTGGTATGATGCCACTGTCGGCCGCCATATTGAACTTTCTAACGTCACTAATTCTCCAACTTACCGTGTAGGTAGAAGGCTGACATTTGGCAGGCTCATTCCTTACAGCTTGCTTATAAAAGTTAAGCAGGTTTCATTTCGAAATTCTACGCGTAACGGTCATAATGGTTGACAACATTCGCCATGTTGAACTTTATTTATGGCCCCATCTTCACGAAATTTGGTAGGTGGCTTCCCTGCGCTAACCAAAACCGATGTACGTACTTATTTCAGTGGTATGATGCCACTGTCGGCCACCATATTGAAGTTTCCAATGTCACTAATTCTCCAACTTCCCGTGTAGGTAGAAGGCTGAAATTTGGTACTTATTTCGGTGGTATGATGCCACTGTCGGCCGCCATATTGAACTTTTCAACAGTCTTTGTTACTTATGGGCCCATCTTCAAGAAATTTGGTACGCGGGTTCCCAACGCTAACGGAATCCTACTACTGTACATATATACGTCCATAATCTGCAGCTCGGTCACCGTGCGAGGCGGCGTTGGGTCCCCCATCCCAACGCCTCCCACGTTGTTGGCTGCCTACCTATATAAGGCCGTCTGTCACTCCAGTCTCTACATTCCCTTCCTTGCTTCGCCATGGGATTCACGTCTCCCTGCTGATAACTACAGCCTTTTATTTAATCCACGGCTTCTCCGCTGTTTTATTGTTCGTTTATTACGATTATAGTTATTGTGTAGGTATTTTAGACTTACTTTACATTGTTCAGGTACCCATTTCCTTTATCATTCCAACCGTACCCCCATTAACCTGTCTATCGAGGTGATCACCATCGATCAAAGAACTGTCACTTACCGAGTGGTTTCCATGCCCGGAGATGCCGCCTGCCTTTTCCATTCTCTGTGTTACATTTTGCACGGCCATATCAGGCTCACTCTTGATATCCGGAGGAACATTATGTCTTATGTATTGAATGACTGGGACAGGTTCAAGGTGTGGACTGATGACGGTACAGGAGATAATTAGACTACACAGGAGCACTAGAAGAGTGAAATGCTTAAGCCCTTCACCTATGGTTCTGCATGTGACTTGATGGCTGCCGCTGAATTGTTCGGTTGTCTCTTTCAAGTGCACCGAAATAGCCAAATATTTTACACCTTTGGACAACCGCCAATGCCTCTTAAACATCTTAGACTGACAGGTGACGATTTCAGTAGTGGACACTTTGATGTTTATGAGTGTTTAAACTCTCAAAAGCTGGATGTGAAGTTATCGATGAAACCGGTTGTATGCTTACAACGCTTGACAGATGCCGAATGTCTCTTCAACACAAGTCCTACAAATACTGTCGTAATTGAAACAAACCATGAAACTCAAACCGATTATGACAGCAGCAATCCAAGCTGTGAGATTTGAAACAAGATTACTGTTCACATGGCCAACCTTACGTTGCATGCTGTAATGGATAGCCGGCCATTTATCCTGGCCAATACCCCCAAGCCGCCAGGTGGAGCCCTCCTTGCAGCGTGGAGGTCCCCAGAAGACCAGCAGGGCATCATGGACATTGGAGTTTTTATGCAAAGCCCTGCTGGATGCCGTGGGGCCACAGGTCGGAGCTGCAGGGAGGACCGAGGGCTTCTTCGTGCCCTGTGACCCGGAGGTTCGTCACAGGAAGAGCGACGGACTTCCGGGTTGAAGAAAGGGACTATTTACCCTGACCCGGAAGGGAAAAGGACTTGTGGACTATTGGGCAGAAACACTTCCGGGTCAGGAGGTATAAAAGGACTGTGGGAGCTCCCAGACGGCGAGCTGAGCTGGGTGGAAGGGTGGAAACGCGTCTGGGAGCTGGAGGATTGGTTTATTATTGTATTATTGTGAATTATATGAGTATTGTGGAGAAGAGTGTGCTTTGTGCACTGTGGCAAGAAAATTAAGTCAACTTGAGGACTTTTACCTGGTGTCTGGAGTCGTGGACAGGGGTTCAAGGGAGCGAGGGTGCCCCCTATCGTTCACAGTGGCATAGTCGGCAGGATACTCTAGCCGCTTGCAGAGGACCTGAATCAAAAATTTCTGTGGGAAACGAACCCTGAACAGACAACGGAGTCAGGAATCACCACAGCATCGCCAGAACCCGAAAATTCCGAGTCCAAAATGGGAAAAAAGAAGGGCAAGCAAAGTGACAACGCCAGCGGGAGTGCCGTAGGTGCAATGGCCGACGCTCGGGAGGAGTTAAGGAGAGGCCTTACAAGTCCGGAGAAACCTCCAGGAAGCAACGATCCCTCTAAGGTACATGCCGGGAACGACTTGAAAAATCCTTTTATTGTTTCTCACCTTGTCCCGTGCATGTACGTTGGAGATGACCACCTGGAGGCTCCGAGGGGAAAAGGAGACTGCCCCGAAGACGACGGCCTTCTCTTGTCGAAGCCAGAGCACCTAGAAATCGACTTCCGCATGATGGCAGCCGCGAGGGACACGGTAGCAAACCCGGTGCATTCTGGGAAGGAGGAGCTCCGCGTCCTGCTGTTTGCACCTTCAAGCCCGAAGGAACGGACTTGGCCTTTCCGAAGGGGAAGGGGGAGGCGAGCGAGGCATCGCTCAACCCACAAGAAGGTAAGGAGGGTCGGGAAGTAGCTGATCGGGATGTCGCTAAAGTATTAAAGACAGACCGCAGTTTGCCGAAGAAGGCAACTCGACCCTCTGAGAACTCCAAGTCCCAGAAGCCTCCGAGTCCGCCAGAGCACGTGCCTGATGCGGCCGTGCTCATTGGCTCCCGGTCGGCAGGTAACACAAACAAGGAAGTGAGTGTTCTGCCGGTCGAAATGAATAATTATATAAACTTACGGGAGCTTCAAAAACTAATCGAGCCCGTGAAGCGAGTGTCTTGCAGGTCCTGACGACCATTGAAAAGATGCCGGGGATTTGGGAGCGCAGCCAGAGAGCCGTTGGAGAAGGTGAGGGCCTACGTGCGGCGATTTGGTGGGGAGCCTCCCGTAATGAATGATGCGGCGATACAGGTAAGCGAGACCCGTATCGTATATAATAGAGGGCGGTGTGATCCGGGCCGCGTTTAATAAGTAGCGGGTGCCAATACACGGCGTACCCTACAAGAGAGGTCGGTACGTTAACCGTGTGGTCGGCGGAAGGGCTAATCGATCCGGGGCAGCTAGACAGTGCTGACTCCCGGAGCGAGGCAGCCCTGAAGACGCCGCCGCCGGTAATTTGTAAATCAAGAGGGGTGCAGACAGTAAAGGGGCTCTCTTCTTGTAATAGAGACACCCAGACTGTATATAAGCCCCAGATTAAACAGGAGGGCTCTAAGATAAACCGGGGGTCTCCTGACATGAAAGGGAAAGACGCAAAAAGAGAAAAAGCACCAGTAGAGGCGGCAGGGGGTTTCTCTCCCAGCAAAGGGGCGGACCCAACGTTTCCTTATTGTTTTCAGTCCCGTAGGGGAAGAATACCAGGAGGACAGAGGCAGTGTTACGGGTGCCGAAGGTTGGGCCATATTTGGCGGAACTGTCCTTGGAGAGAGGGGGACAAGAGGTCAATTTGGAATAATATTCCCCCTAGGTTCTCCAGGGACCAAGATGTTCGTTTTAATCAAGGCTCAACCAGGACGTCCTCTTGAGGAAGACTTCCCTCTCGGGGCAGGCCGCTCCGAATAATAATTGCCGCTGGGGAATACTGTAATGGATGGCGGCCATTTATCCCGCCAATACCCCAAGCCGCCAGGTGGAGCCCTCCTTGCAGCGTGGAGGTCCCCAGAAGACCAGCAGGGCATCATGGACATTGGAGTTTTTATGCAAAGCCCTGCTGGATGCCGTGGGGCCACAGGTGGGAGCTGCAGGGAGGACCGAGGGCTTCTTCGTGCCCTGTGACCCGGAGGTTCGTCACAGGAAGAGCGATGGACTTCCGGGTTGAAGAAAGGGACTATTTACCCTGACCCGGAAGGGAAAAGGACTTGTGGACTATTGGGCAGAAACACTTCCGGGTCAGGAGGTATAAAAGGACTGTGGGAGCTCCCAGACGGTGAGCTGAGCTGAGTGGAAGGGTGGCAACGCGTCTGGGAGCTGGAGGATTGGTTTATTATTGTGAATTATATGAGTATTGTGGAGAAGAGTGTGCTTTGTGCACTGTGGCAAGAAAATAAAGTCAACTTGAGGACTTTTACCTGGTGTCTGGAGTCGTGGACAGGGGTTCAAGGGAGCGAGGGCGCCCCCTATCGTTCACAATGCTCAAGAGTAAGCTCAGCGCACAGCTTGGTCATATTACAGCCGGAGGGCCGAACTCACAATGTGGTATACAAAGAGATCCTTAACAAATAATTATTGGTATTTTTTCCCTCAGTTTAAAAAGGTTTAATTTTCTTCTTAATAAACATTTTAAGGCAGTACTTCGCCGCTGCAAAGCGCGGGTATTTTGCTAGTAAATCAATAAATCTTTAATAGAAAATAATTTTCTGGAGGTTAAAATACCCAGACTTCTTCTACCTTGATAAAAGGAGAAGTGTCTGTGGGATCATTTGATTGCAATGTCTCTGTTATTCCAAAAGATGGTACATCACAAACATTTTCAATAATTAAATGCATTGCATTTGTCATTCCGACAGATGGCGCATTAAAAACATTAACATTGGTTTCATGAATCCCATAACAAATGGAATAAAAAAGAGGCATATACAGTGCATTTGTTGTTGTAATTAATGGCACATCACAGACATTTGTACCAATGAATTGCATTGCACTTGTCATTCCAACAGATGGTGCATCACAAACATTAACACTGTCTTTTTCGAATCCCACACCAAACGGCATATAACAGAGACATATGCATTGCAAGTACTCTACCAACGTTTACACTGAGGTCTACATTGATTGCTTACATTTCAACTCGTCTTAGATGACACAGCTACTCCACCTTAATAAAATAATAAGTGTCTATGTGTCCATCTCTGTGTCCATCTGGCTGCATCACAAACATTTCTCAGAATAAAATGCTTTGCATTTATCATTGCAACAGATGATGCATCACCAACATTTTCAGTAATAAAATACATTGCATTTTTCATTCCAACAGACGGTGCATCAAAAACATTAACACTGCTTTTATGAATTCCACACTAAATGGCATATAACAGAGACACGTATTGCAAAGTGCAATGGTAACATTAACGCTGAGGTTTATGTTTTTTATTTAGATTTCAACATATCATAGACAGTAGCAGAACTAGTCCACCTTAATAATAGGATAAGTGTCTGTGTGTCTGTCTCTGTGTCCATCCAGTTGGGATGCCATAAAACCCCAGAATTATAAATAAGATAATTACATGGTACATGTTTAAGTGACTTAAGGAGACCATTTAACTCAATCAGGGAAGCTGTTTTTTTTTTTTGTCCCAGTTCAATATTCTTTCGTTTCACATCTTTCACTTTAAATACAAATAATAAATGCACACCTCCAAATACAGTGAGCCACCACAAACATGGTCCCTGTGGGCTTTATTCAGTTTTAAGCAAACGATGTAGAAAAAGGTTCTGAATCCGCCATCTCGGATAAGCAAGTGACTGTTAGCGAAACTTTGAACCTGTCACATCGATTACCTGCAGGTCATGACCTCTGAGGACACACCCCTGGAAACGCAAGGTGCTGTGCCAATGACAAATATACAAAAGGGCAGAGACTGTTATCATACAAGATGGCAGCCAAAACACACACACAAAAAAAAATAAACACCTCATACAGGAAACAATAGAATGAAAAAATGAAGTAAGAGATTAAAAAAAAAAACAGAAAACCAAAACTATTGTTATATGATGCAAATAAGAAATGTAAACAGAAGCCAAACCATAAGACGTTCCATTATTTATGATTTTATTAATATTTTAGTCCATTTCCGGACTATTCGGAGATGTTATTTACTGCCTACAGCTTGCAGGGTGTATTTATGCCTGAGGTCATTTAATTTTTATATCTCTTTTATTAAAAGTTCATTTTTAGTTTTTGTTCTATCACATAATCATTTTGTTTTGCTCAACATTTCCCATTGTTATTGCGATTCTCCCATGAGCCTTTGGGAGAGTCATAATGATGTCATTGCACATGCGTTTTGTTTCATGATTGTATTTTCAATTATGAGTGACTGAGCAGTGACTTGAACCCAGTACTCCGGCACTGTGACATTGTGCCAATATCCTTTTCTTATCTTCTGTAATTTCCTTGTGAGCCCAATTGCCCTGACCAAAGGAGGGGATGCCATAAAGCCCTGGAATTATCATAAGGGTGAGACCAGTTAATCCAGTCAGGTAAGCTGCTTGATTTTATTTTTCCAGTTCAATGTCCTTTCATTTCGCATCTTTCACGTTAAAAACAAATAATAAATGCACACCTCCAAATGTAGTGAGCCACCACAAACCTGTTCACCGTGGGCTTCATCAGATGGGATGAGCCTTCGTCCGGCGAAGCAAGAGTTTAATTTTTAATTGAAGAGTGGAAAATCTGAGAAGCTGCTGAGATTAGTTCATCATTTAGAAATTAGCCTGATTCAATTGATTCTTTGCCCGCTGAGCATTCCGACAGCTGCTGTGCCACCGCTGCTAGATTGCCACTGGCGCAGTGCCAAGTGATAATGGCTGCCTCACCACTGTCTACCACGTCTATTGTGCTTGCTGATCGAGATGAAAATCCGAGGGTGATGATGCCTTGCCCTGATTTGACCTTGGCGATTTTGGCCATCCTGGAGGAAATGGAGACAAGTGCCAACCGACTGGCTGCTATCAGTGAAAACAAGATAATAAATGGAAAAGATTAGCATAACAATAATGCGGGTGTTAGCATTCACTGGACTTGAAATGCAGTTTTTCCACAGACTTTTACAGATGGTTGTGGGAGTTTTTAACTACGGAGAATTCAGTACCATTGTTTAAATCTCTTCCGATGAATATTTAACGTGGTTGCATTCAGTCATGATGCCATCGCCTCCATTTTGTGGGTCGCTAGTGGTGAGGCTCGGTGGTCAAGTCACAAGTGCGACAGTATTAAAGCTGACATATTGTTATATCTGCTAGCTGACAAGTAAGTTTAGTGAGCCCTAGGAGACGGACATGAGGCAGTTAAAGGGTCAAAGCCGGGAGATCAAAAGACATGGCCGTCAGAACAAACGTAGCAATTTTACGAAAAATCAGTTTACAGCAAACAACATGGAGAAAGGTTTTGAATCAATTTGGAAAAGCAGGTAACTATGAGGCTGTCATATCGATTATCTACAGGTCATGACCCTTGAGGACACGCCCCTGGAAACACAAGGTGCTGTCATGACGACAAGTACCCAAAAGGACGGCCATTGTTAAAATACAAGATGGCGGCAAAAACACACCAAAATAAATGAAACAACACGTAAAGGAAACGACAGAATGAAAAATGAAATGTACGGCTTCACAGATAAAAGGAAAATGATGCAAACTGGTCGAGAAAAACACATAAAAATATAAACAGAAGTCAAACCATAGCACGTGTAATTATTAATGATTTATTACTCCATTCCCAGAGTATTTAGAAATGTTATTTATATACCTTCTTCTTCTTTTGGCTGCTCCTGTTATGGGTTGCCACAGTGGATCATCTGTCTCCATATCTTCCTGTCCTTGTCATCTTGTTCTGTCACACCCATCACCTGCATGCCCTTTCTCAGCACATCCATAAACTTTCTCTTATGCCTTCCTGTTTTCCTCTTACCTGGCAGCTCTATCCTTAGCATCCCAATGTACCCCTCATCTCTCCTCCGCACATGTCCAAACCAACACCATCTCGCCTCTCTGACTTTGTCTCCCAACCGTCCAACATGAGCTGACCCTCTAATGTCCTTATTTCTAATCCTGTCCATCCCCATCACACAAAATGCAAATCTTAGCATTTCTAACTCTGCCACCTCCAGCTCTGTCTCCTGTGCCACCGTCTCCAACCCATATAACATAGCTGGTCTCTCTACCATCCTGTAGACCTTCCCTTTCACTCTTGTTGATAGGCTTTAATACCTTTTAGAATTTATGACAATGGGAAGGCCGACCCAGGTGACCCAATGGGTTGAATCCTCCGGGCAAAATTCCCGGACCCCCACCCTTTGACCTTTCGACGGGTTCATGCCCTGTTGAACTTTCTGCCAGGCCAGAGAAAAAAAGAAGGCCAAAGAGGAGGTTTATGGATGTGGTGAGGGAGTACATGAAGGTAGAAAATGATGTGAAAGACAGGGATAGATGGAGATGGATGATCTGCTGTGGCGTCCCCTGAATGGGAGCAGCTGGAAGAAGAAGAAGAATTTAGGTCAGTTGTTTTTTTATTTTTATATCTCTTCGAATAAACGTTTCTTATATCACAAAGTCATTTTGTTTTGCTTGGGCACTGCCATTTTCAGAGTTTGACACAGTACCAGTTTGATGTACCAGCTTTGGTGATTCTCCCATGAGGCTTTGGGAATGTGTGACATGTGACATCATAATGTGCGACGGTATTTAAATCTACTTGTTGTAAGAAAACAAAAGGAACAAGATAAAGGTTTGGGGGGATCCACCCTGTATATTGTCTGGATTGCCATGAATTGCTTGGTTAGCAGGAGAGTAATCGTTTCGGACTGAGTCACATATCAGACGGAAGAACAGGAGGATTGCCAGGTTTATGTGGTCGAGTGGGAGGAAGAGGCGGGTCATCAATGGGAAGTGACGTCATCCAAGGGGCGGTCTAATGCCGAAATAGCAAGTGGAGTTGTTCTTAATTGTTCCTGAAAAGAATGAGAGAAGGTATTAGTGCTCATAATCACTCCCATGCGGCACTTAACCAGACCCTTCTGCTGTCTCCGATGTGTGCGTGTGTGACAGTGTTCAAGCCCACTTTAGACGAGACTGGATTAACTAAACCCTTTTTTGTGTTACTTTTGTTTATGTGCTTTCTAGATTTTTGATCCTCTACTTTGCATTTTTTGAACTTTGGATTTTATTCAGTGATTGCGACTGGTGAGAAATTGGCTTGACTTTTTGGTATCTGACGTCGGTCCTCTTCATAAGATCTCTCCCTGCCTTGATGTAATAGGATGACATGTGCTTTCGGTTTTTGGTCTTTTACTTCTGAATTCAGATTAACGTTTTGGTTCCTGTTCACGGTTTTGACTCTACGCCTGTCTCCTTACGTTTCTCTCTCCTGGACCTCCCTTCATATTTTTCCTTGTGGCAGAACAGCAGGTAGGTAGCCTTAAAATGAAATGGCTTGAGAAAGTGGGAGGCAGGCAGTAATCCCACCTATGGAGCAGGTTGGCAGGTTTACATTTCTTGCCATCAACACTGCTGATGACCTGAAGTGGGTGCACCACATCTTGATGAGGCTCAAGAAGGCTCAACAATGCCTCCTCTGGCATCTGTAGAAATCCTGGCCATCCTTATACTTGTTCATCCGTCACTATGGCTTCACCATCTTCAACAGCTGCATTTAATCAAATGGCACCTACTCAGCCCAGAGCTAAAGGACCCTACAGATTGTGATGAAGTCAGCAAAGAAATACTTTAGAAAAATTCAAAATTTAGAAAGGCCAGCAGTCTTATTAATGTCCTCAGGTGGTCTGCATAGTCACTTTCCTCACTCTTCCATTCTGGAACATTCTCATGCCACCATTTTTGGTGATCACTTGTTTATTCTTGCTTTAGTTGTGGTTTGTCCTTTTGGAATTTGGATTTTTCTGCCCCTGATTGCAGACTGAGGTAGAGAGGACCAGGAAGTGAGCGACATATACCTGCTGTTTCTTTATGAGACTCTGTGAAGCGCCTTGAGCATTGCAAAAGTGCTATATAAATGTATTATTATTGTTATTATTGTGCACAAAAAAAGGAGGCGCAAAATCTAAACAAGATGACAAGTAGTTGTAGCTGAAAAAAACAGACAAGGTCGTAATCAAAAGAACACTTGAAAGAACACATAAGAAACGTTTTTGAAGAATCTAGCAAGTTAGACGGCAAGATCTTCACATCAATGACGACTTCGACCACGACTTCTGGGGTGACATTTCTTAGTAATTGAGAGTTACACATAGCAACGAAGCCATAGGATAGTGGCACCTAAAGAAAACAAACATGGAGTCGCAGTATAATCTTGTTATGTTGTGATCACATGCCGATAAACTTGAAGTTGATCTGGAACATCTGGCATTTAAAGAAATATAGAACTAAGTAAGAAAAATTAGTGTTCCTATGAAATGGTACTCATATAATTTGTCCTTATATTAAACCCATCCATCCATCTATCCATCTATTCGGCTGTCCTTCAGCTAATCCTTTTTTCTGCCTGACCATAAGCCATCCATCCATGCATCCAGCCAATCTTTTGCAAATCTGTCCATCCAGACAGTCATTCATTTGTCCAGCCATCCAACTATTCAAGCGGGTAGCAATTCATCTTTTTCTCTATCCATCCATCCAATCAGCCAGCCAGCCATTCCCAGTACATCCATCTCTCCAGTCAGCTGTCCATATCCAGCCATACAGACATCAGTTCTTCAGTCTTTCCAGCCACCCATCCATTCAGACAGCCAATCATCTGCCCAGGTGTTTATCCATACATCTGTCTGTACATCCAATCATCCATCCATATAGCCACCCATCCACTCTGCCACCTTTGAATCCATTCAACCAGCCATCCATCCATCTCTGACCCCATCCATCCATTCATCCAGCCAGGAAGCCAGCCAGCCAACCAATCAGCAAGCTGGTCACCCCCTGTCCATCCATCACACCAGCCAGTTCTCCATATGTCCATCCTAACCATCCGTCTAGCTGTCCAGACATCAATCCATCTGTATGAAAATCCATGCACGCCAATCATCTGCCCATCTGTCTATCCACACAGCTGTCCATTTGTCCATTCATCCAATCATCCATCCATTCAACCATCCAGCCACTCAACCACCTTTTAATTCATCCATCCATCCAGCCAGTCAGCCAATCAGCAAGCTATTCATCCCCTGCCCAACCATCACTCTAGCCAGTTCTTCATATATCCATCCTAACCATCCATCTAGCTGTCCAGACATCAGTCCATCTATATGAACATCTATATCAGCCAATCATCTGCCCATCGGTCTATCTAGACAACTGTCCATCTGTCCAACCATTTACCCATTAAACCAATCAGCCATCCATCCAATCCATTCATCCATCCAACTTTCATCAATCCATTAATCCATTCATCCATCTATGTCGCCATCTATCAATCCATCAAATTCATCCTTCCACCCGACAACCCATCCTTCCATACAGACACCAGTCCTTCTTTCTGTCCAACCATCCAGCCATTCATTTTCAGACAGTCAATTGGTTGTCCATGTGTCTGTCCACACAAACATCCATCTGTCCATCTGTCCATCCATCCATTCAGAGAGCCAACCAGCCATCCATCCATCTGTCTCTCCATCCATCCATGCAGTGAACCATCTGTTCATCCATCCATTCATCCATCCATCTATCCACTTGTCTATTTTCTAAGCTTGCTTCATCCCGTTCAGAGTCACAGAGCTCCAAAGCACAAAGAGGAGTTCTTCCAGGGATCACTGGTTTCCTAGATCTCCAGCTCTTCTCCCACTTGCTGATTTCATCTCCTTTCCTCATCCGCACTCCATCTCTCATTATATTGTAGCAGTAAGTTGTAATTCACTAAAGCGGCTTTACGGTTATTTTCTTTTAGTTTTTTAATGACTGGGATGGGTCTCTTATAAATACACAAAGCGAGCAGACCGTCAGCACTTTTGGGCACTTCTGATTATGCCGCACGGCCGGGCACAGAGAACGGATGGGCACATCAGGCAGAAGCGAAGCAACCAGACAAAGCAGCGCTTCAAGCATGCCGTTCACGTCCAGACCAAATCACCCAGCGGGGTGGCTGCTAGTTTGTTTTTAATTTTCTCTATTGATTTTCTGGCTTTAAATCTACTCTGTGATTGCTAAGGTACAGGAAAAGAAGGATCAATAGGGAGAGACGAAAAAATGCGGCCATTATTGGGTATTAATGATACTTTGGTTACTGAAGCCAAACAATTGTAACTGAAGCATTTTGCCAGTATGATTGCATTGCTGCTATCCAAGCATGGGGAGATAATTGCTTTCAGCTCCCATGCTGTGCAGAAGCATTAGCGGAGCGCCTCTGTCACATGGATCACATGTGAAGTGCCGCGGCGGTGCGCCTTTTGTCTCAAATCCTCTTTTTACCTGATGCCGCAGCCTCCGTGGTATGCTAATAGGTGGTGTGCTGCGGGAAACTGTGACAGCTCTCATCTTTCCACTGGTGGCTGTTGAGTCGGGAAATGTCACGGTGGCCCAGAGGCTCTCCAGTTCACCCTGCCAAGACATTCTTGGGGACACCGACATCCATAACCACAATAAAAGTTTGGTGTCTTCCGATTTTCATTAATGGCCAGTCGTCTTTCTGGACGTTAAGAGATGGTGGTTTTGGGGAAGAGAGTTGTCTCCTGTGTAACTGGCAGGGGGCGCTCTTGCAGTGGCCCTTTTAGCCCTGAAGGAGGACAGAATAGAAAGATAAAAAAGAGGGGCATTCTTTAAGAGAACACAGGAGGGATGAACAAAGGGAGCGCACAAAAGCATCAGTTCAATTCGATTCCATTCGTTTCTGTATAGCACCCTTCATTGAGTGCAGGCGCTGAATGCTGTTACAAGTTCTCAGCAGGATACTTTTTTTAAAAATCATTAAATACAGGGGGCAGCATGGTGGCGCAGTGTTAGCGCTGCTGCCTCGCAGTTAGGAGACCCCGGTTCGCTTCCCAGGTCCTCCCTGTGTGGAGTATGGAGTTTGCATGTTCTCCCCGTGTCTGCATGGGTTTCCTCCCAAAGTCCAAAAGCATGCAGGTTATCCTAATCCTAATTTGTCCCTAGTGTGTGCCCGGGGGTTTGTTCCTGCCTTGCGCCCTGTGGTGGCTGGGATTGGCTCCAGCAGACCCCCGTGACCCTGTGTTAGGATGTAGCGGGTTAGATAATGACTGGCTATATACAAGACTGTAATGCATAAAAAGACAGATTTGCTTAAACAGACAAGAGGACAAAGTTTGAAATTGATTAGCATAAATGGAGCAACAGTAACATCTGTCCAACAATTAATTGTTGAGCTATGGACAAATGACAACGGAGGAGAGGAAAACCAAAAAACTCTGAGGGTCCACAGTCAACTGTAAGAGAGAAAGTCAAAGATAAAATCAGATGCGATCAAAGTCCTGGAGACCTCGGCCAGCTTGGCCTGCCCACTACTATAAGAGACGCCCCTTTGTTCTGAGCTTTTAAATTCTGGCTGAAGACTCACAACTTCAGTTTAGCACACCCTGATTAGAACTGCTGATTAGCTGAGTAGACTGCATCTTTGTTGTTAGTCATTAGCACTAAAACATAAGTAATGTGACAGTTAGAATTTGTTACTAACCCTCACATATTCTTTTCCTCTTCTCAGTACTCAAATGTGGCACTTGGTGCCACTGCCCACCTGCCAAGTTGTTTTGCCAACCTAAGGAAAACTCATCTCTGATGGAGGATTGCAGGAATCGTAAGGTAGAGGGGTCCGTTCATCGGATTGGCCGTCCCAGTGCTGACTGGGGGAGACAGCTTGATGGCTGAGGTCTCCAGGACTCTGAACAAATCTAAATCATATTATGGGATATCATCTACTGTTAAATTCTGCTCTGTACTTGTAATATTTCTGTTGGGTTAGGGTTAGGGTATTGTATTGAGGATTACTTGTGTTCTGTGTATTGCATTGTGTTGTATTGACCCCCTTCTTTTTGACACCCACCGCACACTCAACCTACCTGGAAAGGGGTCTCTCTTTGAACTGCCTTTCCCAAGGTTTCTTCCATTTTTTTCTTGGTCTTCTTAGAGACTCAAGGCTGGGGGGCTGTCTAAAGGTAGGGCCTGTTAAAGCCCATTACGGCACTTCTTGTGTGATTTTGGGCCATACAGAAATAAATTATATTGTATAATGTATTTATTGTAGAGTAAAGACCTTTCTGTGCGTTTGCTGCATATTTTAATTTTTTTGCCTAAAAATCATGTTTTCTGTTGCAATTAGGCTCCCCAAAACATGCAAAGTCAGTAACGTGGCTTAGTAAAAAAAAATGGCAGCCACCATCTGCCACAAGTTTGGTGTTAACGAACCAACCAGCTGGCTACAGACATTGTGGCGACTGATTCCGTTAACGATCGCTGCCCCAAGGTTAAGCATCAGCTCGCCCCTGCTGTGCTCTCACAGAGTCAGTGCTGGGCCAGCCAATCCGATGAAAGGACCCCTCTACCCGACGATTCCTGCAATCCTCCATCAGGGATGACTTTTTCTTAGGCAGGCAGACAACTTGGCAGGTGGGCAGTGGCACCAAGTGCCACATTTGGGTACAGAGAAGAGAAACAGGTGAGGGTTAGTAACAAATTATAAAAATCATATTACTTATGTTTCAGTGCTGATGACCAACAACAGAAATGCAGTCTGTACAGTTAGTCAGCAGCTCTAGTCAGGGTGTGCTAAAATGAAGTAGTGAGTATTTGAAAGCTGACACAGAAGGAGCATCTCTTATACTAGCAGGCAGATCACTCCATGTGCTGGAAGAATTGAGAACAAGAAGAACATCTGAAAACATCTTTGTAACCCATGAGGCTGTTGGTTCGTGCTTCAGTTCCTGTCCGGAATTCTTGGACTGAGACATCAATATTCAAGAAAATGGTCCTTATCACTCATCAAAGCACTACAGTGAAGTCTCAATCCGATGTGGTTCTCACCTATGGTGCTCCCTGAACTTTCTTCTATAGTTCTTCTGTGTTCTGAAACTATAATGTGGACCCCCAAGAACTTGTGGGAGTGAAACACCTCTACATCCACACCTCGAACAGTGACTGGACACAAAGGCTCCTTGGTGCGGTGAAAGTCAATGAGCAGTTCCTTGGTTTTGTTGATGTTAAGTTGCAGACAATTCTCTTTGCACCAAGAAACAAAATTCTCCTCTGTTTGATCCTCTTTATCAATACCCCCCATGAGTGCAGAATCATCTGAGAGGTTCTGCCGGTGACCTGACCTGCTGTTTCTAGTCTGAGGTGTTCATAGTGAAGAGTAAAGCAGACAGGCCTGGTCCTCCTGGTGCTCCAGTGTTGCTCACACAGTCCTTGAGTCTCACAAACTGTGGTTTGCCTAACAGACACTCCATCATCCAGGACACCACAGGCTCATCCACCGGCATGTCTCTGAGTTTACCCCTAATAGATGGCTGGGTGATATTGAAGGCACTGTAGAAATCAAACAGCGTCATCCTCACAGAGCTGCCAGCTTCATCCAGGTGAGAATAAGTCTTGTGGAGCAGACAGATCATTGCATCCTCCACTCCAATCTTTGTCCGATAAGGAAACTTCAGTGGGTCCAGGCGGTCTGCCTCATATAGTCCAGGCCCAGCCTGTCAAGGATCTTCATGATGTGCGAGGTAAGTGCCACTGGTCTGTGGTCAGTAGGTGAAATGCAGAATGTTTTCCACAGTGGTGGCACTTTCTGAAGACTTAGGGACATTCTGAACTGGTGACAAAGGACACCACAAAGTCAGTCAGCACAGGTCTTAAGAGCTCAAGGACTGGCTCCATCTGGTCCCACAGCTTTCCCTGTGTGTATCGTCCTCAGTTGTCTCTTCAGTTATGGTCAGTCCAGACTGAGGGTACGAGGTGGACTCGTCACTGGCCATTCCAGTTGACCTGGTAGGAGTTGTTGTAGTAGTGATGGTGTGGGGAGAGACTGGTCGTTAAAAGAAGGTGGCAGCGTGAGGGAACTTTTAATAAAAAAACTGGTTCAGTTTCGTCCACATCCCCTTCTAACCCCTGAGCTCTGGATTGCTTAAGCTCGGTGTTTATACCGAGTCCATTCCAGAGATCCTTCATGTTATTCGGAGTGAGTTTGGTTTTCTGTTTTAGCTCAGCAAGCCTCCTTTCCTTCACTCAGCTGTTTCTTTAGCACACGCTGTACATCCTTCGGAGCCTCTTCCTCTTTTTCTCATTCAAGGAGACCTTTTAGCTTCTTTGTAATTCGGGGCTTGCTGTTTGGAAATACACACACTGTCTTTGAGGGGACCACAGTTGTAACGAATCGGCCCTGACACGCGGAAACGGGCCGATTGTTACTACTCACCTTTCCTAAATTTCAGGCAGCTAATGAAAGGGATAGGCCGATGCAGCGCCCAGCCTGAAAAGATCAGTTCCACAGACGAATGAACATACTGTATCTCTCTATTATAATAAATCTGTTTTTTTTGTTCTTTATTTTGCTTTATACAATTTCTTGTATTAGGAATTTGTTCGTTTTTGCATACCCCTTGGGGTCAGAGCGCAGGGTCAGCCATTGTACAGCACCCCTGGAGCAATTGAAAGTTTAGGGCCCAGCAGAGTAGGATCTCTTTTTGGCAGTGACGGGAATTCGAACCAGCAACCTTTGGGATACCAGTGCAGATCCTTAGCCTCAGAACCACCACTCCACCCTAATCTTGGGACGAGACATGACTTTTTGAAGAGACTTTTTGGAATGAAGACCCGAGAGACAGAGACTTTTGCCATGAGATTCTTTCAAGTCACGCCCTACTTAAAACCATTTTCAAACAAGACCCCGGTCATCTAACCTCTCAGTCGTATGAATGCTTTTGTCAGACACGTTTCCTGTGCTCTCAGCTCTTATAAATTTTATCAGTTCTACACTGAAAGAAGTATAACCTCCGTTCAACACTAACGATTCACACTTAATATTTTCAATCTGAATCAATATAATTCTTTTTAGCTTAGTTGTGGCAAATCATTTAGAGTGATTGGGTGTAAATCACTTGTTTTACACTGAAGTAAATCTATTTTTTAAATTGTTACAATTTAAAATGGTTTTTGGGTCATAATCTGTTTTTATGCTATTAGAAATATTATGAACATAACACATTCTAATGCTGTACTTTTTACATTTATTTAAAAATCTAGTGTAAATACACAAGCATTTTGCAGTGTAAATCTTAAATATACAACAAAAAATTATTAAACGTTTCTACAGCTTTCTTGAACGTATGTTTTATTATGAGTTCTTATACTTAAAACGTGACCCTGTATTTGGATTCAGTGGGTTAGAAAATGGATGGATGGATGGATGGATACTTAAAATGAACAGTTGAGAAACAGGGTTACTTATAAAAGTCTGCTGCTGAAAATGACCGGACAGGTATAGCCAAGTCCACTCCACTCGGGAAAGTGTTTTTCTTTTTTGGCAGTTGGAAAGCCATCACGCTGGAAGGTTCGACCAGAAGAAAATACAAACGGCCCCTCAAACACAGCACACGAACAACCTAAAATATTAGGTTAACTGAAATAAGATTTTTACGTTGTGGTATATGGCTGGCAGTTCTTCCCAGCCAATACCCCCAAGCCGCCAGATGGAGCCCTCCCAGCAACATGGAGGTGCCCCGAATTCCAACAGGGCATCATGCACTTTGGAGTTTTAATTCACAGCTCAGCTGGATACCGTGAGGGCCGCCAGGGGACGCTGCAGGGAGGCTCAGGGACTTGTATTTTCCATATAGCATGGAAGTAATTCCCAGTCATGGGAATGAAAGGAAAGATGTACTTCCGGGCTGAAGAAAAAGAAGAAGTTTTCATCTGACCCGGAAGTGCTGTGAAATCACATGGACTGAGGGATAGAAGCACTTCCGGGTCATGAACTATAAAAGGACTGTGGGAGATCCCAGCAGGCGAGCTGAGTAGGGAGGAAGGGTGACGAAGCGTCTGGGAATGGAGGATTGTATTATTGATTATTATATTGTTATTAATGTGTATAGTGGAGGTGCTTTGTGCACATTACAGAATTATTAAATTCATTTCTTGGACTTCTATCTGGTGTCTGGTGGTTGAAGGGGACAATAGCGCCCCCTTTCTGTCACAACGTTTATTCCCTCCACCGTAACTCACTTTGGTACAAACAAATTTTTTTTACTTTGATTGAGATCTGAAGCCAAATATTTCAAGCTACTACACTAAATGACTAAACTTAAGTTGCTTGAAAGAGAAAATTTACGTTGAATGAACAACATCAATGTCATACTTTTTTCAGTGTAGATGACACGTTAACGACTAAGTGAAGAATAAAGAGCAGCACATCAAAAAAAGACCCAAAAGCACTGGAGAGAACAGAATGCAAAAAAGAACAATAATAATCTAAGTGCAAATTTAGAAAACAACAAAAATAACAATCAGCCTGGACTAGGGAATCCACATTTGAAACTGCTGTTATTCCTGGGAAACCGGGAACGGCCAAGCTCGCATATATAGTGTGTAAAAGTGTAAAAATCGAACAAGAAATAACAGAGTTATAGTTGAAAATAATTAAGTGGCACAGTTTTTTGGCCCACGGTGTAGTGTTTCTCAGATTGATTCAGTCAACCAGCAGCAGTCGTCAGTCTCCCGGCTCCCACTAAGACTGAGCACAGTGGACTGGGAGGAGTCTGCACTCGGCAGCTCACGAATGCTGGGACAGGACAGACTTCATTGACGTCTATCAGACAGCAGCTTTGAACATCAACTTGAAATTGCAATGCGTCAGTCTGTTGCATCCGCATTATCTGTGCCAAGAAACTTGCCATCACAGAATGATGACAAGAAACTGGATGCATCAGTAAAAGCTGAAATGGCGGTGTTTCAGAGCAACGGCAAGCGCGGGCGTTGTTTAGAACAAGTGTATCAGTATCTGATCAGGTAGATCGCGTGGCCATCCATCCATCCATCCATCCTCTTCCGCTTATCCGGGGTCGGGTCGCGGGGGCAGCAGCTTGAGCAGAGATGCCCAGACTTCCCTCTCCCCGGCCACTACTTCCAGCTCTTCCGGGAGAATCCCAAGGCGTTCCCAGGCCAGCCGGGAGACATAGTCCCTCCAGCCTGTCCTGGCTTTTCCCCGGGGCCTCCTCCCGGTTGGACGTGCCCGGAACACCTCACCAGGGAGGCGTCCAGGAGGCATCCTGATCAGATGCCCGAGCCACCTCATCTGACTCCTCTCGATGCGGAGGAGCAGCGGCTCTACTCTGAGCCCCTCCCAGGTGACTGAGCTTCTCACCCTATCTTTAAGGGAAAGCCCAGACACCCTGCGGAGGAAACTCATTTCAGCCGCTTGTATTTACGATCTCGTTCTTTCGGTCACTACCCATAGCTCATGACCACAGGTGAGGGTAGGAGCGTAGATCGACTGGTAAATTGAGAGCTTTGCCATATGGCTCAGCTGCTTTTTCACCACGACAGACCGATGCAGATCCCGCATCACTGTGGACGCCGCACCGATCCGCCTGTCGATCTCACGCTCCATTCTTCCCTCACTCGTGAACAAGACCCCGAGATACTTGAACTCCTCCACTTGGGGCAGGAACTCTCCCCCAACCCTGAGATCGCGTTGCATTCGAAAAAAATTTTTTTTTTATATGTTAGTCTATCATATATCCTCCCTATGGCATTTGCCACTTGATTGACATACAGGGCAGCCAGTCTGAGATCTCTTTCCTTCTAACACACTGGCCATCCCACATGCACCCATACAATCAGATTGTGATTCAGACTATGAATGCCATGAATGTAATTACCCTGATCTACATGCTGTCAAATAAACGAACTACGTGCCGTGGTGCAATAAGTAAAGGGCGAAACACGTGTTGCGTCCTCTTTGCATTATTTGACAGTAAAACTATGCAATATACACTCACCTAAAGGATTATTAGGACCACCATACTAATACGGTGTTTGACCCCCTTTCGCCTTCAGAACTGCCTTAATTCTACGTGGCATTGATTCAACAAGGTGCTGAAAGCATTCTTTAGAAATGTTGGCCCATATTGATAGGATAGCATCTTGCAGTTGATGGAGATTTGTGGGATGCACATCCAGGGCACGAAGCTCCCGTTCCACCACATCCCAAAGATGCTCTATTGGGTTGAGATCTGGTGACTGTGGGGGCCATTTTAGTCCAGTGAACTCATTGTCATGTTCAAGAAACCAATTTGAAATGATTCGAGCTTTGTGACATGGTGCATTATCCTGCTGGAAGTAGCCATCAGAGGATGGGTACATGGTGGTCATGAAGGGATGGACATGGTCAGAAACAATGCTCAGTTAGCCCGTGGCATTTAAACGATGCCCAATTGGCACTAAGGGGCCTAAAGTGTGCCAAGAAAACATCCCCCACACCATTACACCACCACCACCAGCCTGCACAGTGGTAACAAGGCATGATGGATCCATGTTCTCATTCTGTTTACGACAAATTCTTGCGGATCCCCCTAGTATAGTATGAAAAAAAAATAGCTATAAGACAACATAAGCACTGAGAAATGTATTATACAAAAAGGAAAGACAAGAAGATGAAAATGTTAGGAATTATTAAGGATAAGATTGAGCAACACCTGGTATTAGGAAAAGGGTTCAGAAGAGGGAGGTCGTGTTTTACTAACATGCTGGAGTTCTATGAGGAAGCAACAAAAGGATACGACCAGAGTGGAGAAGATGAGATGATTTATCTGGACTTTCAGAAGGCATTTGATTAGGTGCCACATGAGAGGGTGGGCATCAAACTAAAAGAAGTGGCAATTCAGGGCGTGGTGTGCCGGTGGGTACAGAATTGGCTCAGACACAGGAAGCAGAGGGTGATGGTGTGAGGAACCTCATCAGAATTGGCTGATGTTAAGAGTGGTGACCAACAGGGGGCAGTGCTGGGGCCACTGCTGTTTTTAATAAATATAAATGATTTAGATAGGAATATACAAAACAAGCTGGTTAAGTTTGCAGATGATACCAAGATAGGTGGATTAGCAGATAATTTGGAATCCGTTATATCATCACAGAAGGCCTTGGATAGCAGACAGGCATTGGGAAGATTTGTGGGAGATGAAATTTAATGTCAGTAAATGTAAAGCATTAAAAGTAGGGAGTAACAATGTGAGGTTTAAATACACAATGGGTGGTCAGACAATCAAAATTACACCTCATGAGAAGGATTTAGGAGTCATAGTGGACTCTAAACTATCGACTTCCAGACAGTGTTCAGAAGCCATTAAGAAGGCTAACAGAATGTCAGGTTATATAGCGCCTTGATGTGTGGAGTACAAGTCACAGGAGGTTCTGCTCAAGCTTTATAACACACTGGTGAGGTGTCATCAGGAGCCTGTGTGCAGTTCTGGGCCTACCAGACATAGCAACACTAGAGAAAGTCCAGAGAAGAGCAACTCGGCTGATTCCAGGGCTACAGGGGATGAGTTATGAGGAAAGATTAAAAGAGCTGAGCCTTTACAGTACAGTTTAAGCAAAAGAAGATGAAGAGGTGACCTGATAAAAGTGTTTAAATTTATGAAAGGAATTAGTCCTGTGGATCGAGACGGTGACTTTAAAATGAGTTCATCAAGAGCACCTTGATGTGTGGAGTACAAGTCACAGGAGGTTCTGCTCAAGCTTTTTAACACACTGATGAGGCCTCATCTGGAGTCCTGGGTGCAGTTTTGGTCTTCAAAAAAGACATAATGGCACTAGAGAAAGTCCAGAGAAGAGCAACTAGGCTGATTCAGGGCTACAGGGGATGAGTGATGAGAAAAGATTTAACGAGCTGAGCCTAACACTTTCATTAGATTTAGGTTTTGGTTAGGTTTTTATTCACAATCGGTGGTCTGAATATCGAAAGTCCACCTTAGGAGAAGGATTTAGGAGTCATAGTGGACTCTAAGCTATCGACTTCCAGACAAGCCATTAAGAAGGCCAACAGAATGTCATGTTATATAGCGCCTTGATGTGTAGAGTACAAGTCACAGGAGGTTCTGCTCAAACTTTATAACACACTGGTGAGGCCTCATCTGGAGTCCGGTGTGCAGTTTTGGCCTCCAGGAAAGAAAATGTCCAGAGAAGAGCGACTAGGCTGATTATGGGCTACAGGGGATGAGTTATAAGGAAAGATTAAAAGAGCTGAGTACTTAAGTTTATGAAAAGGAAGATTAAGAGGAGACCTGAATGAAGTGTTTAAAATTATGAAGGGAACTTGTCTTTTTCTCATTTTGAAAAATGGTGCCATTTATGCAAATTCCACCAGAAAAAAAGAAATGGGATGTGCCACCTTCCGTGGCACCGCTGTCAGTCACGGTCTGTATGGGCTATCCTAATATCCACAAACCTGACAGACAGCAGTAAAACATGACTTTTTATGTGGCAGCGCTACACAGTGTGGATACAGAAGTTAATAAAGTCTGTGATGCAGTGGCCGAGTCCCTCAAAATTGTGCCCCTGTGACTCACACATCATTTCCCAGTCTGTCATTTGGCAGCAGTCATTCATTCAGATCCATTTCAGCCTCTGGGCTCCATTTCCTCACTATTCTGGTGGTAACAGGTTGCTATCTGATAACAGGCTTGTAAATTGGAAGAACATGAGTCAGGTTGTTGTCAGATTTGCCTAAAGGAGCCAACGGATTACACTTAAAAGTGTCCAACATGCTATTTATTTGCTTAAGTGGAACTGGTCACAAACTGATAGAAGTTTGTCATCGTTTGTTCCAAATTCACATGCTTCTAGTCACCACATGAAGGACAAGATAAAGATTTGGAGAGTCTCCATGGCTATATCACGTAATAACGGTGTTGAGAAAAGGAATCCAACAAAAATTAGACAGACTGATAGGTACATCAGGTATAAGGGTTGCAGCATCATCTGAGCTGTGGTGTTTGGTGCAGACACGAGTTTTCAACCGAATGCCGACTTCTGGGTTGATCAGTTATTGTATGGTGGCGAAGGGGGGAGAGGCAAAGCTTCTGGGATTGTAGAAATGACCTCACTGCTCTTTCGACTGTTCCTGCTCAAGTCTGTGGATAGAAAAGGAGGAGTCTGGAATTGCGCCCTCTCTTGAGCTGGAGTACGCATAACAGCCACAGCAGAGCCCTGAAAATACCCCCTAGTCGGATGTGTCTCGCACTATGAATAAAAATACAAATTTACCTCAAGGAAACAACATGAGTCAGGGATAAGAATTAGTAACAAGTGATGAAAAGTTATAAAACAACAAAACATATTAAAGAAACAAGAAGTCAGGGCAGTCCCTCTGGCTGAACCGCAACAGGCACAAGATAAATCTGGGCTGCTGCTCTGAAGCCCTGGCTGGTGTGCCGGCTGCCCGTCTCACTCTACAGATGACCTGCGGTGTATTTAACAAGACCTTCACACATCACCGTTTCATACCCCAGGCTTCATTAACTTTAATTCATTAAAAAAACAGAAATATTGATTTGCCCTTACCTTGCAGTGTAAATGGATAAAAGTGTAAAAAAAAATAACAAAACAAATCAATGTCTGCTCTCGGCTTCCTGGTGGGCCCCTCGCCAGCCCCTCAGAGCATTTCTTCCTTGAGTTCCAGCTCTTCTCGTCGCCCAGCCTGCTGCTATTAGTACTCATGAAGAAGCAACGTGTCTCGGCCGCCTGTCCGCGGGCTCTAATGGCCCATTGCTTAACTACATTCTGTGGCTTTATGGCATGCCATTTGTTCTTGTGAATAATGGATTGAGTGGCTCTTTAAATTTTACACACCTGGCAGTTAAGTCTCTGGTGTGACTTTAAAGATTTAATGGCCACCACAACTAAAAGCACTAAGCATTTTCAAAAATGACCATGTGACTGCTCCTGTCCCGAGGGACACCACCGTCAATGGCGGAGCTGCTGTGTGTGATTTGTACACTACATATACATGGAGATTAACTGTGGTACCCGACTCTGCCCAGTGTGGCATAAAGTCCAAGTTTTATTAATTCCCCAGGTGGAAAAATTGTAGTTTCAAACTAAAAAATTCATGGTTGGAACCCACCATGGGGAGCACATTTGAATATGTGTGCCAAGTCCCAAGAATTCCTCCCAGGGGCACCTCACTAATAAAGAACAGGTACGGTCATTACATGAAGATTCCCAGGGGCAAAGCTTTCACAAAGAAAAATAGCTAGTGGTCCCACCCAACCCCCCCGTTGAGAATGGGGTATCTGGGCAACATTTGGTGGAGATCAATGAATGGTTTGGATTTGCATACCACAGGCTCACACTCTAAAGGATAGATAGATAGACAGAAATATATGAAAGGCACTATATAATAGAAAGACAGATTTTAATCTTAGTATAGTAGGCAGGGTAGATAGATAGATAGATAGATAGATAGATAGATAGATAGATAGATAGGAAAGGCACTATATAATAGATAGATATTAATCTTAGATAGATAGATAGATAGATAGATAGATAGAAGTGAAAGACGCTATATAATAGATAGATAGATAGATAGATAGATAGATAGATAGATGTGAAAGGCACTATATGATAGATAGATAGATAGATAGATAGATAGATAGATAGATAGATAGATAGATAGATAGATAGAAGTGAGATGCTATATAATAGATAGATAGATAGATAGATAGATAGATAGATAGAAGTGAAAGACGCTATATAATAGATAGATACAAAGATATGAAAGGCACTATATAATAGATAGATAGATAGACAGACAGACAGACATAGATGGATAGATAGATAGATAGATAGATAGATAGATAGATAGATAGATAGATAGATAGATAGATATGATTGACACTTAAGGCCTTCTTGGGTCTCCTTCCTCTCTCTGACCAGCTGAGCTTTTGCTGCCAGCTGCCCCGCAGCTCTAAGCTCTCTTAGCAAAGGAAGCAATGCCCATTTATAATGCGCCCCTCCAGGCACCCGGCTCCAAGTACTTAACATTAATCTTTGGTGTTGTATGGTTAGGACTCCCTCTAATGGCAGCACAGATTCCTGCATGTTAGCCCCACTACAGTGATGTGCCTGAGAGGGACAGATTGGTTGTCCTCCTCACTATGCCCTTAAGACCCCATCTCACTACCCCCTCCTAGCAGTATCCAGATCCTCAAGCACTGCAAATACGGTTTATATTATCACCTCTGGGTGTCTTGAATGGCCTCTTGCTGTAACGGTAGTGTCTTTTGCTGGCCATTAAGTGTACCATTACCCAAATTAACATCACACACTATATAACAGACTGATAGACTGGCGGCACTACAGTAGCCTGATGCGTGTGGCTCTGGTTGCCTCTGTTCTTGAATTTCTCTAGCAATTGTCTGGCATCCCATCCAGGGTTGGCTCCCAACCTGTGTTCATTTCTAGTAGCTTTAATGCACTGTACATCTAGATGGACAATGAATGACAGAACAGGACTTTGTTGTTGGTGCAGATTCTCCTGACTGTGTGATAGCCTTATGACAGTCATGGTGATTGTCATTCTCGCTGTTGACCTTGCTGTAAATCTCTAGCCGGCGTGCTGTTTAACCTACTTAGACAGCATGGAACAAATCAGAGTCGCTTCAGCTGAAAGAAGTTCATTTTAATCCCCCTTCTCCGCTCCCCTCTCTGTTTTATTTATTTATTTATTCTGCAGGCACTGTCACCTGCAGCCATCTGTGACTAGCAGCCTTCTGGCACAGGTGCATGCTGGAAATCATCATCATCATCAAGAACAAAAATGAAAAAGCACAGAACTGATGCTTGTAGAGGGAAATCTGTTTCAGAGCTGTGCCTTCTGTTGCCTGCTCCCAGACCCAACAAAGCCCTGGTGCCTCGAGGAAAAATGATTCAGGTGATGACAACAAAAAAATTACACCTGGTCTGTGTTGTGCACGTCTGTGTCTGCTGTGCCTGTTAGTGACAGGACTGGCAACACAATACTAAAAATAACCAACAACTAAAAAAAGGAGATAGATAGATAGATATGAAAGGCACTATATAATAGATAGATAGATAGATATGAAAGGCACTATATGATAGATAGATAGATAGATAGATAGATAGATAGATAGATAGATACTGTGATGGAGATAATGGATGGACTGGCATCCTGGCTAGAGGGGAGGATTGGTTTCCCACCAAGGAGGCCCTCATAATGGACAGAGATTATCAGTGGATGGATATCTCCGTCTGGATGGTTGGTATTCGCTTTCCCAGATAATATGGAAGGGCAGCGAGTGACTGCCATTTGTTCTCTCAGTTTACTGGTGTCACACACGTGCGCTTAGGAGACAGCCAACAAACCCACAGGTGAGCGATTTATTGACAGATGGGGGGTTGTTTTATGGTACTGATGCCTCTCTTTCTAATATTATAGACCCAAAGAAGAACAATAAACCAAACATACCTGCAATAACCCACATCTCATAAAATGGCAACTTCACTTTCTCATTTCAGATGTCACTTCCGGTCCAGCACTGATATCATCACTTCCGGCCTTCGATGATGACGTCACTTCAGGTCCTCTGTTGATGACATCACTTCCGGTCCACCAATAATGACGTCACTTCCAGTCCCTGATGATGATGATGACCTGTTGTGTCTGAAGGTTATGGGATTGAAGTGCCCCCTACAGGTCACAATAGAAAAGCCCACTATAATAGATAGATAGGTAAAGGTGGAACAGAAAAGAGAATGAATGACACCGTATAATTAATACATGGAAAAGACAATAGTAAGGATATCATATTGAAAGTGAAAGGCCTATTATAATAAGTGCTGTCGATATACAGTTATGGGTGCCATGGTGGCATAGGAGTTATCACTGCTGCCACACAGATCCACTGTCCAATGTTTGTATCCCATGGCTGCCAGCTTGTTCTCCCCATATCTTTCTGGGTTCTCCTTCTACATTCCCACACACTTTCCATTTAATTTGCCAGTCTCAGTTGATTAAGGGTCCGTGTGGTTGAAGGCTTGTGTGGCTGCTGTCTTGTGCCCAATACTGTTGTGATGGACTCCAGTGTCCTATAACATGGTCCTGGATTATGCAGGTTTGAAAATGTGTGTAAGTTGAAGGGTATGACAGACAGTGCATGGGAGATGATGTCACTTCCAGTTCCAATTCTGATGACGTCACTTCCTGTACTGGCCTTTAAATCTGCCACCTTACCTCCATGCCATTGATTCTGACTTGTGAACATCTCACAAAATTTAACCTTTTGTAGCCAGGGCATATTATATGGGTGGCTGCCCCAAACCTTTCTCGATGTCTTTTTATCATTCTTGTGACAACATATACAATATGCCCCATCCAGGGGTTATACATTATTTAAACATCAGAAGAGCACTATATAGTGGCTGGTAAAAACACAATGTTATCCATGGATGAATGAAAGACACTATATTACAGATATGAGGGCAACATATATTGGATGGTAAAAACACTATGTTACCAAAAGATAGATGAAAGGCAAAATATAATAGACAGGAAGGCACTATAAAGTGGATTGTAAAGACACAATGTTATGAAACGATAGATGAAAGGCACTATATAATAGGATGAGGCCACTCTATAGTGAACTGTGGAGACACTATGTTATTAAAGAAACTCTATATGGTAGATAGGAGAGCACTACATAGTGGATGGTGAAGCCATTGAGCTATGGAAGGTATAATAAGTATGAAGGCACCATATGGTGGCTGGTGAAGACACTATGTTTCAAAAATACCGATGAAAGGCACTATATAATAGATAGGAGGACATTATATTGTGGATGATGAAGACGCAATGTTATCATTGGAGAGATGAAAGGCACTATATAATAGATAGGAGGGCACTATATGGGGAATGGTGAAGACAAAATGTTGTCAAAGCATAGATGAAAGGCACAATACAATGAATAATAAGCCACTATATAGTGGATTGTGAGGACACTAAGTTATCAAAGGACAGATGCAAGACACTATATAATGGATAAGAGGCCACTACAAAGTGGATTGTGAAGACACAGTGTAATCAAAGGAAAGATGAAAGGTGCTTAATAATAGATAGGAGGGTTTTATATTGTAGATGGCAAAGACACAATGGTATAAAAGGATTGCTGTAAGGCACTGTCTAAAATACAGGTGGGAACTATGCAGAGCATGGTGAAAACACGATTTTATCAAAGGATAAATGAAAGGTGGCGCAGTGGTTCGCTTCCCGGTTCCTCCCTGTGTGGAGTTTGCATGTTCTCCCCGTGTTTGCAAAGGGTTTCCCCCGGGTGCTCCGGTTTTGTCCCACAGTTCAAAGACATGCATGTTAGGTGCATTGGCGTTTCTAAATTGTCCTTGGTGTGTGGGTGTGTGTGCCCTGTGGTGGGCTGGCGCCCTGCCCGGGGTTTGTTTCCTGCCTTGCTCCCTGTGTTGGGTGGGATTGGCTCAAGAAGACCCCCGTGACCCTGTAGTTAGGATAGAGCGGGTTGGATGATGGATGGATAAATGAAAGGCACTATATAATAGATAGGAGGGTATTATAGAGTGGATGGTGAAGGCCATATGCTTTCCAAGAATAGCTGAAAGGCACTATATAACAAGAGAAGTGACTCCCTGCATCTCCACCTCGACAGGCTCAGCTGTCACTTTTCCCGAGTGTGTCTCTGTCTGTCTGTCCATCCATCTCTCCAGTTCCACCGTGAAGCGTTCAACTTGTGCCTAAAGCCGCGTGACTCGTTGGCATCTGAAGATAAACAGGCTGCCGCCACCTCTAAATTGGCTGTCGCTGTAAGCCGTGTCACCTCAGCACATATAACGCGCTCATCCCGCCTGCTGCCATGGAACTGAAACCTGAAAGGATGCCGCATTGCCATTAGCCGAATGTTTCAGCAGGACGAGACGCCGTGAATGCGCAGAGTCCCTCCGAGACACTTAACCAATAAGTAAATAACACACTCGCTAGCAAATCCAGTGTTATGCAAATACATTTTGCTAAGGGGTTGAATATTTTCTGGCTGTAGCATCGATAACCTCCATTAACAGAGGATTAGGCAAATGTTGATGTTCTGTTCTCCTTGGAAACTGGTCTTCAGCATCTGCTTAATCCCCTGATCGCTTATTGTCTGCGAGAAATGTTTCTCGGGGCGTTTTAAGTCATAGGATTTGCTGCTCAGCTGCCAGCGCAGGTGCTTCGTGTCTCCTAGGGAGGGCTTTTTTTTTCCTGGAGGATTCAGCAATAGTGCAAAATGGAATTGGGGTCTCATTTTTCTTTTTTGCTTCGGTTTACGTGAATTTCACGTAATTTCTGAACAGAATATAAAGGAGTGCTTCATAAGGAAGCACTGTAATGGTGTGCCGTGGTGTGCCCATTAGTCCCACATTGTGCCTTTATTAAGGCCTCGTCACATGGCGTCACACATAATGAGGTAAAGTAGGTAGCCCCTGTTTTAAGGTGGTGCTTTATACGTCTTTCTTGGGGGGTAGTGGGATGTGGAGCCAGTAATTGGACCCTCAATGGAACTGTTTTGCACCCCAATGAACATCAGGCCCAATGGAACTGTTTTGATTCTTTTGTGATATTTTCTTGACAATAGTGTCACTTAGGCCATATCCAGACTGCTATGTTTCCATTTAAAAATGGCGTTTTTAAAAGAAAATAATCGCCACCTGTAGTAGCGTTTTTAAATCATTTCCAAAATCAGTTTTGGACATTCTACTGACTTAACTTGTGCAGTGTAATTTCTCATCAGTGCGATTCTTTTGTGATATTGTCTTGAAGATTGTGTCACTAGGGCCATGTCCAGACTGTTACATTGCCATTTAAAAATGGAGTTTTTAAAAGAAAACAATCTCCATCTGTATTAGCATTTTTAAATCATTTCCAAAATCAGTTTTGGACATTCTACTGACTTAACTGGCACAGTGTAATCTCTCATCTGTCCAGTTCTTTTGTGGTAGTTCCTTGATGGTTGTATCACTTAGGCCATATCCAGACTGCTATGTTTCCATTTAAAAATGGCGTTTTTAAAAGAAAATAATCCCCATCTGTATTAGCGTTTTTAAATCATTTCCAAAAACAGTTTTGGACATTCCACTGACTTAACTGGCACAGTGTAATCTCTCATCTGTCCAGTTCTTTTGTGATATTTTCTTGACGATTGTGTCACTTAGGCCAGTGGTTCTCAAACTGTGGGGGGCCCCTGGGGCAAGTAACAAAAAGGGGGGGCACGAAGATGTGAAAAAATGAAAATAAGAATCGAAAATATGAAAAATACATCTATTGAAACCAAAACAAATTAACTTAACATTCTGTTACTAGAAAAATAAATCTAGAGTTAGATAAATGTCAATAAAAGTTAAGTAGGTATAATAAAATATACATCTATGATATATCATTAATTAAAAAACAAATTGGTATTAGTGGGCTCCTTTCAAAAAAATGTTGGGGGGGTGCGATTAAAACTGTTATGAAAACTCGGGTCGCAAATACTTAAAGGTTGAGAAACGCTGACTTACGCCATGTCCAGACTGTTACATTGCCATTTAAAAATGGCGTTTTTAAAAGAAAACAATCTCCATCTGTATTAGCATTTTTAAATCATTTCCAAAATCAGTTTTGGACACTTCCACTTACTCAGCTTTCGAGATATTTCCTTGACTGCTATGTTTCCATTTAAAAATGGCATTTTTAAATGAAAACAATCTCCATCTGCATTCGCTTTTTTAAATCATTTTCGAAAATCAGTTTTGGACACTTCCGCTTACTTAACTTGTGCAGTGTAATTTCTCATCAGTGCGATTCTCTTGTGATATTGTCTTGACGATTGTGTCACTTAGGCCAAGTCCAGACTGTTACATTGCCATTTAAAAATGGCGTTTTTAAATGAAAACAATCTCCATCTGCATTCGCTTTTTTAAATCATTTCCAAAAATGGTTTTGGATGAAAGGATTTTTTAACACTTCCACTTATTTAACTTGTGCAGCGTAATCTCTCACCTGTCCATTTGTTTTGTGATGATTTGTTGACTGTTTTGTGTCACTTAAATTACATCCAGACTGCTACACTTCCATTTAAAAATGTTTTTTTAAATTGAAACGATCTGTGTTCACACATTTCCGAAATCAGCTTTGGATGGAAGTATTTTTAAACGCTTCAGCTTACTTAACTTGTGCAGTGTGATCTCTCATCTGTGTAATTTCTTTTATGATCATTTCTTGACGGTTGTGTATCAGTAAGTGTACGTGCATTACTACATTTTTTAATGGTGTTTTTGGTGCTTTTAAAAGAAACTGATCTCTGTCCACACTAGTGTTTTCACATCGCTTATACAATCAGATTTGGATGAAAGGATTTTTGAATGCTTCTTTTTACTTAACTTGCACAGCGCACTCTGCGATTAAGTTTAGAAGACAATTTCACGTAGTAAAAGCATGTATAGCATGACTGTGAAGAAATAACTTTGACTTAAAAAATACCAAACTTTCCCTTTAAGCTGTGCAGAGTACTCACTTCTTTGTCTGATTCTTTTGTGATAATTTCTTGACAATAGCGTATCAGTTAGGCTACATGTACTCCACCATGTTTCCATTTAAAAATGGAGTTTTTAAACAAGAGCAATCTCCACCCACACTAGCTTTTTCAGATCATTTCCAAAATCAGCTTTAGATGAGAGGAGTTTTGAACACTTCCACTTACTCACTTATCTCTCATTTGTCCGATTCTTTTGTGAAGATTTCTTGAGTGTTGTAGCACTTAATTTACACCCAGACTGCTATGTTTCTCTTTAAAAATAGCATTTTTAAATCAGGGCCATCTTAACATATGGGCACAATGGGTGCTGGCACAGGAGTTCCAGGAGCATAGGTGCCTATCTATGTTTTTTGTTTTGCTATTGTGGCGGATGGCTGGGGGTGGTACCCAGCCGGGACGCCCAGGAGGACCGGAGGAGGGCTTGCGCCTCCAGACCACAAGGGGGCAACCGTCCTGGTTGTGTTGGGGGCCACGGGTAGAGGGCTTGGAAGCAAAACCCTGTAGGGACCCATGGTCACCGCCAGGGGGCACCCCAATGCCTTGGGAGCCCTGGAACTCAGCACTTCCGCCACACCAGGAAGTGCTGGGGGGAAGAGGAGCACGGACACCCGGAGGACTTCTGGCTACACAGCTGGTGCTTCCGCCACACGGATGTTTTTGGTGCTCAGGAAGCACCTGGAGCCCATCCAGGGGTGCATAAAAGGGGCTGCCTCCCTCCATTCGAGGGCGAGAGTCGGGTGGAAGTGGACGGAGCTCGGAGGAGAGGAGTGGAGGCGGTCTGAAGACGGAAAAGGCATCATTGTGTGGCCAGGACGTGAAGGGGTGATTGGTGCTGCAGCACTGGGTTTGTGCACTTTACAATAGACTGTAAATAAAACGTGTGTGGTGAACCAACATGTCTGCCTGTCTGTGTCTGGGCTGTACCCCACACTATCAAAACAGGGGGTCCAGCTCACTACTTTGCCCCCTTGGTTTGGGGGTTACGGGGCCTATAATGCTGCTAAGATGGCCCTGTTTTAAATGAAAGCGACCGCCGTTCACACTAGTGTTTCCACATTTCCGAAATCAGTTTTGGATGGAAGGAGTTTTAAACGCTTCTGCTTACTAAACTTGTGAAGTGCGCTCTCTTATCTGTTTAATTCTTTTGTGATAATCTCTTGACGATTGCGTATCAGTCAGGGTACATCCACACTACTTGCTCAATCAGATTTGGATGAAAGTATTCTTGAACGATTCTGTGTACTGAACTTGCACAGCATAATCTGAGAGTTCAGAACAAAATTTCATGTGGTAAACGCTTATATAGCATGATTGCGAAGACATAACTTTGACTTAAAAAATAAACCTGCGCATCGTAATCTCTTATCTGTCTGATTCTTTTGTGATAATTTCTTGACAATTGTGTATCAGTTAGGCTACTTCCACACTACCATGTTTTTGGGTAGAAATGGCATTTTTAAACAAGAGCAACCGCCACCCACACTAGCATTTTCAAATCGACTCTGAAACCAGCTTTTGATGAGAGCATTTTTGAACGCTTCTGCTTACTTATCGTGTGTTGCACAATCTCTCATCTGTCTCTTTCTTTAGTGAGAATTTCTCCACGATTGTGTATCATTTAGGCAACATTCACACTGCTACGTTTCTGTTTAAAAATTGCACTTTTAAATGAAAAAGATCTCCATCCACACGTGTTTTTACATCATTTCCCAATTCAGTTTCAGATGAAAGGATTTTTGAATTCTTACTTTGTACATTGTGATTTTCCATCGGTCAGTTTCTTTAATGATAATTTCTCGCCGACAGTGTATCAGTTAGGCTACATCCACACTACTATGTCTGTATTTAAAAACTGCATTTTAAATAAAAATGGTCTCCATCTGCACTGTTGTTTTCACATAATTTCCAAAATTCACTTTGGACTACAGAATTTTTGAGTGTTTAAACTCACTGAACTTGCTTAGTATAATCTCTCGTCTGTCTTATTCTTTTGTGATCATTTCTCGATGATTGTGTATCAGTTAAGCTACATCTACACTGCTATATTTCTGTTTAAAAATGGCATTTTTAAACTAAAATGATATCAGCCCACACCAGACTTTTCAAATCAATTTCAAACTAAAGGATTTTTGAACGCTTCCACATACAGAACATTCTTTCCATTTCTTAAAGATAATTTCTTGACGATTCTGTATCTCTTAGGCTATAGCCACACTACAAGTTTTATTTAAAAATAGTGTTTTTTAAACAAACAACACCAAAAAAAAAAAAACATTTCCCCACACATTAACATTTTCTAATTGTTTCTAAAATCAATTTTGGAGAAAACGGTTTTTGAATGCTTCCACATATTTAAGTTACTTAACATAATCTCTCCTTTGTCTGATTCTTTAGTGAAAATGTATCCACGATTGTGTATCAGTTAGACTACATCCATGCTACTATGTTATTTTTTAAATGAAAACGGTTTCCTTCCACGCTGACATTTCATATCATTTCCGCAATCAGCTTTGAGGTATAGAATTTTTGAATGTTTCCACTTACTCAACTTTCACAGTGTAATCTCTCATCTAGACGATTCTTTTGTGATCATTTTTCGACGATTGCGTACCAGTTAGACTATGCCCACACTATGTCTCTGTTTAAAAACTGCATTTTTAAATGAAAATGTTTTTACATCATTTCTGAAATTTGGTTTGGACTACAGAATTTTTGAATGCTTCCACTCACTCAACATGCTTAGCATAATCTCTCATCTGTCTTAGTGATAACTTCTCGATGATTGTGTATCAGTTAGGCCACATCCACACTACTATATTTCTGTTTAAAAATGGCATTTTTAAACTAAAACGATATCAGCCTACACCAGACTTTTCTCATCATTTCTGAAATGATTTTCAGACTAAAGGATTTTTGAACGCTTCCACATACATAACATAATCTCTCTTTTCATTTCTTTAGAGATAATTTCTTGTTGATTCTGTATCTCTTAAGCTATATTCACACTGCAGGTTTAATTTAAAAATAGTGTTTTTAAACAAATAACACCAAAAAAATAATTTTCATAAATATTTTCATTTTCTAATCATTTCTGAAATCAATTTTAGAAAAAATGACTTTTGAACATTTCCACTTATTTAAGTTACTTAGCATAATCTCTCCTTTATCTTTAGTGATAATTTATCCACGATTGAGTAACAATTAGACTACAACCACACTACTATGTCTCTGTTTAAAAATAGTATTTTTAAATTAACATTATCTCCATCCACACTGACGTTTTCACATCATTTCCGAAATCAGCTTTTAGGTGTAGAATTTCTGAATGTTTCCGCTTACTCAACATTCACAGTGTAATCCTCTCATCTTTTCGATTCTTTTGTGATCATTTCTCGACAATTGTGTACCAGTTAGGCTACATCCACACTACCACGTCTCTGTTTAAAAACTGCATTTTTAAATGAAAATGTTTTTACGTCATTTCTGAAATTTGGTTTGGACTACAGAATTTTTGAATGCTTCCACTCACTGCACTTGCTTAGCATAATCTCTCCTTAGTCTGATTCTTTAGTGATAATTTATGCACGATTGAGTAACAGTTAGACTACATCGACGCTACTATGTCTCTGTTTCAAAATAGCATTTTTAAATGAAATCAGCTTTGAAATATAGAATCTGAATGTTTCTTCTTACTCAACTTTCAGAGTGTAATCTCTCATCTTTTCGATTCTTTTGTGATCATTTCTCAACGACTGGGTATCAGTTAAGTAGGTACGTTCACATTGCTATGTTTCTGTTCTAAAACGCAGACATTCAGTTTCCATTTTCACTTTTTTCTCCACCCTATCCCCGAGTTTATTACCCCTGAAAACCGAGACTTTTTGAAAAGGCTCTCCAGAGCCATATACTTCCTAAAATGCTGGCTGGCTGTTGCAGTGTGGATGGGTGAAAACACAGAGTTCAGAAAACACAGACTCGAATCACACTCTGATTACGTATTACACGGCTTTTCCCAGATTGGACCGTTTCCCATTACTTTGTCACATTCCCTGAATGGCCACCCTTTATAGAGGAAAACTTAGTGGACACAGAAGATTTGATTTCAATGGTGCTTGTTGTGTTGCTTATCGGTATCCATCATGTGGCGGACTGCCAGGGCCTTTGCCTGCCTATATGATGCAAGGACCGGGGGAGAGAGCGGGCTCAAGACATTTTCTCTCCTGAACCCCATGTGGCTCCATGGATTCCCACAGGGCACTCTGGGAGTTGGAGTTTCTAAAGAGACTCAGGGCTTTCAAAGTGTGCAGCAAGCTTCTGGAAAAGTTCTACCAGTCCATAGTAGCCAGTGTGGTGTTCTGCACTGTGTTCTTCTGGGGAAGCAACCTGAGCTCAGAAAGTGCATGATACAAACTTACCAGGAAAGTCTCCTTCATCACAGGGTGAACCCTGGACACACTGGAAACAGGGGATGGTCGCGAAATTGGATGCCATTGTGAAAAATCTCCCCCAGGAGGCGCCTTCTTGGAACACATTTAGCCACAGGCACTTTCCACCAAGAAGCTCCTCTGGGGGGCTTTTCTGCTCACTGCTATTAGACAATTCAATGCTTCCACCCAATGCACTCGCTAAGTTTATCTTTATTTATTCATCGATCGATCAATTGATTGATTGGCTATATTATTTTCCCTGTAAGTCTGCATCCTTTTTTAATGTTTCTGCTGCTGTATGCATTTGAATTTCCCCCCAGAATTACATCTTGGTTACATCTCACCTGAAGAAGGGGCCTGAGTTGCCTCGAAAGCTTGCATATTGTAATCTTTTTAGTTGGTCAATAAAAGGGGTCATTTTGCAGGCTTTTCCACCTCAGGATTAATAAAGTGTATCTAATCATCTCATCTAACCTCTTCCATCAGCAAGCCACATTTTTCCCAGATGGTCTCCTATCCAACTACTAGCCGGGCCCGAACGTGCTCAGCTTCAGGTGGGTTACCAGTTCTGAAGCGCAGGTGGTATGACTGGTGGCTCTACCTTCACCAAGCTTTGGATCACGAGCAGATCCTCCACACTTTCTGTCACTTTGGTAGAGGTTCTTCTCAGTCTCATCCATCTATAAAATTTTGTTCCAGAGCTTCTGTGGCTCATCTCTGTACTTTTTCTCAAGTTCCAATCTGGTTTGTGGATTGGATCTTCTAAAGTTCTGCTCTGCAAGTCCTTCAAATGGTGGATTGTGACACCGTCAATTCTGCTCCATGTTAGTGATGTCTCTCACTTGTTTTGTGGTTTTTCTTCTAAGCTCTCATCAGGTGTTACCCTTTCCCTTGGCTGACCCGTTTGATGTCTGTGGCACAGTCCACCAGGGGTTTCTTCCTTTTTCAGAACATTTCATATTGTTGGATTGACAATGGATTGGTGGTGGAATGCCTTGAATTGATTTCCTTTCTGCTCTCAGCTCTCTGGTTTTCATGTTGGTTTATTCTTTCAATCAAAAAAAAATGTGGACTTGAAACCCAGAGATGGGTCCAGCTGAGGACCTCTGCGATTCAGTAGCTCTGCTGGACAGCCAATAAGATTGCAGGTTTGCACCACCTAACTTACTTGACTCGAATCTGATTAAGTCCTCCCCCAACCCTAATCTTAACCATATTGTAACCTTAATATAAAGCGATAACCCCCTCAATAGAGCAGAACTCTGGAAGTCTGCAACTAGAGTCCGTTGGAAACCCAAGGCTAAAACCAGGGGCTCACATTCAGAGCTGCTTTAGTGTTTCAACACTCAAATGGGACACACCTGGTGAACAAGAAATGTCCCTATATTTTTACTTGCCTAAAAGGTGGGTGGTCTGCTACAAAAACATGCTACCTTTTACATTGTTTAACACATTGAGATGTCAACACCAGGAGATAAAAGCCGACATTCTGAACCCTCATCTCATTTTCATCTTTTGATCTCAAAACCAAAAATCTTCAACACATAGCAGAAACAAACAAGCGGGCTTTGCCATTCCAATATTTTTGGAGGAAACCGCATGTGTGTGTCACGTCTCAGCCAGGGTCCCAGGGCTGGGGTTCAGATTCATCTTTTGTGATTCTTTGATTTATGTCGATTATGCGTATCATTCCTTAGTTTTGGTGCTGCCTCTGCATATAAGCTGCCTGCGTTATGTTCCATGTCTTTTGTGGGTTGTCCCCTAAGAGGCCAATCACTGTCATGAACTGCCTTCCGCCCTATAAATCTGGAGGGTCTCCCACAGTTGCTGCTGGTTCATTGTGAATACACTAGGGAGTCGGTGGGCATTCTTGTGTTTATTGTGAATTTTGTGAATTTTGCGATTCTGGACACTCCTCTGGTTTCCACCTCCAGACCTCTTGACGTGGCACCTTCTCCAAATCAATCAACGCCACATGCTGACATTTCTGTTTTTCTTGATGCTTCTCTATCAGTTGTCTCAATGCAAAGACTGCATCGGCTGTTCCTCTTCCTAGCATAAAACCAAACTGCTTCTCCCCTATGGTGGTCTCTTCAATAAGCCTTCTCTCCATAAACGTTCTTAAATTTCCATGGTGTGTGATGTCAACTTTATCCTTTCATAGTTTCCCCAATCCTGAGTATCACCCTTCTCCTTATCAATGGGTGCAGTCCCACTGTTCCTCCACTCCTCTGCTGTTCTCACCTGTTCATAGATCTTCTTGCATTTGATCCCACCACACGTCTACTCCCTCGTCTCCTAAACTCTTCCACACTTCTGCTGGTATCTCGTCCAGTCCTGTTGCCTTTCCATCCTTTATTCTTTTCAGCGCTTCCTTTACTTTTCCCTCCTTATTCTTGGTATACTCACCCTTTAGACAGACAGAACTTTTTTTGTCCCGCCAGGGGGAAATTTAGCTTTTTACAGATGGTCTTTAAAAAACCTATGGGTCTCTGCCCCCTGCTCGCTTCACTTGCCAACCCCCATGCGGGCCCTATGTGCTCATCATTGCCAGGTTCTGCCGCTTGTGACGAATCGTGCTGTGCTTTTGAATAAACACGAATATAAACTCTGTCTTTGATATCTCCATCTTTCAAAACTATTATCGCTGACAATCCATCACATGTTGTTTTATTCTATATGTGAGCGTGATTTTTTGGATTCATATAGAAATCCAAGAAAACTTCTTTGTCCATGTTTTTCAGATAAATTTCGTGTAAAGTAATATACTTTTGGATGTATTGAATTTTGAACGTGATCGATGAGACCTTGCATATCCTCCATTCTAAGTTTAGCTTGATTCGATTTAATAAAGAAGAGACGATTAGCTGCGACTTTTACATACGCATTAATAATGTAATGTTGTGATAGCCGTTGAGATGATAGAAGTAGGTTACATACATGGGAACGTATCGCTAATTTTGACCTGAAACATTGTGTTGGGTGTTATGCGTTTTTTCAGAATGCGTTTGTTTCATATTGTACGACCATCCTGTTTCACCATCTGGGAAAAGCAAAGGAAAGAGTACAGGGTCGGCATGTGGCGATGTATTTGACATACATGACGAATCATGCGTTGCCTTTGGATTTACACGAATATCTACTCTGACTTTCATATCTCTGTCTTTGGAAATTATTATCGCTGACAATTCGTCACATGTGGGTTTATAATAAATGCGACTGTGATCTTTCGGATTCATATAGAAACCCAAAAAAACTTTTTGTCTGTGTTTTTCAGATAAATTTCATGTAAAGTGTGATACTTTTGGATGAATGGATTTATATCCATTATTGGCTGTAGAATTTCTAATACGTCTGATTGTTTTACGTTTTCCATTCTATGTTGCATCGCTTCTCCGTGATCATAAATATAAACCTGACTGAATTGTAGTTCCTTTGAAATTAAACTTGTCGTAGCTTTAATTGCTGCGAGACCACAGATTCTCGTAGCGTATGGTCCTGAATCGTGTAAATCTACGTTTTGAGCATTGAATGATGCAAACACGAACAGATTATTGTAGGTTCTGATATTTTGCCTGTAGTGTTTGTGGATTTCACTTTCACCAAATAACAAATCTTTTAATTCTTGCAGATACACCTCTTTATTGGGAGGTAGCACTACTTTTCCCTAATGACAACAGGAATTAGACGATCTACAAGTCTCCAACTTAAATCGAACAATAACTGCATACTTCTGTCATATCACTTATCTCCATATATTTAGTGTCTTTTTTCTGTTCCGTTATTTCACCGAGTAATAATTTCCATTTGTTAGCGCTAATATGATATATACTATCAGTTTTTTGAGACTTTCGATTTTTAGTATTTTCGTAATCTATAACCTGCTCTGCATGTGTATCGCGCCAACATTTTAGAACCTCTACTTTGTCTTCAACTCTTTGCTTTTTCTTCTTCTACTGTTCGTCTTGTACTTCCGCCCCTGCTTGGACCTGTTAGGTTTCCAATTCATCGCTTGGCACAAAGTCTCGTCTCACGGGACTTGAAATTATCTCTCTGAAAAAGTCTTGTCTCGTCCCTCTGAAAAAGTCTAGTCTCACCCCAAGACTTTTTTATATAATAGAGAGATAAATACTGTCACGCACAAGCGCATAGGGAGCAGCTCAAGGACCCGACACACACCGTGACATGTCATGCCAGGGGACAACGGTGGGGTACTAACCTCTCTTTCTTTATTTCCAAAGAAAGAACGAAGCACCGCCGCCGTGAGTTTACCCAGACTCCTAAAGAAACCAATCACTTCCGGGTTCCTTCCTTCCCTCTGGCCCCCTCCTGATGATGTGATTTCTCCCATCCACCACCACGATTTCTTCCCAGCATTCCATCTGTTCACTTCCGTTGACTTCCTGTCAACCGTCATTTGTCTATTATGTTGTACAAGAACCTGACTGACTGTGATTTCTTTACAGTATATGGGGACGGAACCCCAAACCTTTATGATTGTTGTCTTTCTTACAATGCATAATGCATACTCGTGCCGACCACCAGGGGAAAAAGGGGGGCGGTTTGGCAAACATTTACTCGAGCCGATTAAAATGTAAAGATGTTAGTTTTGGTAAATTTAAGTCCTTTGAGTATCTCGCCTTTGTTATTCATGGAGATTCTCACGTTCTCGTATTATCCGTGTATAGACCTCCTAAATATAACGCGTCTTTCCTTGAGGAATTCTCTGACTTAATGTCAATTTTAGTTACAAACTATGACGCACTCTTAATAGTCGGCGACTTTAACTTTCATGTCGACAATCAGTGTGACCAAAAGGTAAAGGAATTCATGAACCTCCTGGACTCTTTTGATTTGAGGCAGCTCGTAAATCAGCCTACACATAAAGCAGGTCATACGTTAGACTTAGTGATTACTAAAGGACTTAAAGTTGATATAAAGCAGGTCACTGATATCGGTCTATCAGACCATTTCCTTCTACTATTTAATATAGAAATAAAGATAGAAAACGCTCATGAGAAGCATTTTGTTAAAAAACGCTTCTTTGACTCATCAGCAGCTTTAAAGCTTACAACTATTCTAAGCAATCAGTCCGTTTATAATGCCAACTATAATAGCGAGGATAATGTAAATAGTAAAGTGGAAAGATTTAATTCCAAAGTGAGAGCTGCTGTTGACATAGTTGCACCTGAAAAGACAGTTAAAAAATCCTCTAGTACTGTTATTCCATGGAAGACCCAAAGAGTGTCGGATTTAAAAGAACATGTCAGAGCTGAGCGTAAATGGAGGAAAACTAAACTAACTATCCACTATGAAATATTAAAAGTTAAAATAACAGAATACAATAACACTGTCCGTCTTGAGAGGCTCTGCTATTTCTCTAATATTATAAATAACAATGCTAGTAATCCCAGAGTCTTATTTTCAACAATTGACCGCCTGTTAAACCCAGGTAACACAAAGGAATGCCCCAGAATACTTCCAGTGAAACCTGTGAGAACATTGCTGTATTTTTCACTCAAAAAATTAATGATATTAGAGATAACATAGTATATCTCCCCAACACTGCAGAACCTCCAAAGCCCGGTACTCCGTTATAAACAAATTAAATGCTTTCACCAGGATAGATTTACCTGAATTACATAGTATAATCTCTCAACTGAAACCCTCCACCTGCGTCCTTGACCCAATACCAACCAGGTTTTTCAAAGAAATATCAGGCGTGCTAATTGACAATATTCTGGACATAGTAAATTGTCATTAGATACGGGGTCTTCCAGACTGTCTTAAGACTGCTGTAGTTAAACCCCTGCTCAAGAAAATAATCTTGACCCCTCTGCCTTTGAAAATTTTAGACCCATCTCTAACCTGCCCTTCTTAAGTAAAATTCTAGAGAAGGCAGTCATTATGCAGTTAAATGACCACCTAAATAAACATGCTATTCTTGATACATTTCAGTCAGGCTTCAGAACAAATCACAGCACAGAAACTGCACTTGTTAAAGTAGTAAATGACTTATGGGTAAATGCAGACAGAGGCCATTTATCTGTTCTCATCCTCTTAGATCTGAGTGCTGCATTTGACACCATTGATCACAATATTCTTAGAAATCGCCTTAGTCAATGGGTGGGCCTCTCTGGCAGTGTCTTAAATTGGTTTGAATCCTACCTGGCAGGGAGAAAATTCTTTGTGAGTTGTGGTAATCAAATCTCAAAGACACATGATATCCATATGGTGTTCCACAAGGCTCTATCCTGGGTCCGCTGCTATTCTCAATCTACATGCTTCCGTTAGGTCAGATTATCTCAGGTTACAACGTGAGCTACCACAGCTATGCTGATGACACACAGCTGTACTTATCTATAGCACCTGATGACTCCGACTCTTCGATACACTAACACAATGTCTTACTGGTATTTCTGAATGGATGAATAGTAATTTTCTCAAACTAAATAAAGAGAAAACTGAAATTTTAGTAATTGGCAATAATGGATTCAGTGAGGTTATCAGAAATAAACTTAATGCACTAGGATTAAAAGTTAAGACGGAAGTAAAAAATTTAGGGGTAACCGTTGACTGTAATCTGAATTTTAAATCGCATATTCATCAGACCACTAGGACAGCATTTTTTCACTTAAGAAACATAGCTAAAGTTAGACCTCTTATATCATTGAAAGATGCTGAGAAATTAATTCACGCTTTTGTTTTCAGTAGACTAGATTACTGTAACGCACTCCTCTCAGGACTACCCAAAAAAGACATAAATCATTTGCAACGAGTGCAGAATGCAGCTGCTAGAATCCTAACTGGGAAAAGAAAATCCAACACATTTCTCCAGTTTTGATGTCACTACACTGGTTGCCTGTGTCATTCAGGATTGACTTTAAAATACTGCTTATGGTTTATAAAGCCTTAAATAATCTCGCTCCATCTTATATATCGGAATGCCTGACACGTTATATTCCAAATCGTAACCTTAGATCTTCAAATGAGTGTCTCCTTATAATTCCAAAAGCTAAACTTAAAAGAAGTGGTGAGGCGGCCTTCTGCTGTTATGCACCTAAAATCTGGAATAGCCTGCCAATAGGAATTCGCCAGGCTGATACAGTAGAGCACTTTAAAACACTGCTGAAAACACATTACTTTAACATGGCCTTTTTATAACTTCACTTTAACTTAATCCTGATACTCTGTATGTTCAATTCTTCATAATAACTATTCATGGTGGCTCAAAATCCATACTGACCCCTACTCTCTTCTGTTTCTTTTTCCGGTTTCTTTGTGGTGGCGGCCTGCCACCACCACCTACTCAAAGCATCATGATGCACCAACATTGATGGACTGAAAGCCAGAAGTCTACCTGACCATCATCATCAGGTCCTTCCATGAAAACCCTAAATACAAAGAGGACTGTTTGACTTATGTTAGGTAGAATGACCAGAGGGACTGGGGGTCTCTGGTCTGGAACCCCTACAGATTTTATTTTTTCTCCAGCCTTTGGAGTTTTTTTTGTTTTTTCTGTCCACTCTGGCCATCGGACCTTACTCTTATTCTATGTTAATTAATGTTGACTTATGTTTATCTTTTATTGTGTCTTCTATTTCTCTATTCATTTTGTAAAGCACTTTGAGCTACATTTTTTTTGTATGAATATGTGCTATATAAATAAATGTTGATTGATTGATTGATTGATAAATTGAGAGTGTCAAGCTTGGGTCACAAATCTGCACAGGAGAGTTCATCAGGTTTTCCAAGGAGTAGAAACTTTCTTGCTGTTCTGCCAGATACAAACACAAATTTCTTTCAGAAAAAATCCGGCCTCGCAAGGAACTTCTGTCAAACTCGACACATCGGCCCTAAGTCCTGCTCAAAAAAGAACACATCGCAGAGGTCCAGCAGCTCGGAAGCAGCGGCCGGAGCAGAAGGGAAGAGAGACAGGAGAGTGAGACCTCAGGATTCGCCCCAGCTCGGCCTTTTAAATGTTCGAAGCCCTGAGCGAGGAGCCAGCAAGCCAGCTGCTGATCCCGCAAAGAGGAGTTGAAGAGTGAGTTTGTTTCCCATTGAGAAACTGTTTAAGAGGGGGTTTCTGAAGGGTCGCCGCATCCGCCCAGCAGCAGCAGTCACAATAGGAAAATAAAAATACACACACACTTGGTCTGAACACAAACTGGAATTACTATGAAGCAATAAAAAAAGTCATAAAAAGGAAAAGTTCTGACTTGGCGGTCCCAGTCCGAAGTGAGGCGCTATAAAGGCGTACTTTAGACAACAGTCTGGGCACTGGAACCGGAAGTGATGTTGAATCAGGCAGGTTTTCCTGTATTTGGCCTGCAGAGATTACAGAGGTAGATTTAGTGCACCCCACCACCCCATGGCCTGGTGGGTAATTACCTCCATTTGGTCCACTCAGCCCCCTCTTAGTCGCATTATTATATTGTATTGAGGATTACTTGTGTCCTGTTCTGTGTATTGTATTGTATTGACCCTCTTTTTTGACACCCACTGCACGCCCAACCTACCTGGCAGGAGGTCTCTCTTTGAGCTGCCTTTCCTGAGGTTTCTTCCATTTTTTCCCTACAATGGGAGTTTTTCCTTGTCTTCTTAGAGAGTCAAGGCTGGGGGGTTGTCAAGAGGCAGGCCCTGTTAAAGCCCACTGCGGCCCACTTATGTGATTTTGGGCTATACAGAAATAAATTGTATTGGGTATCACATCCTGCACCTCTCTGTTCCACTGCTGTGTCTCTTTGTCCCCAGGTGGGCTTCTCCTGTCTTCCTCCATAACATCTCCTCACCTGCTCATAATACGACTTTGCTCTTCTTCTCCCGCTGTTCCTTCCTCCACACTCTCAAATGACTGCACTCCATTTCAGAAGTTCTCCCTAACCCTGTTCGTCAGCTCTTTCTCATTACAATTCCATCACTTTCCTCGCTCTGGTTTCTTTCTCCTCCTGATTCTGATCCCCAAGTCCATCGCCACCACTTTATGTCGCACTGGATGACCTTACAATTCTTTATCTCTTTCAGATGAGATTTTCTACACATTATGACGTCTCTTTGATATTCTTTTGATTTCCAAAACTGTGCCAAGTCAGATGACATGGCAAAATCTCCTACCTGTTCCCCTTCCCCATTTCTCTTCCCTACTCCCCACCCTTCATGCCCTCTCTCTATCATCTCTCTCCTCCCCAAATGCCCATTTAGATTACCACTGACATTTATCCCTCTTGTACCTTCCTCAGCTCTTCACCCATGTATGCCCAGAAAACGTCCGTTCGAGGGGCGGCTGATGAAGGAGGTAGAAACGAAATGCAGAAGAAACCCACAGCCCAGCTACCACCAGCACTGTGCAGAGTGCCGTCCATCGTTTCTGTCACAATATATCTCAGGGGGATTCAAACCTCAAACCTGTGGACACACGTGCTGCAGACGGGCATCCACAGGAAACCAAAGCAATCAACAAACTGGCACAACTGCATGCAGTAATTTCAATGGTTTGTAAAGTGAATTCCCTGCGCCTGTCAGCACACACCGATGACATTTAATGTAATGACATGTAAAATGAAGCGGAGATTAACCACGTCTGGAGTTTTGGAACGGGTCCCTCTGGCACATTTCAAATGACAATTCCATGGGCGCTCGGTGGCTCCCTCGGAGTAATGCTTCGGTTATCAGGCTGCACCTGTCCTGATGGATCCTCTGATTTGCCATCGTTTCTCATTCTGCGCAAGCAGGCAGGGCGTCATTATCTCGGTGGCAGGAGGCACGTGAAGGTTAATGTGGCACTGGGGAGCTTCCGAGATGTGCAGCGCATTTGTACTCTGGAAAGGTGAAACATCACATCAATAAGAAATGTCGACAAAGTGAGCCACAAGGGAAGGAGGGCCGGGAGAGGGCATGCCGGTAGTGGCAGCGCGATTAGTGCTGCCAACTCACAGACAGATCCAGTATGCCAGGTTCAAATCCTGTCATTCTTTTTTTTTTGTCCTTTGAAGTCTCTCCCACATCGCAAAGGGTGTGTGGTTTAAGTGGGGCTGCCATACACATAAAGTAGGCAGGGTGGCCAAATGGTGTGGGTGGTTGGGGTGGCATTTTTTTGTAACCCTTATAGATTTTTACTTACAAAAAAACAGACGCAATACAAGACAGAGGGGAGTGACGCTAATCTTTGCTTTTTGTTTTGGTTATCAGATTTTTATTAGGTAGATAGAAGATACAAGTTACAGTAAATCAAACATCACCACAAAAACATCAATGCAAAATTAAACACAGCGCCCACCTCACCCCACAGCTCCCAATACAACAAGTTAATGGTGGAAATGAGAAGGCAGAGCTGCACACAGGAAGAATTCTGAGGTTATTAAGTGACAGTTCCACCCAGGTAAGTCCGAATAAGTTGTACATACAGCATGACTGCCATTTTGAAACATATGATCCAGCAGCGCCAGTAATTCAAGCAGCACAGAGCTCAACAAGTAGAAAGAGGATTTAAAAAATTAGAGGATAGAAAATCAAAACCACTAACCATTCCAATACGCATTGTCACACAGTTTATGTGCTTGAATACCTGTTATGTTCCTGCCAGACCAGGGGTTGGCGCTGCCCTCTAACTCTTTCTCCTCTTTCCCTGCAGACCAGCTGACGAACCTCCAGCCTAAAGCCACTTCTGGTCCTCAGAGGACTGCTAATGTCACTTCCTCTTCCGGTGCTCAAGATCCCACCTCCATCTGATGTCGTTTCCAGTTCCCAGAATTCCACCGCCCTGTTACATCACTTCCTTACTATCAGCTATATATGGCAGCCATCTTTACTTTTTTTGCTCAGTTCGGTTTTGAGCTCACAACTGTAAAGATCTACCTACCATAGTAGGCAGGATAGATAGATAGATAGATAGATAGATAGATAGATAGATAGATAGATAGATAGATAGATAGATAGTGTGAAAGGCACCCTATAATGATAGATAGATAGATAGATAGATAGATAGATAGATAGATAGATAGACAGAGAGATAGAGATGTTATATTACGTATTATAATAGATGGTTGCACAAATTAACTTCAACCTTGAACTTCAGGCAGGTCCAGCTGTGACTCTGAGGTGTAACGTGACGTTTTTATTAGCTCATCTACAAGGCGTTTGGTTCTTTCAGACAATCCCCAATTTATTCTGGAAGCAGCAAATCTTCTCTGCATGATGCTGGGTAAAAGATCACAAATGAGGAGTGAGTTTGCTGGAGGAGCTGCTGTTGCTCCTGTGTTTCCTCCCAGTGCGTGGAGGTGTCGGAGCCTGTGCTTGTAAACACTGAATCACGCGGCTGTCCGTGTTGAAGCACTTTATGGTTGACCGCATTTCTTGGCCTTTTTTCAGTTTCGCCCTGAGGCCTTGGCCTAATACTTATAGAGAAACACAACTGTGTTACTCCAGTCTTGTCTTTTAAGAGTCAGTGAATGCTTTTGCAGAGTTGGTTTGAAGAGTGTGTGAAGTCATTATGTTGATAATTTATGGGGTGTATTGACAGGGGGGTGGGACAGATGAGAGGAGTCAGAGGGGGAGCTTTGAGAATTCTCTGCAATGCAACATCAGCAAAACCAAGGATTGATCTATCTATCGATCTATCTATCTATCTATCTATCTATCTATCTATCTATCTATCTATCTATCTATCTATCTATCTATCTATCTATCTATCTATCAACCTGTTATATAGTGGCTTTCAACTATCTATGAAAGATTGTGGGGTTAGGGTTGACATCTGTCAGGCTCTTGTGTTTAATTTCACTCAATCACACTTTCAATTGACATTTCATTAGACGTGGTGGCTTTCGGAGCATCATGTGCATTCCAGTAACTGAGTGTCAGATTGCCACCATTGTGCTACTAATTATGGGTACTGTTACAATTCTTATAAAGTTAAACATTTTTATCGCTATTAATCCTCCTACTGTATATATGTACAATGCTAAGGGGCTGTCCTTCTTGTCACGCAGAAACTTGCAAACAACTGGGCCTTGAGTTGCGCTCTTGGTTTTAAATGATCTGGAAAACTGGAGGTACAAGGTACCTCGTCCACATGACTGGGCTACATTCAGGTCCTTGTCACTGCCCAGTCACATATGTGGTCACATGACAGGAGAAGATCAGCAGTGTGGGTACGCGGTATTCATGACTGGAAAAGAAGTGAGACGCTTCATGCTGCCGACGAGGCCCAACGCACAGGCTGACTGACCAACCTCCTCACACGCATGACTTACACACTCCGAGCGCCACAGGAAGTCAAAGACGCCCAGAGAATTGTAGACACAGGTTTCCGCTACCAGTTGACTGGGCTTCGAGTTCTTGTCATGTCCACAACTGATGGTTTTCATTACAAATGTAAGTCACTCACTCCGGGGACAAAAGACACCACTAGGGCACCCTAGGCAGAGTGGCCACCTTTCTTTGAGCGTAAAATTTTAAAATAATTGCCTATTACTTTGCTCCTGCCATCTTTGTGACTGAGAAGCTGTACATATCCAGCATTTCTGCCGTATTCTTCTTTTTTCCGTACTGCTCATTAATAGGAGGCATCTCTTGGGATCCCAACCCTTTGCGATCTGTCACTTTTTCTGTTCTTATCAAATATAATGTCACATGCTAGTGCCTAGGTGACAGCTTCAGGGCTCTGGTGATGGTGTTTCTCTGCCGCTCCAGGGGTTGGCGCTGTGTCATAACACCTTCTCTTTTCCTCCAGGATTCAGACGGTGGGATCCTAAAAATATTCAGACCAAAGCATTAGGCCCTGACTGGTGACAGCCCACCTCTTTTAGTGTCACTGCTGACATTATTAAATTGTTTCCAGGACAGATATGAAAACCAGTGCAGGACGTCTACAGACTCTGAAATGACCCGGCGATGTGCGTCTGGCTTCCGTTTTTCACGTCTTCTTTTCCTGCTCTTGGCGTGGAGTGGGGCTGAGGAGTGTAGCAGCCAGATGGACTCTGAATGAGCTAATTAGCCTGGCCAAAGTCCCACAGCTCAATTAACAGCATGAAAAGTTCACTTAGGAACAGAAGGCAGCCGGAGAGACCCGAGTGCCCCACGTAATTGAATGGGACCAACAGGGCCGACGTGACAAATGGCCACAAGAAAGGAAGATGCTTGGGGAGCGATGTTCACTAAGGGGCCGTGCTTTGACTTGCATCCATCCATTATCCAACCTGCTATATCCTAACTACAGGGTCACTGGGGACTGCTGGAGCCAATCCCGGCCAACACACGGCGCAAGGCAGGAAAAAAATCCTGGGCAGTGCGCCAGCCCACCACAGGGCACACACACACACCCCAAGCACACGCTAGGGCCGATTTAGAATCGCCAATGCACCTAACATGCACGTCTTTGGACTGTGGGAGGAAACCCACGCAGACATGGGGAGAACATGCAAACTCCACGCAGGGAGGACCTGGGAAGTGAACCCGGGTCTCCTAACTGCGAGGCAGCAGCGCTCGCTACCCACTGCGATTCGACAAATCAATTCCTATTTCATTATCTGACAAGTGTATTGTATTATTGGAGTATTTCCCTCTACTTACCCTTTACCTGCTTTCTTCAAGGGTAAATGTACTCGTCAAGTTTGTTACCGGGTTGCTCTACTGTTGCTCTTTAAGATGAACACACACATACATAGATATACGCATACACACAGAAACTCAACAGTGCCCTATGAATGACAAACACACAGCTGGTTCATCTCTAGCACTTTAAACCACACAAGTGTCTTAGGAATAAGACTCTCAGCACTTCAAGAGACTTACTTATTATCGGCACAAACAACATATGTTGTTTCAAAGATATCTCAGACCTAAATATTACTTTTGGTCTCCAAGAATACATTTAAACATACAAAGGCTCATCATCCTTGACTATAGGCCGTTTATCAGCCAAGAATGCCTAACTTGACGTCCTGTTCCCTACTATTGTGTGGCGCTCTCACCCTCAGCCTTAATAAACCTCCAAGCACAGAGCGTATGGCAAACCTCTGGCCACACCAGGTGCTCAAAGAAATCTACCTTATTACTTCAATCACTCTAGACATCAAGACAAAGCACAGAAAGTTAAAAGCAGCATTTTATTAATTACAGGAATAATAATAACACCAGTGGAACAAACAATAATAGAAAAGTCTGGATATACAGAGGTACCTTGGTACACGTCCACTTTGGAATAAGTCCTGTTTGGACATGAAAAAGTTTGCTTGGTATACGACCCTTGTTTAATTCTCTCTCGCGACAAAGCCACAATTGCCCACGAGAGTCAGTACGCCAGTTGCTAGCATTCAGTGAACAACCTGCGCTATAACTCTCTGTGAATTTTCACGTGATTTTGTTTTTTTTTTCATGTAAATTTGAATTGATTGTTGAAAAGTATGACGGTGGCATGCATATCTGGGACATGTCTGCTGCATACCGTATGCTGAGAACGTCGGTATCTACGATTGTGAAAAACAAAGACGTTATTAAAAAGTAAAATGAGGTTACATTTTCATTTATTTCATCTAATTGCTTTTGTATTCATGTATTTTATTATTAAGCAGTGTCTAAATTATTTTGTACAACCCCATCAATGTATAATATGCCAATAAGAACAGGATTTTTTTTCATGGGAACGGATGAATCATTTTCCCTTTATTTATTATGGGAAAAATTTGTTTGGTATACGTCCTGTTTGGTATAAGTCAAAGGATCTGGAATGAATTAAGGATGTATACTGAGGTGACACTGTACGTTTTGAAAAACATTTTGGTACCACTTGAGGCTGTGAACATTAGAGGACCCGATGCACCAACTTTTGGAATAACAAATACAATGCACATGTCCCTGTTGTATGCCAATCCATATGGGATTTGTAAAAGCAGTGTTAATTTTTATGGTGCCCCATCTGTTAGAGTGACAAATGCAATGCATATGTTTCTGTTATATGGTATTTGGTATGGGATTTGTAAAGGCAGTGTTAATGTTTGTTAAGTAAAATCTGTTGGAATGGCAGAGATGTAGCAATTGCATAGACACACAGATACACTGACACCCAGACATTTATCCTTATATTAAGGGTAAATTATATGTTATCTGCTGTAATGACAAATACATGGCATTTATTTACTAGAAATGTCTGTGATGTGCCATCTGTTGGAACAATAAATGCAATCCATATGTCTCCATTATGTGCCATTTGGTATGGGATTTGTACATGCTGTGTTACAGTTTGTGATGCACCATCTGTTGAAATGAAAAATGTAATGAATTTTATTACACAAATGTTTATGACATGTCATCTGAAAATGCAATGCAAAGGTCAATGTTATATGCTGTTTGGTATGGAATTCGTGAAAGTAGCGTTAATGTTTGTGATGCGCCATCTGTTGGAATGACAAATGCAATGCATATGTTTCTGTTATATAGCATTTGGTATGGGATTTCTAAATGTAATGTTTATCTCTGTAATGCAACATCTAATGGAATGACAATGGGAATGACTTTTATTACTATAAAAGTTTGTGATGCACCATCTGCTGGAATGAAAAATGCATAGCATTGGTGTCTGTTATAGGTGATTTGGTATAAGATTCATGGAAGCAGTGTTAATGTTTGTGATTAGCCTTCTGTTGGAATGAAAAATGCAATGAATTTTATTACTGCAAATGTTTGTGATGAGCCATCTGTTGGAATGACAAATGCAATGTATATGTTTCTGTTATATAGCATTTGGTATGGGATTTCTAAATGTAATGGTAATCTCTGTAATGCAACATCTAATGGAATGACAATGGGAATGACTTTTATTACTATAAACGTTTGTGATGCACCATCTGCTGGAATGAAAAATGCATAGCATTGGTGTCTGTTATAGGTGATTTGGTATAAGATTCATGGAAGCAGTGTTAATGTTTGTGATGCGCCTTCTGTTGGAATGAAAAATGCAATGAATTTTATTACTACAAATGTTTATGATGAGCCATCTGCTGGAATGAAAAATGCAAAGCATGGGTCTCTGTTATATGCCATTTAGTATGGGATTCATAAAAGCAGTGTTAATGTTTGTGAAGCACCTTCTTTTGGAACAACAAATGCAATGCATATGTCTCTGTTATATTCCATTTGGTATTGAGTTTCCAAATGCAGTGCTAATGTTTGTGAAGTGCCCTCTGTTGGAATGGCAGAGTCACAGCGATTGGATAGATATGCAGATACATGGACAGCCAGAGAGCTATCCTTTTATTAAGGTGGGCATCTCCTTTATCTGTCTGTATGAAGATCTACAGTTTGCCTGTTAAAATATTTTGATAAAAAATCCAAAAATTTCCAAGGGGTGCACTTACTTTTGCACACGACTGTTTATTCACCTTCATAGAGTTAATAATCCAAAGTTGTACCCAAGCATTTCATTCTCTTCATCCATATTGTAATATTGCTTGCTTTGTAAAGCTCCATGCAGGGAGGTGAGTGTAAGGTGCTGTGAGTGGCGCTATATAAAATAAAGCTTGATTGGCCATTTACCGGTACAGGGGTCTCTCTTTAACTGTGACTCTCCTGCCACCCTCCATTGTGAAGCACATGCCAGCTGGATGGCTGACAGACCTCTCCTTCTTTGAGTCTTCCTTCCTTTCTGTGTATTCTGCACTCACAGTGTTGCTCTGATCAATGGAGAGTCGTCTTCATCTCTTAAAATATTTGCCTTCCTCTGCCTAATTTTGTGAAAGGGAATCTCTGAATGGAGAGTGCTACTCATTTAACGCACATAAAATATTTGGATTACTAGCTTGAGTCACGGAGAAACGATTTTCAGAACGAACACGCTCACTAGGTTTTATAATTTTAAATCCACAAACACGCTATTATTTCATGTTCCGCTCGGATGCCTCCTGCAATTAGGACTTGGTATCCATGGCAACAGAGAGTGCAATCCTGAGCCGGCTGAGGAGCTGCGGCGCCCCCAAAAAAATAAAAGGGACCTGCCCTGTCGCTATCAAGTGTTTCAGACCCCCGGGATCAGTCCTTTATATTGTAGTGAGGTGAGGGTGGGACAGCCTTTGGATTCGGGGTGACGGTTCTCTGCTCTCCCATTGCTCACATTTTTGGCTTAATTTTGTTGACATTCTTTAATTGTTTACTCATTTCATTGTTTTGTTTTAAGGTCAAAGAGGCGGGGCCACCAATTACAACCAATCAGTCAAGTGCTTCACTTTTGCACTTTTAGTAGCCTCAGTCTGTCACTCATTTGTCATTGTCATCTCTAGCAGGACTCGGTCGGCGCCCTCATCCTGCCTTCAAGACATTAGACGCTTCTCAGATTCAGCTCCGGGGTGCCCCATCTCAACCCATTTCACAAATCAAAGGCTCTGGCCTACGTCTGATTGATCTCACGGTTTATATGCCGAGCCTCTAAAAGGTATTTGCCTCTTTGGACATTTTCATATTATATTGTTATTCAACTTTTAATCACATTGGTTTTTCTATTTTGCTTACCTTGAAGAATAATTAAAGACTTTTTAATATCGATGTGGAAACAAAGTGGTCTAAATTAACTACAAATATAACACAAAATACTTGATCTCTTAAGTATTTGTCCCCTAAATGTAAAGCAGGCACGTAGGACGTTAAAATGTTAGGTTTGAATTGATCTATCTATCTATCTATCTATCTATCTATCTATCTATCTATCTATCATTTATATAGTGCCTTTCACATCTATCTATCTATCTATCTATCTATCTATCTATCTATCTATCTATCTATCTATCTATCTATCATTTATATAGTGCCTTTCACATCTATCTATCTATCTATCTATCTATCTATCTATCTATCTATCTATCTATCTATCTATCCTCAGATTAAGGTGCATGCTCCCCAACTTTACTTGACTTGACCGTAGATCAGGGATCTCAAACTCCAGTCCTGGAGGGCCGCAGTGGCTGCAGGTTTTCATTCTCACCCTTTTTCTTAATTAGTGACCTGTTTTTGCTGCTAATTAACTCATTTTCCTTTCATTTTAATTGACTTGTTTTCTAAGATTTCTTCCCCGGAATTTGTTCATCGTTCCTCTGAATTGCTCCATGAAATGAAATGTGAAGTGAGTGAGCCAACAGAAGACCAACTAAGTCAGGGCCTCAAACTCCAACCAGTTGCTTAATCAGGCGTCGAGTCTTGTTGTTAATTAATTCCACGGCTTGTTGCTGTTCTCATTGTGTAACAGCAGACATTTCCGAAATTGTTGATTTTTTTTCTTTACTTATCTAAGAGCTCCTTTAAAATGTTTTGTGGACCTGAGCAGATCAGCATTCCTAAGACCTCCACCCTTTTTATTTTTAGATATTGTATGATGGTCACAGTTTGCTGGTCGTGTTTTGGTTAATTTCGTATCTCATTATCTATCTGCCAGTTTTATAGTGCCTTTCAACTATCTATGAAAGATTGTGGGGTTGTGGGTTGACATCTGTCAGGCTCTTGTTTTTAATTTCACTCACTCACACTTTCAATTGACATTTATCTATCTACCTACAATGGGAGGTCTGAAAACTGAAGATCCACCACAGGAGAAGGATTTAGGAGTCGTAGTGAACTCAACATGACCAACTACCAGTCAGTGTTCAGAAGCCATTAAGAAGGCTCACAGCATGTCAGGTTATATAGCGCCTTGATGTGTGCAGTACGAGTCACAGGAGGTTCTGCTCAAGCTTTATAACATGCTGGTGAGGCCTCATCTGGAGTCCTGGGTCCAGTTTGGGTCTCGAGGTTACAAAAAGGATACAGCAGCACTACAGAAGGTCCAGAGAAGAGCAACTAGGCTGAGTCCAGGGCTACAGGGGATGAGTTATGAGGAAAGATTACAAGAGCTTGCATTAGGTTTAGGTCTTCTTAGGTTTGGGTTCACAATTGGAGGTCTGAAAATCGAAAGTCCACATTATGAGGAGGACTTAGGAGTCACACACACCCTAAACTCCCCCTTGTTTTAGTTTGATGCCCACCCTCTCAGGTGGCACCTCATCAAATGCTTTCTGAAATTGTCCGGCTGTAGATGCTTTTCCACAACTTATCTTCTTCCAGTCCATCTTCTCTCATTACATGTTCAGCACATACAGTAGGTTCATTATATACTGTATGGTGGCGGTATGCAACCTTGCCTAACTCCTTTTTCCGATTTGCAACCAGCTATTTTCTCCATCCTCTACACTAAAAGTTGCTTCTTGCTCAGTTTTTGAGGACATTGTGATGATCAGCTGTGCCCAAGGGCGTTCCATAATTTGATAAGGATTTCTTGATTATAGCCTCACTGAAGTTTACTCCTCCAGTCTGATATCTCTGGTTCGCCCTGCAAATGGTTTCCGTCTCTTAGTGTCCATATACTCGTTAGAAGGGATTCATCCTGGTAAGCCCTAGAAAAAGTGATGTGCCCACTTGTCATGGCTGCTCATAGAAATTGACTGTTTGACTGGGCAGCAGGAGCCTTGACTGTGCCTGCAGGCCTGGAGCGGGCCCAAGCCTTCAAGAGCACAAGTTTATCCAAAACAGTGGTCTCATTCAAAAACAGCTTGTCTGCGGCAAAAAAATTCCAAAGCCCCCCCGTCACCCCCCCCACTCAGAAGGACTGAATGACCTCCTTTCACTTTACAGCATGTCCTCCGTGTTCGACACAGCGATCATCTCACAGCCTACTTTCCGTCTGGCTGGCCGGGCCGCACCTGAGGTGACTCAACTTTATTTAATCTTTAGATATTAGCCGATAAGGAGAAGTGCATGATGGGATTATGCAAGCAAACAGTGGAGGCCATTTCCACGGCACGCACTCGGTCGCTCGCATTATTCATTTATTCAGTGAAATCAAATGCTGCGAGTGGAGACTGAGGCAACCGAAATGAAAAAGACGAGATTAGAAATGAGCTTTCACTATTCATGGGTGGCCGGGAAAGTGGGGGTGGGGGCGATAGTGAGGAGGAAAGGGTCCTGGGATTTGTGGGTGGGGGGGATTTTTTAAAGAGGAAATGGCCAGGGAGTCCAAGGTGGGGTGAGGACAGTAGAAGGTGCTGTTGAAGGGGAGTTTGTAGGGCAATCAAGAAGGAATTCATTTGGGAGGTGGGTACAGGACTGAGGACAGTATCAAGGCATTGGGGGGGGGGGCAGGAAACAGGGACTGAAGAGGAGGGTGAAGGTCGGGATGTGGGAGATCAGTAAGTGTGCGGTGAGGAGGGAAGTTATGGAGAGGGTTTGGGGAGAGAGAGAGAAGTAGGGGGTACCATTAAGGAAGGGCACAAGGGACTCTACAAAATGGGGCAATAAGGTGTCCAGCACGTGCACCTTGGGGACATCTAATGTTAATGGCATCAAACCTAAAGTACTGACAACTCCGTGTAGATTTTCAGGATATCTTTAATGTCATTCTGATTCTGTGTGTATAACATCTTGTATAGAACTGTGAGTAAGGGGTTATAGGGAGAAGGCAGAGGAAGTGGGAGAGTAGGCAATGGGATCAGTGAGGGTTTGGTAAGGAAAGGGGGTAGTAGGGAGATGGTGAGGAAGGTTAAGTAGTGCAAGGTGGGTCAGTGGCTACGGGTCAGAAGCAAGGACAGTCAATACATGCAGCATATCAAGCAGAACATGAGGTTAAATTCGTCCATCCATCCATTTCGGAAACATCATAATCGAGCCGATCGGTTCAGCGTAACTAGGTGCAAGGAAGGCACCGATCTTGGATGGGATGCCACTTTATCACAGTTTCTTATCAAGTTTCCTTGTATATATGGGTAAACCCGTCCATCCGTCCATACGTCCATCCATCACTGTCCCTTGTTCAGTCACCCCTTGAGGTTTTCACGCAGATGCAGTCAATAGCGTGACTTCTTCTCCTTGCATGTCAGAATGAAGGGCAGGGGAAGGGGGGAAGGCTTTCAAAGATAAAGCACTGAATGCAGGAGATCAGGTCATAAACCCCCTGGTGTCCCATGAAGGACCCCCCTGCATCCATTCATCCATCTCTTAATCAGATTACTCTATTCAGCAGCACTGGGTGCAATGCAGGTACCAAGCCAAGTGCCAGTCTATCACACATATGATTAAATCCATCCATCCATTCATCCCAGATAATCCAGTCCTCATATCCAGCAGCACTGGGTGCAAGACATGGACCAGTCCCAGATGGCATGCCAGTCTAGTACACGGTCAACAAGTTTTCAGATCCATCTGAGTATCTCCATCATCCTGTCCATTCATCCACGTGTCCTTTTGTCCATTACTGAGCCCACCAAATTCATTCTCTGTATCCCGCTCCAAAGGGTACTGGATTGGGTCCTGTCCGGATTGGCATGCCAGTCAACAAGATTTCCAGTCCATGCGTGTAACCCTATTAAAAGGGCATTTACGCAGCTGCTCCTCTGAGTTTGGTCCCCTGGAGCCTTGGCACACTTTGGGGGTGCCAGCTTTGCCCTTTGCTTTGAATTCTCTCACCATCACTCATTGATGCCTATTTGCCCCTGTTAACGTCACGGAATAATGAAGCCAAAGCTCCTGAGCATGCAGAGATGCCAATGGCTACGTTAAGTCAAAACGTGACTTTCAGCCTCCTTTGCACATTTAATTTATCAAAGTCGTTGCCCAGTTTTATGAGTGGCAAACCACAAATGTCAAAAATTCAATAATTCAGGCCCATAAATTTACAGGTACGAGGGGTGAACCAGCATTGCTGGCTACTCCAAACCGGATGTCCACTCTGGCCAATGAAACTTTATGGCATATAGTGCCTTTTACTGGACAAAGCTGCACGCAGTGTGAGGCCATTGATGGCACAGCTTGGTAGAAGCTGCGATATCTGGAGCAGCAGCCCGCTTCATGTGCCTGTTTGCTCAGCCGGCCTCGGCTTTGATTGCCGTCATATCGATGCCGCACTCGCTCATCTGTGAAATCAAAGCGGAAATAATTAGTGGAGTCGCCATGTAACGGCACAGGTAGCAAAAAGAAGAAGAAGAAGAGGAGGGGCGCCCGGTGGCAGCAGCCGTCTTTCTAGGTTACGCTGTAATGAAGACCCTAATTCCCTCTCCATCGCTTTAATTATCCCTGCGCCGTTTATCGTCTTGCATTGATCTTCACTCTCTGATGTGTCACCTGAAATTTCTTTTCAATATTTGATATGCTGATCTGCCGCTCTGCTGAGTTTTATGAAGGCGAGTTCTTGGGGTGAACCTGGGCACCTCCATGCCAGGGCTATGCTCTCTCTGGAGATGCATCCACATCCAGGTAATATTTAGTGAGAGGTGACAGAGGATCAACCACATTTAAGTTTATGAGATAAGGTGACGCTGAAGTGATCATGGGATTTGAGGTGATTGAGCCAATCAACTCGGCACTGGGCACTGGACAAAAAACAGCCCTAGAGGGATGCCAGTTTGAAGGGCACATTCACGCCCACTTCAGTTGTAGAATTAGCCAATAACCTAATGGGCATGACTTTGGGAAAAGATACCCATGTGGACACAGTGACTGGTCACTTTAAATGTGCCCTCAATGGGTGCCCCTTGTGGTGGGCTGGCACTCTGTCTGGGTCTGGTTTCTGTTTTGCACACAGTGCTGCACACGGTGAACTGGGCCTAGTGGGTATGCCAGTCCAAACTGGTGTGTGCGTCCGTGGGCTGTGTGATGGACCAGTTGCTTGACAACAGCTGGATCCTGCTCAGGGACAAGTGCTGATAGACTGGGCTCCAACTGGCCTTCAGGAATCATGTTTAATAGTTTAAGGTGCTATATAATGTGAGAAGGTTTTCTAATGACATTTCAGCTCTGACTTGCTGTGTACCAGCTTAAGAGATTTGCCAGAGATCTGACTGTAAAGAGGACAAATAAAATACAAAACGTGAAAAGTGCCTGGGGAATCGGGCTTATGAGTGAAAGGCGCTACAGGATTCTTTATGGCTTCCTATGTAATCCATAGCACTGGTATCCCCCACAACAACTGGAGCACATGTAGGTGAAGTGACGTGCTGAGAGTCACACAGCGTTAGTAGTGGGATTTGAACCCACAACCTCAGGTTTTGAAGTCCAAGGCCTTAACTACCACAACACACTGTAACCCTGAGAACCTAACATTGACTCAGTGAGTGATCTGCTAAACCTCCATTTGTAACAAGAATGTTGTTGACAGCTGGACAATACTGACACACAGCCTAGGGACGAGGCCTGCTGCTGCAAGGCGCTATATAACCGCACACGGTTATTCAATTTAATCCCTACCTGTGACTCAGATGCTGGGCCTTCTTAAGTCACTTCCTTAATCTGCCTGAGATTTATTTCAAAAATAAAAAAGTGAATAGAACTGTATTAGAGTACCTTACATGTAAAATGCCCAGGGAAGATATTAGTTTGTTAGTAATATGAACAATCAAGGATTTGATTGCACTTACTTTTTTACAAGGTGACAGATACATAAATAAATAGATTTATTGAAAAGGCATTATACAGTGTAAATAAAAATAGAAAGATATCATAAAACATTGACAGACAGACAGACAGACAGACAGACAGACAGACAGATAGATAGATAGATAGATAGATAGATAGAGTGCATCCGGAAAGTATTTACAGCACATCACTTTTTCCACATTTTGTTATGTTACAGCCTTATTCCAAAATGGATTAAATTCATTTTTTTTTTCCTCAGAATTCTACACACAACACCCCATAATGACAATGTTAAAAAAGTTTACTTGAGGTTTTTGCAAATTTATTAAAAATAAAAAAACTAAGAAAGCACATGTACATAAGTATTCGCAACCTTTGCCATGAAGCTCCAAATTGAGCTCAGGTGCCTCCTGTGTCCCCTGATCATCCTTGAGATGTTTCATTGGAGTCCACCTGTGGTCAATTCAGTTGACTGGACATGATTTGAAAGGCACACACCTGTCTATAGAAGGCCCCACAGTTGACAGTTCATGTCAGAGCACAAACCAAGCATGAAGTCAAAGGAATTGTCTGTAGACCTCCGACACAGGATTGTCTCGACGCACAAATCTGGGGAAGGTTACAGAAAAATGTCTGCTGCTTTGAAGGTCCCAATGAGCACAGTGGCCTCCATCATCCGTAAGTGGAAGAAGTTCGAAACCACCAGGACTCTTCCAAGAGCTGGCCGGCCGTCTAAACTGAGCGATCGGGGGAGAAGGGCCTTAGTCAGGGAGGTGACCAAGAACCCGATGGTCTTTCTGTCAGAGCTCCAGAGGTCCTCTAAGGAGAGAGGAGAACCTTCCAGAAGGACAACCATCTCTGCAGCAATCCACCAATCAGGCCTGTATGGTAGAGTGGCCAGACGGAAGTCACTCTTTAGTAAAAGGCACATAGCAGCCCACCTGGAGTTTGACAAAAGGCACCTGAAGGACTCTCAGACCATGAGAAACAAATTCTCTGGTCTGATGAGAGTGTGAATGCCAGGAGTCACGTTTGGAGGAAACCAGGCATCGCTCATCACCAGGCCAATACCATCCCTACAGTGAAGCATGGTGGTGGCAGCATCAGGAACTGGGAGACTAGTCAGGATAAAGGGAAAGATGACAGCAGCAATGTACAGAGACATCCTGGATGAAAACCTGCTCCAGAGCGCTCTTGACCTCAGACTGGGGCGACGGTTCATCTTTCAGCAGGACAACGACCCTAAGCACACAGCCAAGATATCAAAGGAGTGGCTTCAGGACAACTCTGTGAATGTCCTCGAGTGGCCCAGACTTGAATCTGATTGAACATCTCTGGAGAGATCTTAAAATGGCTGTGCACCGACGCTTCCCATCCAACCTGATGGAGCTTGAGAGGTGCTGCAAAGAGGAATGGGCGAAACTGGCCAAGGGTAGGTGTGCCAAGCTTGTGCCATCATATTCAGAAAGACTTGAGGCTGGAATTGCTGCCAAAGGTGCATCGACAAAGTATTGAGCAAAGGCTGTGAATACTTATGGGCATGGGATTTCTCAGTTTTTTTATTTTTAATAAATTTGCAAGAACCTCAAGTAAACTTTTTTAACGTTGTCATTATGGGGTGTTGTGTGTAGAATTCTGAGGAAAAAAATGAATTGAATCCATTTTGGAATAAGGCTGCAACATAACAAAATGTGGAAAAAGTGATGCGCTGTGAATACTTTCCGCATGCACTGTATATACAGTATATATATATATGTATATCCATCCATTATCCAACCTGCTATATCCTAACTAAAGGCCTTGGGGTCTGCTGGAGCCAATCCCAGCCAACACAGGGCACAAGGCAGGAAACAAACTCTGGGCAATGTGCCAACCCACCACAGGGCACACACACACACCAAGCACACACTAGGGACAATTTGGAATCGCCAATGCACCTAATCTGTGGGAGGAAACTGGACTACCTGGAGAAAACCCATGCAGACATGGGGAGAACAGGCAAACTCCACACAGGGAGGACCCGGGTCTCCTAACTGCGAGGCAGCAGTGCTACCCACTGCGCCACCGTGCCACCCCTCTATCTATCTATCTATCTATCTATCTATCTATCTATCTATCTATCTATCTATCTATCTATCTATCTATCTATATCTCTTCTATCATAGAGATAGATAGATAGATAGATAGATAGAGATATAGATAGATAGATAGATAGATAGATAGATAGATAGATAGATAGATAGATAGATAGATAGATAGATTTGAAAGGCAACTGATGGATATTATTTAAAGATAAACTTGTCATTAATGTTTTCTTTTCTTTTTTCATTTTTCTCTAATTATCTTAGTTAAGGACAAGGTGAATGGTGACCCTTTCTTTTCACAGGCCACACGAAGCAGTAGGTTGTATTTTATACCCACCGTGTCTCTTTCGCTCCGTCGCTCGCTCGCATCGTTTAACTTATCCCGCCAGCCCCCGACTAACTGCGCAGTCCCGCCGTGTGTTTGCGAGCGGCCGGCACCGAATGAGTTACCGGCTCATCTGGCGTTGCCCACAGTCATGAGCACGTGGCGCAGCTTCCCACTGCCGAGCGCGCCGAGCGGTCTGGCACGCAGACTTCGCAGTGTTGCTATGGGAACTGGGTGAGGTGTGGGATTGCGGGTCACCGTTCATATTGAGTGGCGGTGCGCAGCGGGTTTTTCTGGCCGAGGTTTGTTTGACGGACCTTTTTGCTGGCATCCCGTCAAACCAAATTCGGCCCCAAAATAAATCGAAGAAGAGCCTGCGTGTCACACTGAAGCGCGCACGGGGCTGTTTGTCTGCGCTGTGCAGATTTAACGTGATTTTTTTTTTTTTGTTTTCATATTTCTTTCCATTTTTAAAAGTGATTTGTCAGTCAACTCGTTTTACAGACCCCGCCTGCTTTTACTCGTCTTTTCATTTTTTATTTTTCAGCCTGCAGAGACACAATGAGGGCCGACAGAGCGGGTGTTGAGTTTATCAGCGAGTGACGACTGCTAATCATGGGGCCGGGGAGTCAAGGCAGGCGGCCCTGTCACTTGTTGTGGCTTTGTCGCGGTCATCAGGTCACCAAATAAAAGAACAAGTCGACGAGGGCCTGCGTCAGTTTCTTCAAACAGGTTTTTATTTATCAGGTGGTGTGCCTGCATGAAGGGCTAGTGGAGCAGAGCACAGCAGATGCTCTTCAAAATAAGCAGTTAGACCCCCCACTAATGTAACTTGTTACTAAAATGTTTAGATCAACCCACAAACGTCGTCTTATTAAGTAGTGTTTTTTTTACAACTTTTTATCATATAATAAATTTACCCATACTGAAAAAGCTTGTTTCTTGCTGCCAGTCTATTTTTGGCTCTGTGTCCCGTTTACACACACAACCACAATTACACACACTAGGCCAGTTTAGAGTCCCCAGTTATCCCAGTGTAGTGACACGTGCCGGCTAGGCCACTGCAGGGCTCACTTGCAATATGCAAATTCATGTGATCAGCCCCTGATCACATTATCAACTTCCTATACATGCATAATTTAAGTCAGGGTATTAGTGGTGGGGGTTTGGGGGTTAGGGGGTGGGGGTTGGCAACTCCCCACTCCACAGCATTGGGCACAGGATAGGACCAGGACCTGGGCACAGTCCCTCACTCATACTGTGCCATATTGATTAATGTGGTGTGGTGGTTATGGCTTTGCACTACAGACTCTCAGGTTGTGGGTTCAAATCCCACTGCTGACACCACTGTGTGACCCTGAGCAAGTCACTTGACCTGCCTGTGCTCCGATTGGAAAACCAAAAGAGATGCAACCGATTGTATCATAAATGTTTCACGTCACATTGGATAAAGGTGTCCGCCAAATAAGTGAATGTAAATAAATGAACAGCACGCAAAACACTCATCACACATCAACATACCTGAGCCACCGAGTATGCCAGGTGTCTGACACTTCATACCATCCCGACACATCGCAATAATAAAAACTGCAAAAACAGTTTATGAATAACTGTTGGACCATCCAAGCTGATCACCAAAATGCTCAACTTGAGACTGATGTAGATAGATAGAAAAGGCACTATATAAATAATAGATAAATTGATAGGCAGATAGATATGAAAGACAATATCTCGCCATCTGTCATAAGTGAAATGACAGACCATGACAGAAGAGTTGGGGCACCACCCTGGTGACCCTGTGTAACTGGAAGGCAGGAAATACTAAAAAAAAATGCAATAATTGCAAAAATGTCTTTCCAGGCACGAGGTCTCACATGAACTGTTTCAAGATGGCAGATCTTCCAGTTATAAGTCTTTCTGGCAGGAAGAGGCGTGTCAAGGGGCACACTCGAAGTGATGGCAGAGGTGTTATGGCTGTCAGTCATCCTGTCTGCAGAGAGTGTAAGGGACAAAGCATTAGGAAAACAGCGCCAAGCCATGGAGGAGCCAGGAATTACAATTACCAGAGCACATATGCTGTCCACTATGCACAGACATATCTATCTATCTATCTATCTATCTATCTATCTATCTATCTCCTTATTATATAGTGCCTTTCACATCTATCTATCTATCTATCTATCTATCTATCTATCTATCTATCTATCTATCTATCTATTATATAGTGCCTTTCTATCATCTAGTGCCTTTATCTATCTATCTATCTATCTATCTATCTATCTATCTATCTATTATATAGTGCCTTTCACATCTATCTATCTATCTATCTATCTATCTATCTATCTATCTATTATATAGTCTTTATCTATCTATCTATCTATCTATCTATCTATCTATCTATCTATCTATCTATCTATTATATAGTGCCTTTCACATCTATCTATATCTATCTATAACATTTATCTATCTATCTATCTATATCTATCTATCTATCTATTATATAGTGCCTTTCACATCTATCTATCTATCTATCTATCTATCTATCTATCTATCTATCTATCTATTTTCCAACCGGCTGAATCCAAACACAGGGTCACGGGGGTCTGCTGGAGCCAATCCCAGCCAACACAGGGCACAAGGCAGGAACCAATCCTGGGCAGGGTGCCAACCCACCGCAAGACACACACAAACACACCCACACACCAAGCACACACTAGGGCCAATTTAGAATCGTCAATCCACCTAACCGGCACGTCTTTGGATTGTGGGAGGAAACCGGAGCACCCGGTTAGATAGATACATAGATAGATAGATAAAGCACTATATAATAGATAGATACTGTAGATAGATAGATAAGAAAGGCACTATATAATGATAGATAGATAGATAGATAGATAGATAGATAGATAGATAGATGACGGTGCTATCCTTATGTATATTAATCAACATGTAACACGCCACCGCTCTCCGGTGCCATCATTAGTGAGCAGAGCTACCTAAGCTTGAAACTCCCATCTTCCTTACCTGAAAGTCTCAGGACATGCTTGTCATAATTTGCATACTCGTATTCCTTCTGGCTACAGTGTGAATTGTGTTAATTATGTACATCTCCACTGTTGCGCTGTGGTTAGCACCGCTTCCTCACAGGTCCTGCTTATATGATAGACCTTAACAAGTCTTTGAAACTGAACACCAGAACTGTTACATGAGCCCAATTAATACCTCGCTTAGTAAGAAACAGTCAGACTTAATGTCACAAGACAAGGGGACACACAATGTCACCAAATAGTTCAGGACAGAGCAGTCAGACATTATCTTGTATGACCCCCTCATTTTTTTGATATCAGGTAGCATTTGAGGACACTGAGGTTTTAAATTTCTGTACTGGTCTACTGGTCCCAGATTGTGTAAATTAAAAATGACTCTCACAAGTTATTAGTCCTGTGTGTCTGGGTGAGTGTCTGGATGGCTCTTATGAGGTAAGACAACCACCCCCAGTGACTACCGACCTCATCTCTTTTCCCCACAGACCAGAACACAAGTTCCAAGACAGGCCGTGATGCCATTTCTGGTTTAACCCCAGACGCCCTGCCTCTTCTCTGCCAGGAGTTACCAAAACAGCAAAAGAACTGGGAGTCGTTGCTCATTTGGACCTTGATCGCTTAGTGAATGCAACTCCACAATGGACGGAAAACACATGGAATGTCAGATGTCTGTTCTTCTGCATCTTTTAATTTCATTTTGAGCATTACACATTAAGCAGGATACCCGGTTACTCCTCAACTCTTTATCATTTCCTTGTGTCCTTTTTTAGCCGAGTTACATCTTATACATTTCTTTTCTCATTTTTTGAACCTGATGTCACGTTACGTGACTTCTACTTGGAACACAGTAGCCTTCATCATTCTTTAAAGGAAGAGATTTAGAACAACCACAACCCTTCTTAGACCTGCAAGCCACAAACTGCGCAATCATGGGAGAAGAGCCATTGTAAGAGAGGTGACCAAGAACCTGATGATCACTCTGTCAGAGCTCTACAGGACCTGTGGAGAGATGGAAGAAACTTCTAGAAGGACAACCAGCACTGCAATACTCCACCCATTTGGAGGGACAGAGCAGCCGGACTGAAGTAAAAAACGCATGGAAGCCCATTGGAAGTTTTCAACAAGGCACTTAAAGGACTCTCAGGTTGTGAGGAACAATATTCTCTGGCCTGATGAAAAACTACGATTAGCATTGTCCTTCATTCATCGTTCAGTGAAGCTACAACGAGAGATCAGGATTGCAGGGAAAGGAAACTAAGTGTGAGAAGAAGAGAGATTGAGGACAAAATCTGACGGTTGAGCCCACGTTGAGGAAAAGAGGAGAGGTGGTCAGGACGCCCCCTAGTGGAGTAAGTAAATGGAATGGCTCTCTGGAGCAGGTCACTCCTGTTGAGCACCAAGTGCTCCAAGAAACCTATGGATGCCAAAGGATGGTGGTAGGATGATGGAGCCAGGCTTGGTGTATCCCAATGGACCCTAATAGGTGGTTGGGATGGGGTGAGAGCTAAAAGGCTGACCAAGTTTTCTGGTATCTCAGCACTGCTGTGAGGGTGAGAAGGGGAGACAAGAAGGAGACACAGGGGGATACAATACAATTTATTTCTGTATAGCCCAAAATCACACAAGCAGTTCCGCAATGGGCTTTAACATGGCACAGTTTTGGAAAAGAAGGGAGATCATCTTGCGGAGGAAAGGAATACCAAAGAGAAGTCCTAATGTTGTAGAAGATCTCATCTGAAAGAGATAAAGAATTGTAAGGTCATCCAGTGGTGGTGATGGACTGGGCAATCAGAATCAGGAGGAGAAAGAAACCAGAGCGAGGAAAGTGGTGGGGATTTAAAGAGGAAGAGCTTAAGAAGAGGGCTAGGGAGAACTTCTGAAATGGAGTGGAGTCATTTGAGAGTGTGGAGGAAGGAACGGTGGGAGAAGAAGAGCAAAGTCGTATTATGAGCAGGTGAGGAGGTGTTAGGGAGGATGACAGGAAGAAGCCCACCTGGAGACAAAGAGACACGCGGTGGAACAGAGAGGTGCAGGATGTGATACACAATACAATACAATACAATACAATACAATACAATACAATTTATCTTTGTATAGTCCAAAATCACACAAGGAGTGCCACAGTGGGCTTTAACAGGCCTTGCCTTTTGACAGCCCCCCAGCCTTGACTCTCTAAGAAGACATGGAAAAACTCCCAAAAAAATCTCTTGTAGGGAAAAAAAGAAAATGGAAGAAACCTCGGGAAAGGCAGGTCAAAGAGAGACCCCTTACCAGGTATGGTGGGTGTGTAGTGGGTGTCTAAAAAAGAGGGTCAATACAACACAACACACAGAACAGAACACAAGTAATCCTCAATATAATAGAAATATTACAAGTACAACTGGAGATGATATCACATAATATGATTTGGATTTCTTCAGAGTCCTGGAGACCTCGGCCATCAAGCTGCCTCCCCACTACGATGACGAAGAAGAGGAAAATCAGGTTCCTTCTATGGTTTTAGCATATTTATTTGGACCCATTTATTGGTTTTAACTTCACCGTTGCACCGTTTCTTTTGGATTATTTATTGAAGATGTTTGCTCTGCTCACTTTGGACATTGGGAATCTTTGAATAAAAGCACTTTGCAGAGTTTTAAGCCAACAGCTGGTGTTATGTCCACACTCGGCCTACCTAGACCATCCTTGGTTATTACTTTTGACATCTTGGGAAACTGAACAGTCCATGGCGCCAGGCGTCCGGGGTATCACAGATGCCTCTGGATATGTCTGACGTGGTAAATTGCTTGATCCATTCCATGGTGACCAGGAAGAGGATGGAGCAAAGCACTGAGATGTCCTTAATGCAAACCAGCTGTACCATCATGGCCAAAAGTTTGGAGAATGACCCAAGTGTTGGTTTTCATAAAGTTTGCTGCTTCAGTGTTCTTAGATCTTTTTGTCAGATGTTTCTATGGTGTACTAAAGAAGAATTACAAGCAGTTTAGAAGTTTCAAAGGCTTTTATTGACAACTAGACATTAAGCACATTACAATAGCGGGCGCTAGAACAGTAGTGCATAAACATTAGTAGGACTAGTCGATATTAAATGGCAAGGGACTTTGACCTCATTCTGTTTCTTGTCTTAATTTTTTTTTTGTCAAAAATATTTTTGCAAGAAGCCTAAAGTAAAATAATAATAAAAGTAAAATAGAAACGTATATGACAATACAGTAAGTATAATTAATATTGCCTTAGTGTAAAACTTTGTAATAATCTGTAAGACACAATATCTGAAGAATATACACTGCTCACAAAAATTAAAGGAACACTTTAAAGAAACACATTAGATACACCAGATCTCAATATGAAGTTGGATATCTATACAAATAACGACAGGGCAATGTCTTAGGAACAAAAGGATGCCAAGTCTTTTAATGGAAATAAAAGTTTTCTGCCTACAGAGGGCTCAATTGTGTAGACACCCTAAAATCAGAGTGAAATGAAGATGTGGCAGGCTAGTCCATTTTTTCAAAAACTTCATTTCTGCTACTCAAAATGCTTTTCAGTATCTTGTGTGGCCCCCACGAGCTTGTATGCATGCTTGACAACGTCGGGGCATGCTCCTAATGAGACGACGGATGGTGTCTTGTGGCATTTCCTCCCAGATGTGTATGAGGGCATCCCTGAGCTGTTGTACAGTCTGAGGAGCAACCTGGCGGCGCCTAATGGACCGAAACATAATGTCCCACAGATGTTCTATTGGGTTTAAGTCAGGGGATCGTGAAGGCCATTCAATTGTTTCAATTCCTTCATCCTCCAGGTACTGCCTGCATACTCTTGCCACATGAGGCCGGGTATTGTCGTGCATTAGGAGGAAACCAGGACCTACTGCACCAGCGTAGGGTCTGACAATGGGTCCAAGGATTTCATCCTGATACCTAATGGCAGTCAAGATGCCGTTGTCTAGCCTGTAGAGGTCTGTGAGTCGCTCCATGGATATGCCTCCAAGATCATCACTGACCCACCACCAAACCAGTCATGCTAAACGATGTTACAGGCAGCATAATATTCTCCACGGCTTCTCCTGACCCTTTCACGTCTTTCACATATACTCAGGGTGAACCTGCTCTCATCTGTGAAAAGCACAGGACGCCAGTGGTGGACCTGCCAATTCTGGTATTCTATGGCAAATGCCAATCGAGCTCCCCGGTGCTGTGCAGTGAGCAAACTTCCTTATGGCTTGGTGCTCCATCATGTTGGTCACTAGACTGTTCCTGGATGGTTGGGAGAAGTTGCTCACGGAGGATGTTTTGGTCCCATTCCTCCCCTCAAAATGGATGGACTAATGGAGGGAGTGTGCACAGGGCATTATCTCCCCCTGGACACTAGATGGCAGACCCCTTGGTTGCAGTGTTGCCTCAGATTCCCACGGGGTAGAATGGGACATGGAGTTCTTCATCTCATCCCTGTTGGGTTCCATGTGTGTCGTAAGGGGATGCTGCACGAACTGGGAAGCCCCTTCTGTAATAAGTTCATCCATCCATCCATTATCCAACCCGCTATATCCTAACTACAGGGTCAGGGGGGTCTGCTGGAGCCAATCCCAGCCAACACAGGGCGCCTAGGCAGGAAACAATCCCCGGGCAGGGCGCCAGCCCACTGCAGTACTCTAATAAGTACTGTATATAAGTTTAATATGTCACTGTGCTCTGTATAAAAAATATTTTATAAGTCCACTCACATGTACAGCTAATACAAGGCCAGATTTTGGACACGGGGGCTCATCATTTAGAACTACTAGGCAAACATTAGAAGACAAGAAAGGGACACTACGAAATGGGCACGAAATGGGCTATTTCAGTTGGTCACAGTCAGCATGACATTGGTTCTTCTTTTCCTTGTTCAGAATGGCATGATTAAGCTAAGTGGGGGTCTGCATGTGAAGAAAGAGTATACAGCCTTGGAACATTGCCCAGCACACCTTTGAAGCCGGTGGATGGATGGGAGATAACGTCATCCGATCAGGTAAATCCTTCCAACGCAGTGACGAAAATGGCAGACACTACACAAGGTCTTGTTATGGCTTCCTCGTCTGTTATGCCACGTAAACCGTCATTAAAGAAAGCTACGTTATTTCTCCTATGTGATTTCTTACCGCCGTATGACTAAGGGAGGGGTATCACCTTTTATTATTGTATCTATATGTAACATGCCGCAATTACAAAAGAACTTATTCCAACCAGGGAGCTAGCGCCCCCTGCTGGAATCACCTACTTCATGTGGTTTCAGACCACGTTTACAAAGGACTGGAAGTCCTGCTGGTTGGAAGATAAAAGGAGCTGCCTGCCTCAGATGGACGAATTAGAGTTGGGAGGAAGGTGGGCAGCACTTGTGAGGAGGAGTGAAGGAGGCAGTGACCGAGATGTAAACAAGACAAATAGTTGATATATTGTGCTATATTGTGCTTTATTGTGTGTACTTGTGACTGTGGTGGCAAACACTTGATGGAGAAGAGTTTCCCACAATGAAAGACTCTGTGCTTTTAACTTGTGTCTGTGCCTGTTTGTGTTGGGTGTTCAGGGGGCTGGAGAGCCCCCTGTTATCCACAAAAGGAAAAATCATCAGATCATACATTGGCATTTGACAGCATCGATGGACGAGTGGTAAATGTGAATGATAGGTCATCGTGGGCACTGTGTGTGCTCACTGTTGTTCAGCATTACGACGACGGTATAGGAGTCAACATAAGCGTGAAAGAGTTGGCAGCTCTGTTTATGAAAATATGCATTTGAAGCAAATGGTGTGTCACACTCCATGAAAAGGACTTCCGTTAAGAGAGAGGATAACAAAGAACCACAGGAGATGCAGATTTCAGTGCTGAAAACACCCGAATCAACAAATCTGCCTAATGACACCAGTATGTGCACAGATGAGGATGCACAACATCCGCTTTCTGACACCATAACGAAAGGAACTTAACATGACTGTCTAATTTTAAATGCAAACACGCTGTGACAAAATAGACACAGCATTTTAACACTGTCACACTGTCACTGTGCACATTGAGTACAGTTTACAACAGGGGTCCTCAATTACAGTCCTGGAGGGCCGCAGTGGCTGCAGGTTTTTGTTCTAGCCCGGCTGCTTAGTTAGAAAGCAATTCTAAATAGATAGATAGATAGATAGATAGATAGATAGATAGATAGATAGATAGATAGATAGATAGATAGTGTGAACTTGGACCCGGACACAGACAGACGGACATCGTTGGCTCCACCACACACTCTTTATTTACAATAATTATTTACAAATCCACGTGCACTCCCCAGTGCCTCTTGCACCGATTCCCCAATTGTCCAGGCCACGCAGTCCTTTGTGCCTTTCTCCTGGCCGCCTCCAGTCCTCGCTCCAGCTCTGTCCACTTCCACCCGACATCCACTGCTGACTGGAGGGAGACGGCCCCTTAAATGGGAACCCAGATGGGCTCCAGCTGCTTCCCGGCAATCAGTCCTGGCCACACCCCAGTGTGGCGGAACTGCCGGCTGCGCACCCGGAAGCCGTCCGGGTGTCCCCTGTCATTGGCTCCAGGGCTGTTCAGGCAGCGGGGCGCCGCCTGGCGGTGGCCATGGGTCCCTACAGGGCTGGGCTTCCAAGCCCTCTACCCGAGGCCTCCAGCATAACCAGGACGGACGCCCCCTCTCGGTCTGAAGGAGGCACAAGCCCTCCTCTGGTCCTCCTGGGCGTCCCGGCCGGGCTCCAGCCGGGGAACACAATAGATATATAGATAGATAGATAGATAGATAGATAGATAGATAGATAGATAGATAGATAGATATGAAAAGCACTATATGATAGATAGATAGATAGATAGATAGATAGATAGATAGATAGATAGATAGATAGATAGATAGATAGATAGATAGATAGATACTTTATTAATCACATGTGGAAATTCACAAAATTCCAGCAGCAGCATACTGATAATAACAATATTAAATTAAAGAGTGATAACAATGCAGGTATAACAGACAATAACTTTGTATAATGTTAACGTTTACCCCCCAGGTGGAATTTAAGAGTCTCATAGTGTGGGGTCTCCTCAGTCTGTCAGTGGAGCAGGACGGTGACAGCAGTCTGTCTCTGAAGCTGCTCCTCTGTCTGGAGATGATCCTGTTCAGTGGATGCAGTGGATTCTCTGTGATTGACAGGAGTCTGTTCAGCGCCCGTCGCTCTGCCACGGATGTCAAACTGTCCAGCTCCGTGCCTACAATAGAGCCTGCCTTCCTCTCCAGTTTGTCCAGGCGTGAGGCGTCCCTCTTCTTTATGCTGCCTCCCCAGCACACCACCTCGTAGAAGAGGGCGCTCGCCACAACCATCTGGTAGAACATCTGCAGCATCTTTTTGCAGATGTTGAAGGACGCCAGCCTTCTAATGAAGTATAGTCGGCTCTGTCCTCTCTTACACAGAGCATCAGTATTGGCAGTCCAGTCCAGTTTATCATTCAGCTGCACTCCCAGGTATTTATAGGTCTGCACCCTCTGCACAGTCACCTCTGATGATCACGGGGTCCATGAGGGGCCTGGTCCTCCTAAAATCCACCAACAACTCCTTGGTTTTACTGGTTTTCAGGTGTAGGTGGTTTGAGTCGCACCATTCAACAAAGTCCTTGATTAGGTTCCTGTACTCCTCCTCCTGCCCACTCCTGATGCAGCCCACCATAGCAGTGTTGTCAGCAAACATTTGCACGTGGCAGGACTCCGAGTTGTATTGGAAGTCTGATGTATATAGGCTTCTTGCCAATAATTTAATTTCATGGCTTGTTAGTGCTTTAATTCTGCCATGTCAGGTTATTCTCATATCCTAGATTTTCTTCCCCTTTCTAAATATATCACCCAAATGATTTGAAGGCTAAAATGGAGGAATCATTCTCAGTCCTTCACATTTTTCTCTTCACTTTCATTCCAAGTATTTAATTAAACCCAATAGTGCATCATAAATACACACGGGTGTAAATGGTAACAAGCTAAATTGAGAAACACTGGTCTCTTTTGTCATTTACATATTATAACTAATTAGGAGCAATTAAAACCCAAGAATACAGTTTAAGACTAAAGTAAGCAATACGGGTTCAAAATCGTAATGAGCGAGACCACTAAAGTGAAGCAGAAGTGTTACTTGAGGAATAAATGCTTCTTATTAACCAATTGTCAGTCATTATCCAACCCACTATATCTTAACACAGGGGGTCTGCTGATGCCAATCCCAGCTAGCAGGAACCAATCCTCAGGCAGGGTGCCAGCCCACTGCATGGCACACACACCCACAATTTAGGATTGCCAATCCAACTAACCTGCATGTCTTGGGCTGTGGGAGGAACCCCACGCAGACATGGGGAGAACATGCAAACTCCGCGCAGGGAGGACCTGGGAAGTCTCCTTACTGTGAGGCAGCAGCGCTATCACTGCGCCACCGTGCCGCCCAGTATTAAGCAATTGGGTTGGAGCAAAAATCTGCAGCCACTGTGGCCCTCCAAGTCCGTGATTGAGGACAACTGGTTTGCAAGCTGAGATAGTGTTATTTGTTAGCCAGACCAGGGGTTGGCGCTCTCATGTGATCCTCTCTCCTCTTGTTCCTCTGCAGTTCATTTGAAGACCTTGCATTGTCGATGACATCACCACCGGTCCACCCACCGATGGCCAACCCTGATGATGTCATTTCCGGTACCCAGAATTCCCCTTCCTGCCACATCAGTTCCTGTTCCGGCCACCGTGACTCCACCTCATCCTCCTACTCACCATAGTAAAGAGCCGACTCAGCCTGTTAGTCAGTTCAATTGTGAATTGCGCTCATGTAAAGTCGTGTTTCTTTTCTTTGGTATTTTTCAGTATACGGGGTGGTGATCCCCAAACGTTTTTCTGTCTGCTAACCTAATTTTTTTTATCACACACGTTGTATATCCATAGACCACCATGCTTATCTACACTCAATTTACTGTTGTTATCCCATATAGTGACAGAGAAGTCAAAATGAGTGAAAAGTATCGTAGCAGGCAGAAGGACTTCTCAGACGTGGGGAGCCCCGTCACTGCGGTGGTCTGCGTGTGTTTGTGTGGGTCTGTCTCCACTGTCAACATGCAAATGAATCATTAAACTTCATCATTCATGATCAAGAAAGACTCAGAGGAAGACAAAATTGCTGTAGTTGAATTAACAGCTACTTATCACAATGTGCGAAATGGCCACAGCTACGTGTCCACTGACTGCAGGGACAAGGTCAGTGTGAAAATATTCAGTGACTCTAATATTACAACTAAGATGTCCTGTGGCAGAACTAAGAGTGAGGCCTTAGTTGAGAATGTGATGGCACCATTTAGTCAAGAGAGCGTAGCAGCGGAGTTGCAGCGTGTTCTGATGCATCCAATTCTGGACACAGAAAATTGTTCCCATACACAGTCCAGTATTTCTGTGCACCCAAGAGTTTCAAGTATGGATTATTAGATTTTTGCAACGATCCTGACGAATGTAGTGAAAGTAGTAACCATGCTTATCTACACTCAATTTGCTGTTGTTATCCCATATAGTGATAGAAAAGTCAAAATGAGCGAAAAGTATCGTAGCAGGCAGAAGGACTTCTCAGACGTGAGGAGCCCCGTCACTGCGGTGGTCTGTGTGTGTTTGTGTGGGTCTGTCTCCACTGTCAACATGCAAATGAATCATTAAACTTCACTTACTTTGTGCTACTGACAGCTCTTTTAGCTTTTTATTTTCTTTCTTGGGGCGGCACAGTGGCACAGTGGGTAGCGCTGCTGCCTCGCAGTTAGGAGACCCGTCTAGGTTCGCTTCCCGGGTCCTCCCTAAGTGGAGTTTGCATGTTCTTCCCGTGTCTGCGTGGGTTTCCTCCCACAGTCCAAAGACATGCAGGTGAGGTGCATTGGCGATCCTAAATTGTCCCTAGTGTGTGCTTGGTGTGTGTGTGTGCACACCCTGCCCAGGGTTTGTTTCCTGCCTTGTGCCCTGTGTTGGCTGGGATTGGCTCCAGCAGACCCCCGTGACCCTGTAGTTAGGATATAGCAGGTTGGATAATGGATGGATGAAAGGATTTTTTCTCTCTCTGCAGTCAAATCATTTGTTCAGTTTCTTTAATTCTCTCTATGAAACCCCGACAGCAGTTTAAAATGCACGGACTGGAGAAATGTGGTGTTTTAGGAAGAAGCCCTGTGGGTGGAGCCTTTGCAGAGCCGGATTTCGCTGCTATTGACTACAAACTTTCTAATGGGTTGTCCCAAAAATGTTCATTTAAGAATCATGTCTAGCCTGATGTGACTGGGCTGGAAAAGCTGCCAAAGGGGCTTCGGGTAGAAACTGAGGAAAGGGTCTCAATGGGATAGAGGAGAGGTTGGGGGCATGCACTGATACAGCACGTTGGCACACCCAACACATGACGACTGGGACCCGAGTGCAGCCATGCAGCCGGTGACACCTCAGCACCACACTGTGTGAGTTTTTTTTATGGTGGCTGGAGTGCCAATCCTGCCACCAACCCCTGGGTTTTCCCTGCAACTTCGGGGACCTGCTTACAGGCTGACGTCATACTCAGGACTAAGCAATTGCAGGTTAAGGGCCCAATGGAGTAGAGTCACTTCTGGCATTTACAGGATTACTCTGATTGCCAGCGTAGATCTTTAGCCTCAGAGCCATCACTCTGCCCCTCAATGAGATAGTTCTTTTTTTTTTTTGATTTTTAATAAATTTGCAAAAATGTGCAAAAATTCCAATCATTTTGGGGTATTGAGTGTTGCTGGATGAGGGCAAAAAATGAATCTAAATGATTTTAGCACAAGGGTAACACAGAGTGTAAAAAGTGAAGGGGGTCCGTAGCCTTCCAGTAGGCACCCGTATGCCGTTTCTCTTTTTCTAAAGGAGATCCCCCCAAGTACATCTAGTGGGAAAGCCAAAGTCGTTTTGACTGTGCCAGGGACGACTGGCCCTCGTCATCTGTTCACAGCTCCTGACAAACTGATAGCCGTTTATCGCTCAGGGTGGGAGATTAACAGATGAAATTCCAATGTCGGCTCTAAGTATAGAAATGAGCTACTGAAACAAGCAGGCTGCTTTTTGACGGACTTTGGTTTTCTGATAAGGTGTAGAATTTCTAATTTTAGTGTGTCAGACTGAGAGGATGCAAATCACAGAAAGCTGACTCTTGTCTCCCCAGCAGTCTTGAATTCTCCCCTCTGGCGTGAGAACATCAGAAGTACGACAAACCAGAGGAGAGCATTCAGGCCGTCAGAAACATTTGGCCAGCTCATGTTACGTGTTGGTTTGAAGTTATGTGTATTGTACACTTCATTAAGAGTCTAAGATCAAACTGCCATGATGTGGTGTAGGAAGGGTTTATAAGAAATCCAGGCAGGAAGAGGCGGGTCCAAGAGGGCATAGGAAGGAAGTGACATCAGTAGTGGAGCAGGTGTCAATCTTCCGTACTGCAGGAAGCGGAGAAGAAAACGCATTAGGCAACAGCGCCCACCCCTGGTCCAGAAGAGATTTACATCCATCAGAGCCCTTCAGCTGCCCCTGAAACACATTCATGTGATAATATACTGTTAATCACGCATGTGCATCCGGGAGACAACCTTGGGACTCATTTGATAACTGTTACACTCCCAGCCAGAAGGTGGCGCTTTTCTCCTCTGCCTTCTGCAGAAAGGATGATTGACAGCTCCTCCAACTCTGAAGTCACTTCTGGAATCCACCGTCCTGAACTCAACCCTTCTGGATTGCAGACGTCATAACTGGCTCTGGCGCCATCTTGGGGCAGTTTGAAGAAGGCTTGCATCGGAACAAGAGAAACGTTTTTCTGTTTGGCCAAACAATATATGTTGATCGCTATGGTGTCCCAAGTCTTTCTGATGTTTCCTGTGTCTCCTTACATTATAAATACATATATTTGTATTGTAATATACTATATAGTGTATATATTGTGACCACCAGGAGGGTGTACCAGTGCCTCAGACCCCCAGACACAACTAGGCAACACAGTTCTGGGTTCAAAACACAAGAAATTTTTTATTTATTTAATACTTTTACTGCTTTCCAAATTCTGTTCAACAATAATACAACACAACAATAAATCTCTGTCCTCCTTCCCCACCTCCCGTGAAGCCTCGTCCCCATTCCTCCTGACTGGGAGTATTTCCAGTGCCACAGCATTGCACCCTGGAAGCACTTCCACTATTGTGATGATCCCCTGCAATGTTACCTTGCGGCACCCAAGAACCCCAACAGGGCTATCCCATGAGTCTACAATTCCCAGCTTGTCCTGAGGATATTCCTATGGGTGTCCCACCAGTGGGATGCTACCAACATGTGTAGTGGGGGAGAATATGACTTTGGGTAGTAGAAACCCCCCTGTCCTTCCACTGGGGTGTCCTGTTCTTGGTCAGAAATGAACCTCAGTCCTGGCCGGGACACCTGTCTGTCCAACACAGCACTGACAATGTATATATACTGTATTTATATATACAAATATATTGTATAGTGTGCCTTGGGGACAGCTTAAAGTCACTGGTGCTGGTAATTCCTCACTAGGCCACAGGTTATGATAACTTCTTTTTTTTTTTTTTGCAAAGTGCCTTATTTTTCCATGCTGCAATATATGGGGTGGATCCCCAACCCTTCCTCTCTGTTTGTGTCTCTTTTACAATATATATTGCTATATATATAGTGACGTGTGAGTCCCTGTCTTGCACCCCAAAACACGTGGCTGAGTTTCAGTACTTTAGCAAAACCAACTTTACTCAGCTTGAAACAGGAACAGCACAGTTATTTATTGTAGTGGGATCTATCGCTCTGCTATACACAGACACAGTAAGCAGGCAGAGTCATGGCCAGGTCAGTGGCCATACTGTTCCCTGCATTTATAAAGTTCCTTGCATCACCCATTGACAACATGAGCTTATAGTGCGACCGCGATTGACTGGGATCTGCTTTAGCTGTGAGCTGCTGCAGCATTGGGAGCCTGTGGTTGCCCCAGCAACTGATAAACTGTCTTCCACAGATGCAGCGAATGCGCTTCGGGACGCCCTTCGGTGTTTAATCTCATTGGGGGGGTCCCAAAAGAGTTCAGAAACCTTAAAATATACATATAGTATTTTCTATAGATATATAGCGACTGGGAGCCCGATCGAATCGGGATACAAATCCTACGTTTGTGAAATCCATACTTTCTCTGCAAAGAATGATTTGTTTTGTTAAGTCCTTGAAATGATTTTGTTATCATGGCACTGATTTGTGCTTAAAATGGACCTTTTCGGCCGATGTAATGAAGAGCTTCCTGTTTAAATGGGGCTGCGAGACGTGAACTCAGCTCTTCGGCGCACCTCATTTGATTTTTTTCTGGCAAACAAATTTTCAAAACAAACCGTATTTCACGACTCTAATCAGAGTCGGAGTAATAATTATGTTGGCGTGGTCATTTTAAATCTGAGATCGGCTAAAATTTAAACAATGACCGTTGTTAATACCCAGCCGTCATTACTCAGTTTGCCAATAGATGTCAGAAGGATGGATGCCAAAACCGAACTGCCCAAAGATAGATTTTGATGTACCAAGCAAATGGCGATACGTTCTAAATTACTTACTCTTCCTGAGCTGTGATACGGTTAAAGTCAGTCGACGATGTTAGTCCTGGAAAGTACGCCCCACCAAACAAATGTTCCAAACACCAATTGAACTTACTGTTAAGTAACTTACTGCTCGAACCAACACCGACTTACTATACTCGGCCGTCCAGCGGCGTCACTGAAGCATTCGAACATTCGTAGCCAATCATGCAATACTGCGTCCGCGTTTGCCACGTGATGTTCTAACTACAGAGGCAGAGTCCCATTGCATGGTTCTAACTTGTATTGAGTTGAGGTATTGACACAAACACCATACATACGGATAGTATCAAATTATATATAAGGAATATATATATATATATATATATATATACACAGTATATATATATAGTCACACACGCAAGTAGGGGGCAGCCAAAGGGTGAAGCATGAAAGAACAAAAGGTGTGCGATTGGAACAGAATATTAACTCCTTTTCCCTTCCTCAACAGAAAAACGGAAGATTAGCGGTCCTACCTTACGTAGCGCCCAAATGTTAAAGTCCGTTCCGGCTACACAAGATGACTCCACTTCCAGTTCCAAGTGAAGACTTCACTTCCAGTCTCTTCCTGATGACTTGATTTCCATCTCCCGATTATGATGTCAAATCCGTCTCCCTCGATCATCATCACATCCGTCAAGAATTCATTTCCATTTCCTGTTTATTTGACTTCCTGCTGTGTACCCATAAAAGCCCCATGAAGCAATTCTGTGATTGTCAAATGTCTGTTTTGAACATCTTTGACCATGATTTCAGTCTAAAAAGAATCAACAGATCCACCAATATCATCATGGGAGTTCCCCCAATGTTTGATGTCTCTTGTTTGTGTTTTATTTTCTCTCTCTCTCTCTCTCTCTCTCTCTCTATATATATATATATATATATATATATATATATATATATATACACACACAATGAAACGGAAGGTGGTTATTGTTTAGAAGGAGCCTCCTTATGTAAAAATTTTCTTTGTAAAATTGTCAAGATGGTGGATTTCGACATGCTGTACATATTAGCGAGATCGGTCACACGAACGCCACTGTCATATTTCCGCACAATTTCCTTCTTCGTTTGTGATCGCTGTTTCTCAAGTTAATAATGACAGTAGTCGAGCACTCAGTTCAAAGCTGGTTGTGTTGTGAACTGCTGTAATAATACACTCCAAAGCAAGTCGGTGCTGACTCAGCCTGATGACATCATCATGTGTCGCGTCAGCCCGCTAGCTAACATCCCTTAACAATCTCTTTCTTTACCTTCGTTACCTTCTCTTCCTTCTTTAGCAATTATGCGTCTTGCTTGCCATGGTCTTAGTGAATTATATATATATATATATATATATATATATTGTGGAGGATGGCCGGCTGTTTATCCCGGCCAATATCCCCAAGCCGCCAGGTGAAGCCCTCCTTGCAGCATGGAGGTCCCCAGAAGACCAGCAGGGCATCACGGACAATGGAGTTTTTATGCACCGCCCTGCTGGATGCCGTGGGGGCCACAGGAGGGAGCTGCAGGGAGGACCGAGGGCTTCTTCGTGCCCTGTGACCCGGAGGTTCGTCATAGGAAGAGTGATGGACTTCCGGGTTGAAGAAAAGAACTTTTACCTGACCCGGAAGTGATTGAGGATCACATGGACTGGGGATTGAGAACACTTCCGGGTCAGGGATTATAAAAGGACTGTGGGAGCTCCCAGACGGCGAGCTGAGCTGGGTGGAAGGGTGGCAACGCGTCTGGGAGCTGGAGGATTGATTTATTGTGTATTATTGGTTATTTAATGAGTATTGTGGAGGAGAGTGTGTTTTGTACACTGTGGCATAAAAATAAAGTCAACTTGAGGACTTTTACCTGGTGTCTGGAGTCGTGGACAGGGGTTCAAGGGAGCGAGAGCGCACCCTATCGTTCACAATATATATAGATAAATCACTGCACTGACTGAAATTACGTCCACAAACACACATATCTGGGCTCTGACTGACGCTTACGAACGCTCTCAGCTGTTTGTTTATAATTGCACAAGCGGGTACACGTGACCGCATTCGGGTCGTAACGCAAGATGTTGGTCGTAAATCAAAACAAAAATTTGGGTCGTAAATCAAGTTGTTCGCATGTCAGGCCGGTCGTATATCAAGGGTCGATGTATATATATATATATATATATATATATATAGGCAGCACGGTGGCGCAGTTAGGAGGCCCAGGTTCGCTTCCCGGGTCCTCCCTGTGTGGAGTTTGCATGTTCTCCCCGTGTCTGCGTGGGTTTCCTCCGGGTGCTCTGATTTCTTCCCACAGTCCAAAGACATGAAAGTTAGGTGCATTGTCAATCCTAAATTGTCCTTAGTGTGTGTCTGGTGTGTGGGTGTGTGTGCCCTGCGGTGGGCTGGTGCCCTACTCGAGGTTTATTTCCTGCCTTGTGCCCTTGTGTTGGCTGGGATTGGCTGGGAATGGCTCCAGCAGAACCTTGTGACCCTGTAGTTAGGATATAGCGGGTTGGATAATGGATGGATATATATATATATATATACTCAGCAAAAAAGAAACATCCTCTGACTTTCAACTGTTTTTACTTTCAGTAAACTTAATGTGTAAATATTTGTATGAACACTAAAAGAGTCAACACCATAAGACATAAACTAAAAATGTTTCACAATGTGTCCCTGAATGAAGGGAGGCTCAAAAAGTACCAGTCAGTCTATGGTGTGGCCACCAGCTGCTTGAAGTACTGCAGTGCATCTCCTCCTCATGGACTGGACCAGATTTGTCAGTTCTTGCTGTGAGATGTCACCCCACTCTTCCACCAAGGCACCTGCAAGTTCCTGGACATTTCTGGGGGGAATGGCCCTAGCCCTCACCCTGCGATCCAACAGGTCCCAGACGTGCTCAATTCCTTCAACGATAAACACAAATCCGTCCATCACCCCTGGTGAGACAAAACCGTGACTCATCAGTGAAGAGCACTTTTTGCCACTCCTGTCTGGTCCAGCGAAGGTGGGTTTGTGCCCATAGGCGGCGTTGTTGCTGGTGATGTCTGGTAAGGACCTGCCTTACAACAGGCCTACAAGCCCTCAGTCCAGCCTCTCTCAGCCTATTGCGGACAGTCTGAGCACTGATGGAGGGATTGTGTGTTCCTGGTGTGACTCGGGCAGTTGTTGTGGCCATCCTGTACCTGTCACGCAGGTGTGATATTCGGATGTACCGATCCTGTGCAGGTGTTGTTACACGTGGTCTTCCACTGCGAGGATGATCAGCTGTCCTTCCTATCTCCCTGTAGCGCTGTCTTAGGCGTCTCACAGTGCGGACATGGCAATTTATTGCCCTAGCCACATCAGCAGTCCTCATGCCTCCCTGCAGCAGGCCTAATGCACGTTCACGCAGATGAGCAGGGACCCTGGGCATCTTTCACAGTCGGTAGACAAGTCTCTTTAGTGTCCTGCCTTGTTAGAACTGTCACCTTAAATGCCTACTTTCTGTAAGCTGTTAAGGTCTTAACGACCATTCCACAGGTGCATGTTAATTAATTGATTATGGTTAATTGAACATGCATGGAAAACATTGTTTAAACCCTTTACAATGAAGATCTGTAAAGTTATTTGGATTTTTAAAACATTATTGTTGAAATACACAGTCCTGAAAAAGGGACGTTTCTTTTTTTGCTGAGTATATATATATATATATATAGTTAGTTGTGGAAAAAGTTAAGAGACCACTGCAAAATTATCAGTTTGTCTGGTTGTACTATTGTGTGTTTCTCTGAGCATGAACATCTTTGCTTTATTCCATAAATTCCCTCAATTCCAAATCAAATAATGTAGTTAGAGCATTTATTATACTGAAAATAACAACAGGTCAAAACAACAAAAAAAGGTGCAGTGTTTTCGGACCCTGAATAATGTCTAAAAATCATTTTCAATTTTAAACAACACAATGCTAATGTTTGAACTTAGAAAGAATTCAGAAATCAGCATTTGTTGGAAAAGCGCTGACATTTAATTACACCTCTCGCGCGTCTTGGCACGCTCTCTACCAGTCTTTCACGTTGCTCCTGGGTGACTTTATGCCACTCTTGGCTTTGTTCGATGGCTTGTGACCGTCCATTTTCCTCTTAATCACATTCCTGAGGTTGTTGAGGGTTCAGGTCTGGAGATTGAAGTGGCCATGACAGGGTCTTGATCTGGTGGTCCTCCATCCACACCTTGATTGACCTGGCTGTGTGACATGGAGCATTGTCCTGATGGAAAGCCCAATCCTAAGAGTTAGGGAAGATTGTCCATGACTTCAAGACAGCACCCACAGATAAAGGTGGTCTACTAGAACATGAACAAAAATGCAGATTTTTCACTTGGAAAAAGTAAGCCCACCCCACCATTTATCAGCACTTCAGATCCATTAGATTAGAATCAGGTGTTCCAGATGAGGTGCCAATGATCAGAAAAACTTTAGGGGGCCAGCAGACCTGCAGATAACTAAGGCCTGGTCTTCACTTTGCTATTGACGTAGGTGGTGTCACCTTGTCAAGACCAGAACAGCTCAGAAAGAAGGCTGTGGATGCCTAGGAGGCTGGCATTTTTGCACACATGGAAATCAAAGCCCTGTGCACATTTGCACCTTTTTCTTATTGGTGTTAAGTGCCCGTCTCATCTTTGCATCCCGAGTTCTGACGGTCCCAGGGGTTCAAGGGAGTATGGCAGCTGCAGCCCACCTTTTGCCGTTTTTGAAAAGCTGAGGTGAAAAGCGTCGGCTTGACATCCACGGAATCCTGTTGTTACTAAACACAAGAATCGTAACCCAAGCAACGGCTGTCAGCAGCGCACCTCTTAGATTGAGACGTAGCCGTAAATTTCCTAATTTCTCAAGAGAGTAATTTTGAGTTGGGGGGGCAACTTCACACATCATCCCATTAAGGGGTGAATCATCTCAGATCACCATTTTGGCATCGGGCCACTTGAAAATCTCGACTAATATGTTTTAAGAACACGTCCGCACACCTGGCAGACACTGGAAAGGCCGCTTACAGATGGGTGCATGTAAATGAATCTGCAGAAAAGCTTGCAGTTGCAGAGCGGATGGGCAGAAATTCCTATTCTGGTTCAATTATCCGGTTTTATTTTGCCTACGGTCCAGAAGCTGGATAATTTGAGCCCATCAGCAGTTCTATTCTTAGCCATTTTTCACCTTGCTCTTTTTTTTATTTCTTCCAGATCTCACAGAGAAAGCATTTAGCACACGGATTTTAGATTTCAGATCGCTGCCAGCTTCGGGAGGAAGGCAGCTCGCAAGACAAACTGCCAAGAGAAACACATGGCCCCAAGCTCTGCGAGGAAACGGCTGGCTAAGCAGAACGGCGAGTTTGTTGTGGTGAGGGAAAATTGAGGGTAACTGCAGCGGAGGCAACTCGGAGCGTGCTGTCGCGGTGTGGAATTCCTGCTGCAGCCATAAAGCCGAATACAATGAGCCCTTTTATGAGGCACCCCGACGTGAATTCAAGGCATCCACATTTCCGCTGTGTTTTCTGCGGTCGTCACAAAGGGAGTGCACCGCTTTTTAAGGAGCTTGGTTTGGGATGAAATAGCAGGGCTGAATTAGGGAAAGCCAAAAATGGGGACCATCTGGGCAAACAAGCCGGGAGTTCAAAGTTAATTCGAGCCCTTTAACTGACTTCAGTGCGGCTTCATCACCCTGCCTGCTCTCAAGATGTGGCTGAGGCTCCGCCCTCCCTCCCAGACACTCCTTTGGCTGGCAAATTTACCCCTCGGCCACTCCCATCAGTGTCTGTTGCCGTGCAACGTTATTCAGGAGGCAGTCATGTGATGGGAGGGGCCAGAGCAGGAAAACAGGAAGCCTGATGAGGGTTCTTCACTCCGGTGTTGGCCTTCCTGCCCTTATAAACGCCTCTGGATTATGAAGATTTTTTTTGTTGTCTTTTAGTTTGTGCTTTTTGGATTTTTGTCCGTGTTCTGCTTTTTTTTCCTGCTGGCTATGGACATTTAGAATCCTGGATTGGCAAATATTGCTGTGTAGCTTAAGCTCATCATAAAAAAACCCATAAAAACATAAGAAATTAGACAAATGAGAGGAGACTATTCAGTCCATCAGGCTCGTGTTTGTTTAGCTAGTAGCTCAGCTGTCCCCATAAATCTCATCCAGATCCATTATAAAGCTTGTGAAGGTTTCTGCTTTAACTTGCCTGCTCTCAAGATGTGGCTGAGGCTCCGCCCCCCCCAGTCACTCCTTTGGCTGGCAAATTTGCCCCTCGGCCACTCCCATCAGTGTCTGTTGCCGTGCAACGTTATTCAGGAGGAAGTCATGTGATGGGAGGGGCCAGAGGAGGAACACAGGAAGCCTGATGGAGGTTCTTCACACCGGTGTTGGCCTTCTTATTCTTGTAGACGACTCTGGATTTTGGAGATTTTTTTTTGTCGTCTCTTATTAGTTTGTGATTTTTGAGGGTCTTGTTCATAAAGTGGATGCCAAAAGTGGACCCCACTTGTTTTTAAGATTAGGCACCTACTCTGAATTTTTAAGATTTAGGACCCTGGTGTACCTGGCCTTACCCCCACAAACCTTAAGTTCAGGGTTTGTAGTAGTCCTAGTAGTAGGCCAGTATAAAACAAACAACAAGAAGGAGATGGCGTCCGCTTTTTGAACAAGACCCCTTTTTGGATTTTTGTCCATGTTCTGCTTTTTTTTCCTACTGGCTATGGACAATTAGAATCCTGGATTGGCAAATATTGCTGTGTAGCTTAACCTCATCATAAAAAAAACATAAAAACATAAGAAATTAGACAAATGAGAGGAGACTATTCAGTCCATCAGGCTCGTGTTTGTTTAGCGAGTAGCTCAGCTCTCCCCATAAATCTCATCCAGATCATTTATAAAGCTTGAGAAGGTTTCTGCTTTAACTTGCCTGCTCTCAAGATGTGGCTGAGGCTCCGCCCCCAGACACTCCTTTGGCTGGCAACTTTACCCCTCAGCCACTCCCATCATTGTTTGTTGCCATGCAACATTATTTAGGAGGCAGTCATGTCATGGGAGGGGCCAGAGGAGTTAAACAGGAAGCCTGATGGAGGTTCTTCACTCCGGTGTTGGCTTTCTTTCCTAGTGTGGTGGACAGTAAGACGTTAGGGACTTTCAAAACTCAACTTGATGTTTTTTTGGAAGAAATAAGTGGATAGGACTGGCAAGCGTTCTTGGGCTGAATGGCCTGTTCTCGTCTAGAGTGTTCTAAAGTGTCAACAGCCTGGCTCTTGGTTTTTATCAGGACCCTCACAAGCCCAGACACTCAGACTCCTCACTCAGTCTCCCGAGCTCCCCGATCAGAGCCTCCATTGACTCCATAAACATAACAGCATCGTTAGTAAAGTCAAGATCTGGCCATCAGGGGGCGCTTAAGCTGTATTCTGTGTGTGGATCTCAATGCCCCAGGGCAGTGACAGGGACACCGTGATGGAAAAGGATGAGACTTAAATCTGAGGTCCTAACTCTTTGTGGTCATAAAGAATCCCTGGGCATCCTTTGTAAAGAGCAGGATGTATCTCGATATCCTGGCTAAATTTCCCTCCATGGCCTAGTCAGTTTGGCCCCCTAATCATCCCCTGTCTCCATCTGATTGGCTAACTCTCTCTCAGAGCCCCTCACCACCTAACAGCTAATGTACGGTGAGCGTAGTGGTGCAAAAATGGCTGCCGTCACAGCATCCAGGTGGGTGCTACATTTTGGTGGTGGCTGAAGTGGCTCCCCACTTACTGTATAAATATAAAGAATTATTATTATTATGGAAGTAAAGGAGATAAACTAATGGACAAAGGGAACGTCTTGTAACATAACGTGTGAAGTTGGGAAACATGGAGCTTGAAAGTCTTTGCTGAAGGGTATGGAAACTTATGCCCTCAACTGTATTGTAAAATAGCAATATGAAGGGCACCTCCTAAAGGGGCGCAAAGCATTGTGGGAAACAAACTCTCGAGTCAAGTAGCCAAAGTGGAGACCCTGACGTCTCCTGTGAAGCAGCTGCTGGAGATAGATAGCGCGGCGGCTTATCTTTTGGCCGATGCATAACCTGAATGGCGTCCTCTTGCTTATCACATTCACTTTAAGCACATGACGTGACTGTAACCCAAAGAGATGCCTGTTAGGTTAATTGGTAGTCGATCTTCTATCATCAGCTTTCTTTTGTCCCTGGAAGCACATCAGAGATGTCATCCTAGAAGAGTCATTTATCTTCTCAGATTTTCAGGCAGTCCACAGTGGGTTACAACCCTGTGGTAAATCTAAAGTTAACCGGAGTAGTGGTACACTTATTGGATGCTACCATTACTGCAGGGGAATCACTCAAGACCATCTAGATAATAATATAAGCCCTACTGTGGGCTTCAAGGTGTCCCAAGCTGCACCTAAGGGTACTGGAAAGGACAACAACATCAATAACAAGCACTTTTATTTCTAGAGCACAATTTCATACAACTTAGCGGATTTAGATCAGTTTTGTTTTTTTTTCTAGAATTTTCTTGAACATTCTGGTTAATTTTGCGACCTCGGCCGACCCCTTACCCAGCTGGCAGCTACACCTCCAAGACCTGTGGCCTGGATAAATTATTGAGGTAAATCTTTTAAAATTAAGCCGTACCTCTAACAAATACAATTTTTCTCACAATCATAGGCACACAAAAGCAGATATGTAAAATTAAGTGATTAATCATATTAAATGAAATAATAACAAAAAATACAAATTTCACACGTAGAAAATATATATGTTGTGAGGGATTGCCGGCTGCCAACACCCTCAAACCGCCAGATGGAGCCATCCCTGCAAAAATGGAAGGGCCCCGAATTCCAGAAGGCCATCATGGAAACTGGAGTCTTTTGTCACAGCCTTGCTGGATACCATGGGGGCCACCAGAGGACGCTGCAGGGAAGCCCAGGGACTTATACTTTCCTTATAGTCCGGAAGTAATTCACAATTACGGAAACGGAAGAAATGATATACAGTACTTCCGGGCTGAAGAAGAGAGGAGTTTTGATCTGACCCGGAAGTGCTAGGAATCACATGGACTGGGGAGATCAGAAGCACTTCCGCGTCAAAGACTTTAAAAGGAAATCCCAGCAGGGAGCTGAGTTGGGAGGTAGGGTGGCTAAGTGTCTGGGAGTGGAGGATTGTGATTATAGAGAATTGTATTGTTAATTGGGTATTGTGGAGTGGAGGGTGCTTTGTGCACATTATCATTATAATAAATATTCATCTTTTGGACTTTTACCTGGTGTCTGACGTGTGGTCTGAGGGTACAAGGGAGCGAGAGAGCCCTAATCTGTCACAATGTATAAACCACCACCAAAGCAACAACGTGACAACACCATGTATATACAATAACAAAACCCTCCGTTGTCCCAGTAACTTCTAACAAACGCAAAACACAAATACAGATAAATGGATACGGAAATGCTAATGATCGTGAATTTGAGTCCAACTATAAAAGTGTCCTGAATATGGATGACTGTTTAACAGATAGGTGATGTGATTTAATTTCCCGGAGACAAAAATGGAGCAACCTCACCGTGAATCCTGGGCGTGTGGTGGACAATGTAGTTCAACCCTGGGGTCTCTGGTGATGATTGAAACGATGTAAGTCCGGCAGAACAAAAAACAAACAGGATCCCAAAGCGCGATGTAGAACAATAGCAGGTACTGGTTGTTCGCGGTAATGAATTGTGATCTCCGTCTTTCTCCTTCCTCCTCTCTGTTCCCTCCTGATTGGTTGTACTTGATTAATCGTGAACAGGTGCCTTCCATTTAGGGGCTGCGGTCTCCCTCCATCATCCGTCCCCTCTGTACTTATGGGGGCCGATATTCACTGACACACACACATGCTAGACAGCAAACGGGACGATAGAAACAAAACGCACTCAGTACAGACATTGAAAACGCTATTGCTATGTAGCCCCGCCACACTCTCATCACGCTAAGTATCACAGTTCGCTTGCGGTACTGATTTATTTGCGTGAATCCGAGAGAGACGCAGTGGGCCGAGGGGAGGGGGCGGGGCACTCCTCACTCACGCGCCAGCCTCGGGGCATATCTTGCATCCGCTTAGCTAGTGAACGAGAGAACTACTTGACGGATTTAGATCGGGCTTTTTTTCTAGAATTTGCTTGAACATTCTGGTTCATTTTGTGACTTCTCTCATCACACTAAGTATCATAGTTCGCTTGCAGGAGCGATAGAGTCATGGTAATCCGAGACAGAGGCTGGGGAAGAGTGACGTCAGGAGTGGAGAGTCGGTCTACCTCTGCGTTTTGGAGCGTACCTCACCTCCATTTAGCTAGTGATACCTCTTTGTTTGTTGATTTTTAAAGTTAGTCCTGCTTCACTACTACGTGGCCGGAGCAGCGGGAACGGCTAGTAATGAATACAAATCTGAAGTCTTTAAAGAGAAGGAAAACAAGACTGACAAAATATAACACGCTTTTCAAGCCAAATTCTCGATTTTGACTCCTGGGTTGCCACTTGCGTCTCCTTATTGTCTAAAGCTGTTGGTCGTAAGGAATTTTGGGAAAAACTTCTGTGACAAAGTTGATTCTTAAGTGAAACATCAATGAGAATCTCTCTGGGAAGTCTCAAGAGCCATCAAAGATCCACCTTTGTAAAGTAAAAATTTCCCACGGAGTGTAAGGTAACATCGGATTTAGGAGCTAAAAATCAGAAAAGAGATCATTTTTTTAAGATGTAATAAGATGTAATGACAACGGGTCGGTGGACCACATTTTAATTTGCAGCACTCAATTGGGCTCTCAGGCATCTTTTGGTCCCGATTAGTGGAGTGTTGCAATGGTGGTTGTTCTTCTAGAGCTTTCTCTGGGTTGCCCAACCAAAGTGACCATCAGGTCCTCGGTCACCTCTCTTACCGTAGTCCTTCTCCCCTGATTGCCCAGTTGTGCGTGTTCAGACTACCCATGAGCCATCGCGAACATGTGTCGCATTGTGTCAGCTTCTATCCGCGGAATGTTCGACACGATTCACCCTCGTTCTTCTTCCTCATGAGCAGGGCCGGATTAAGGTGGGTGCTATTGATGCTGCAGCATTAGGCCCATTCCTGAAAAAACAGTTGAAAACAGACGAGAATTTTCCGGAAGCTGAACAGTTTTCTTTTGCTATATTAACCTCAAAATAATTCTTAGAATGAAATTTGGAGTCCAACTTTCGGATGCCTATGCACAGCGTTACTTATTATACAGTTACTATTGTTCTTTGTGCTGTCACGTAACTATAACGTTGTTGTGTTTATCGCTAACCGAAGATTTCAAGTTAATGCTATCAATTTTACGTTAAACACTTTACTTAGTAATTTAGCTGTGTTTTTTTTTTGCAATATCTTGGGGATTTTTGCCACTTTATTATTGTTCGGTAAGTGCCACGTGGTAAATTTTTCACCTTGAAAGTTAGTTGTACAGTAAAAATCGATGGCTATTTAAATGGTTATCTGTAAAGGTAAAACTAAAAGCCGGCATGGATGTTTAGAATTTTTAAAATCCTCAACAGGATTCTGGTCTATTATGAAATTTAAATCATGGGCACTGAACTGAGTCACTTTGACCCAATGTCTCTGCAAATTCATTTTTTCTTACTCAGTTTCGTAAGAGAATTGCGAAATTTTGTGCATTTCATTGTTAGGTTTTCTGCATTAAGTGCACGTTTCAGACAATTGCTATTGAAAGTTGATGTTACACAGTTTGATGTTAATCTCGAGTTGTTGCGATACTACGTCGTTATTATTATTTATGTTCAATAAAGGCTGGCTGGTTGCGTCGCAAGCAATTAAGGCTCGAATGTACGTGCACCAATGGCGAGAAAAAATAGGCCTTTTCTGCGCTGCAGCATCTAAATCCGGCCCTGCTCATGAGGTAAATTGTTATGTTTCTTATAATCACCCCCAAATGATGGTGATCTCCTTCGTCATTTTGTCCTTTGTTTTTTTGTAATCCTTTTTGACGTATCTCATGTCATTGTCAAGCACTTTGAGTTACTTTTGTGCATGAAATGTGCGAGATAAGTAAATATCGGATGAAAATAAATAGCTTTGACACACAAAAAAAAAGGTTTGCAGCAGCCGCCTGTGTCCTTGAATCCTGGCCTGCCAAAGGCAGAATAGATTACACAGAGTTGAGTCCAAAACAGAGCTGAATACAAAGTGGAGGTTGTCTTGCTTTTAAGGCAGGTTGACAGGAAGTGATGTCATCGGGGGCCAGGACCCGGATGTGACGTCATCAAAAGCAAGCAGAATTTCCCTTGTCTGGTATGTAGAGATAAAAGTGGAAGGTTTACTGCACAATGCCACCCCCTGGCCTGGCATGGAATTGCCTTCTTTTGGTCCTTCTAGCTGTCTCCCATGCGCACGTGTGTGACAAAGTGGGCACCGATGTTGCATTTGTGCATGAATTTGGACCAGAGTGAGATGAAAGTGGCAGGACCTACTAGGTTTTTGTTTTCTGCCAGATTGTCAAGCTCTTCATTTTCTAGGTGCCCACCTGAGTGCCTGGGTAGTGTAGCGTGCACGCCTGTCCCATTTCCCTTTTCACCTTGCCAAGGTTGGAACAGCATTGAAACACAACGACAGCAGTGCCTTTAAAGCTGCTCTTCTGGGCATCATGAAGCTGGCACTGGCACAGGCTGAGTTTGTCTTTCTTTCTTTTTTTTTTTGCAGTTCCATCACATCAAGCCACCGCCATACATTCTCACCATCTGCTCCTCTCTGCCTCTGTCATCTCCTCTTGTTACACCTGCAGCTCTCCCCAGCGTTAGTGACACACGACTGACTGCCTGGCATGAAACTGGCAGCACATGCAAAAGAAACACAGAAGCGCCTATTCACTAGGGGGGTGGCGTGTACCATACTTACCATACGGTACACCTGGCTCAGGTGCATTAACCCTGAATTTGACCAGCGTCACTTGGGAGGGGGTGCAAAGCAGATGGCACCACACTTCGGGGCCACCTGGGATAACAAGGTCTAAATAAAATCTCTTATTCTAAGGATGAGTGACAGACATCAGCAAGGCAGGGTAGACATGGGGCTGCAGAGTGGATACCAACCCTTATTGGAGCATCTTGTAGTCTACGGACCAATAGCAAGTGAGGAGGCAGATACGACTTCCCAGGGCAAAAAGAGTGAACAGTGTTAAGAAAATAATGAAGAAGTAAAATGTGCAAGCAAAACTGGCATCAGCCACTATTCCACCCTGCCTAAAATCATCAGTCGTCATTCCTGTCCCTAAAACAATAACCACGAGAGCTTAAATGATTATCAATCAATCAATCAATCAACATTTATTTATATAGTACATATTCATACAAAAAAATGTAGCTCAAAGTGCTTTACAAAATGAATAGAAAAATAGAAAACACAATAAAAAATAAACATAAGTCAACATTAATTAACGTAGAAAATAGGCAGGATTATAGGCACTCACGCCAGTAGTACAATACAATACAATACAATGTATTTTATTGTATTGTATTAAATGATTATAGGCAAGTAGTAATGAAGTGCGGCGAGACGTTGGCCTTACAGCACATCAAATCCTGCCACCCACCCACTTTCGCCCAGCATCAGTCTGCTTACAGATCAAACAGGACCACCGAAGATGCCATTGCTATCGCTCTACATCCTGACACAAGACTCACGCCAATGCCATAACGCTCTGCATGCTGCCCCTTCACTATTCCCCCTTCCTGGGGCGACTCTCTCAAAGCCTGCTGCGCTGCAGAAGTTCCTGCACCCTCCTGTAGCTCTGCAGACACGATGCTGTCCATCCTGACACTTTCTGAAAGGTATCGTTTGTTTTCCTTTCCTCCTAGCACTTATGCTTACTTAATTATATTTAATTATATGTTAGGAAACTCAGCTGACACCAGTCAATTACCGCACCTCTTCAATAGTTATTAACTTATACACAGTGGGTATAGAAAAGAATTCCCCCTTTTGAAATATTCCCATTTTTTTTGCTTTACGGCCTTAAATGAAAACACACAAACCAATATTTCTTCCCAGCTTTACTTACTCAATGCAACCTCTAACATCCAAATGAAAGACATCAGAGCTATAGTACAGAAGAATTATAAAAAATCAAAAACAAGACCTCCTGAGATGAATAAAGGATCACCGCCCCCCCCAATATCAATGTCATTTTGTTGACCCCACTTTTGCTTTAATGACAGCCTTGCGTCTGTTGATTCTTCTCTCTCAGCTTTGCACATCTAGACTGAGCCCACTCAATATTTGCCCCCCACTCTTCTTTACAGTTTAACTGTTCAAGTTCGGTCACATTGGCTGGTGAACGTTGGTGGTCTGCTATCTTCAGATCTTTCCACAGATTTTCACTGTGATTTAGGTGGGGGCTCTGACTGGCCACACCAGGACATTCACTTTTTTCCCCTTCAGCCACCGTGTGGTCAATTTTGCTGTGTGCTTCGGGTCGTTGACATGTTGAAAGGTGAACATTCTGCCCATCTTCAACTTTCTGGCACAGGGTAGCAGGTTTTCCTCAAGAATTTAATTGTATTTTGTCCCATCCATTTTTCCTTCTACACTAACGAGAGCCCCAGGCCCCCCACAACAGGATGCTGCCCCCTCCATGCTTTACTGTAGGTGTGGTGTGTTGTGGATGGTGACCTGCATTGGTGGACCGTTTGGTGTTGAGGCCAAATAGTTTGATTTTGGTCTCATCTGACCATAAGTCCTTTTTCCACTTGGCATCAGAATCTTCAAGGTGCATTCTGGGAAAGCTCAAACGAGTCTTAATGTGGCCTTTCTTGAGAAGTGCGACCCTCCTGAACAAACCACAATTGTGGAGCGCTTGTCAAATTGTTGTCACCTGCACACCATTAATGACCACTCTTTGCCATCAAATCCTGTAACTCCTTCAAAGTGGCCATTGGCCTCTCGGTAGCCTCTCTTACCAGTTTCCTCCTTGCTCTTCCATCCAGTTTGGAGGGTCCAGGGAGGGTCCTAGTAGTTCCAAACACTTGCCACTTCTTTATTATGGACTTTACTGAGCTCCTTGGGATTGATAAAGCCTTTGAGATGTTTTTGTCTCCATCTCCTGCCTTATGTCCATCCACAACTCTGTCCCTGAGGTCTTTTGAAAGTGGCCTGCCACCCATAGTCAGATGTTTGCTGTCAGTTGTACTACCAAGGAAGGGAATGAATGGACCAGGAACAGCTTCACTAATCACACTCATTACAACTGATCAGAGGTGGAAGGAAGCCAGTAACCGCAATGGAGATGGGGGGCACTGACACCTGACTGAGTTTAGGAGGGAGGGTCCTTTATTCATCTCAGGAGTTCTTGTTTTTGATTTTTTTTTTAATTCTTCTGAACTGTAGCTGTGATATCTTTCATTTGAACGTTGTAGATTGCATTGAGTAAGTAAAGCTGGAAAAAAATATTGGTTTGTGTGTTTTCATTTAAGGCTGTAAAGCAAAAAAAATGGGAATATTTCAAAGGGGGTATTCTTTTCTATACCCACTATAAGTGGTGAAATTGTGGTGACGAGCGTACCGCTTTTCAATGATGGATAAGTCATGGGGAAGAACGGTAAAACTATTCAAACTGCTAAAACCTTTTCAACGCTGTGGTGTGCTGGGGAGGCAGCATAAAGAAGAGGGACAAACTGGTGATGAAGGCAGGCTCTATTGTAGGCACCGAGCTGGACAGTTTGACATCCATGGCAGAGCGACGGGCGCTGAGCAGACTCCTGTCAATCATGGAGAGTCCACTGCATCATCTGAACAGGATCATCTCCAGACAGAGGAGCAGCTTCAGTGACAGACTGAGGAGACCCCACACTATGTGACTCGGGGGGGGGTAAACGTTAACATTATCCAAAGTTATTGTCTGTTATACCTGCATTGTTATCACTCTTTAATTTAATATTGTTTTTTATCATTAGTATGCTGCTGCTGGAGTATTTGAATTTCCCCTTGGGATTAATAAAGTATCTATCTATCTATCTATCTATCTATCTATCTATCTATCTATCTATCTATCTATCTATCTATCTATCTATCTATCTATCTATCTATTATATAGTGCCTTTCATATCTATCTATCTATCTATCTATCTATCTATCTATCTATCTATCTATCTATCTATCTATCTATCTATCTATCATTATATAGTACCTTTATCTATCTATCTATCTATCTATCTATCTATCTATCTATCTATCTATCTATCTATCTATTATATAGTGCCTTTCATATCTATCTATCTATCTATTATATAGTGCCTTTCATATCTATCTATCTATCTATCTATCTATCTATCTATCTATCTATCTATCTATCTATCTATCTATCTATCTATCTATCTGAGATTAAGAACAATACATACATTATCTAAACCAGTATATCCAGAGTAGGATCACAGGAAACCTGGAGCCTACCTCAGCAGGTTTGGATGTAAGGCAGGTAAAATCCCTGGTATGCAGTATGTATGATAAGGCTGATGTTAAGAACAAGAATATGATATTTCAACTATCTATTTTGAGAGAGAGAGAGAGAAAAACATTGAAAAAAGCACATTCTGATTTCAGCCGTTTGAATTACATCCTGATACACAACAAGCGCAAAGAAAGGCGGCACGTAAATCGCTTTCTATTTCACACGCTTTACGCACCCGCACTCAGCTCGCTCTGTCACCGCAAATGCTGTGCGAACAGCCGCCCTCCGTCACCAGCCGCCGTTCACTGGAGGAATATTTACGGGCGGCTCGTGGTGGATGACTTTCTGTTTTACAGTCAAAACTTACAAGGGTTAAAGACTAATGGCAAGAATATTCATTCAAAAAATGAAAACTAAAAATATTTTAGTAAATTATTATTTTACTAGCCGACGCTTACCGTAGCATACGGCGGTGTAAGAATAGGAACGGAAAATGGTGAGAAAGGAATTCAGAAATCAAGAAGAAAGAAATACTTCTTGAAAGGCGCAGTTGTGAATCGGTGTTTTGCTGGAGACGACAGATAATGAGTCGAAAGATCTAACCCTAGAAAAAGCCACGTACAACTGACCACGGCTGAAGACTGGTTGTTGAAGATTAACGCAAATCTGTGCAAACGTAATGCAAGGCGGGATGTTGTGGTCTTGTTTGAAGTAAATGACAATGGCAGCATGGAGAATCTCGGAAAGGGCTTGAATTTCAGCTTCACCACCATAAACTCCAGATGTTGCCATGTATTGATTGTACTCGTGACTTGTTGTGGTAACTCGACTTACGTTGGGAAGAACAACAGAAAGAACGTCTCCAAATCTGTCCCAATGTGATGCAACGAAATCTACTGCCTTACGTCGTAGTGAGAGTGCATTGGCTTCGTCAACCGATTGTGTCAAGAGATAACCCACTGATAGGAACAGGCAGTTGCCGGGTCCCGGAATAGAGATGAAGTTGTACAAAAACCGTCGACAGAGAAAATACCGTCGTTCATTTTATAACAAAGGCTTAGGGAACAACCGTCGCAACATAATGAAAATAGCAAGGAGCGAAACCAATGCCAATGGTCGAGAGAGTATCTTCCTGTAGCAGGATACGGAAAAGACTCCCAGATGCAGACATGGCCGAAGTGAAAGGTCATGCGGTCAGGCTAGATATCGGGCGGTGACGTGACACCAATGGGGTCATGAGAGAGGAGCGGGGAACGCGTTAGTCCGAAGGAGGAATAGGACTCGAGAACAGCGGCTTGGGGGTGTATGGGACGCTGCAGGCATTGTGGGGAAGGGTTTGGAAGAGGACGAATAGGAATCGAAAAATGCCGTGTGGGCTGCGTGTGGGCGGGACCGGGTTTGAAGAGGAAGCAGGACGAATCAGAAGAGAGATATGTATATAAGAGATTTCAGTTAGTCTTTCCCGTGGGCGGCACAGTGGCGCTGCTGCCTCGCAGTTAGGAGACCCGGGTTCGCTTCCCGGGTCCTCCCTGTGTGGAGTCTGCATGTTCTCCCCGTGTCTGTGTGGGTTTCCTCCCACAGTCCAAAGACATGCAGGTTGGGTGCATTGGCGATCCTAAATTGTCCGCTGTGTGTGCCCTGCGGTGGGCTGGCACCCTGCCTGGGGTTTGTTTCCTGCCTTGCACCCTGTGTTGGCTGAGATTGGCGCCAGCAGACTCCCGTGATCCTGTAGTTAGGATATAGCATGACGGAGAGATGGATGGATGGATAGTCTTTCCAGCTACTTTAATTGTTTCATTTAGTTTTAGTTTTTCATTTTGGTTTGGTTAATTATTTTATTTCAGTTTACGAAAACGTTTTTTTAATAATAGTTTCAGTTTTGATTTTAGCTTTCATTAACAATGCTTTGCACCACTCCATTCATGTCCGGATGGTCTTCTCCTTGCGGTCAGCCCACTCTCCTCATGTCATCTTTCAGCAGGAGTCCCTGTTTCTGCCCGTAGTCCAAAGAGATGCCGCTGATCCGATTGCTTATCACTCAAGTGTCTCCCCTCTGGGTCTCCTCCTCATTTAAACCCGCTGTTTTAATAAGAGACCTTTGGATATCAACTTCTTCTTTATAACCACACAGAAATCCAGCGGCCATTATTTTAAATTCGAGAACTCATCTGACGTTAAACAGGGCAGAAAATGACATTAAAGTTGTGGACACCATGGGCCTTTTCACTTGTCCTCCATGTTTCACTCTGCGTCCTTTGTTTTTGACTCCCACCACCTGTCCTCATGTCTGAAGAGGCAGCACAAGTGAGGTTTACTTGCAGCCTCGTCAGGTGACAATCGGCCTGCGTCCTGCCCGTGTCCTGCCCGCTCTGCTTACCCGTCGCTTGCACGCAGCCTGCACTTGGGCTTACAAAGAGGAGATGCCGCGGACTGATAAGCGACAGCCAAAGGAATTCGGTCAAGGAGAAGAAAATCCAATTTGACTGCGCGGATTTCAGAGAGATTCCTGATTTAGTAAATAAGAACTGCAGTTTAGTGATGTTGAAAGTGCTGTTTAAATAACGATTAAAAGAAAAGTGTTCACAGTCTAAATGAAAATCCAAATAGAGGGCTAAATACAAGAGGCACCAAACAACAAATATACAGCATGGAAGATCAGCCTCAACACAGACAGGCAGACACCAATGTCCAAGTCACCACACGTGGTTTCTTTACAATATCACTATTTACAAGTGTCCCACACACAACCCAGTGCCCCTGCACCAAGCACCCTCAGTCCAGGCCTCTCTGAATCCTGTCCTCTCTTCGCCACCTCCACTCCTCTCCTTTGAGCTTCGCCCTCTTCCACCCCACGACTGGAGGGAGGCGGCCCCTTTTATGTTCACCCAGACGTGCTCCAGGTGCCTCCTGGTATGGCGGAAGTGCCGCACGAGCACTCAGAAGCACTCCGGGTGTCCCTGGCAATCCTTCCGCCAGCACCTCCGGAAGCGCTGACATCCAGGGCTGCAAAGTCCTCAGGGCACCATACAAACCAGGGCAGCTGCCCTCTTGTGGTCCTGGGGAGACATAGTCCCTCTCCTGGTCCTTCTCTGCATCCTGGCTGAGCACAGCTCTGAGCCGCCCACCACAACAGATGGAGAGAGAGTGAGATAAAAGGCGCTATATGACAGATATACAGGTAGAGATGTGAAAGGCACTGTATGGCAAATAGAAAACTACCTGCAAACATATGAAAGGCACTATACACCAGACAGAGACAGAAAGAGATAGAAGGAAATATGTGACAGACATGATATGAAAGGCACTATATAACAATAGAGTGAGACTAATATAAGAAAGACACATGATTACCTAGATGAATATGACAGGCACCATATAACAGAAAGATAACACTTTAGAAACATGAGAAAGACACTATATAACAGATAGAGCATTCAGATGATATATACTGTATTACAGATATACAGATAGAGATATGAAAGACACTAAATGATAAATAGATAACTAATTTAGAAACATGAAATGCACTTATAAATCGTGAGAGATGTGAAAGACTATATAACAGATAGACTGAGATTAATATAAGACAGACAGAATACAACAGATCAGTAATTACCTAGAAACATATGAAAGCCACTATATAATAGAAAGATAACTATTTAGAAATGTATGAAGGACACTATATAGCACAAATACAGATAGAGAAATAAATATGAAAGGCAGTATATGGCAGATATATTGGTTAGAGTGATAGATATGAAAGACGCAGTGTAACTACCTGCAAACATATGAAAGGCACAATATAACAGAGACACAGAGAGAGAGACAGAGAGATATTACTACTACTGACAATAATAATAATACATTTTATTTACTGTATATTGTGCCATTCCAATGTTGAAGATAGATAGATAGATAGATAGATAGATAGATAGATAGATAGATAGATAGATAGATGTGAAATGCACTATATAATAGATATTTTAGCGTAGTTGGCAGGATTACATAGATAGAAAAATAGGATAGATGCTATATAACAGGCATACAGATAATAATAATAATAATAATAATAATAATAATAATGGGCAGCACAGTGGCACAGTGGTAGAGCTGCTGCCTTGCAGTTAGGAGACCTGGGGGTTCGCTTCCCGTGTTCTCCCTGCGTGGAGTTTGCATGTTCTCCCCGTGTCTGCGTGGGTTTCCTCCTGGTGCTCCGGTTTCCTCCCACAGTCCAAAGACCTGCAGGTTAGGTGGATTGGCAATTCTAAATTGGCCCGTGGGTGTGTTTGTGTGTGTCCTGCGGTGGGTTGGCACCCTGCCTGGGATTGGTTCCTGCCTTTTGCCCTGTGTTGGCTGGGATTGGCTCTAGCAGACCCCCATGACCCTGTGTTCAGATTCAGCGGGTTGGAAAATGGATGGATGGATGAATAATAATAATAATACATTTTATTTATATTGTGCCATGCCAATGTTGAAGATAGATAGATAGATAGATATGAAAGCCACTGTATTTTAGATAGATAGATAGATAAGAAAGATGTTATATAACAGACTTACAGATAAGTAGATTGATACAGAAGGCACTCTTTGATAAGTCATGCATTGCCTTCTACTGGCTTGGTGGTCTCCAGATCCCCCTATGGTCCCTCTATGAACTCACTTCTTCAGGTTTCCTAAACATCTCATGGGCTGACAGCCCCCTAGTGTTCTAGAAGAATGCTGCACGTTTTTATCCAGGCCACTCCCTTGGTACCCTTGACCTGATCCCTTCAATGTTTTCCTCTCCAGGACCCCGGCAGTGCCCTTTCCTTTTACACAGTACATACAAAGTTGTCAACAGTGCATCTTTCTTTTCTTTCTTTCTTTCTTTCTTTCTTTCTTTCTTTCTTTCTTTCTTTCTTTCTTTCTTTCTCCCATGGTTTTGGACCTTTTAATCTATAGTCATAGCAAACATGTGGAATCTCAAACTCAATGAATAGTGACAATAATAATTATAAAATATTCATTAGGTTAATAATTATTAAACATTTCCCAAAGGTGAATGGACCCTTCAAGATCTCAGAACCTCAGATTGCAGTTAAGAGGTAGAACCACAAGCGTAGTCGATGGGACGCGTGCTTTCCAAAGCCATCATTTCCATCTGAGCCTGCAGTTTCCTTCAGTCTGATTTAAATGAATCTCTCAGTAAGTGAAAATTTGCAGCCTTGCACTTAATCCTGTGAAATCTCACATTCACAGGCTGACCTTGGCACCTCCTAAGCCGCTCGTGAGGGGTGTTTAATTGCTGTAAGAAATGTTGAGAATTTCTCTTTCTTATCTAAAGCTGTAACTGGCAGCCCTTCATAGTCGTCAAGCCGTTCCAAATGTGATATTTTTAAACTGTGGGAAGAGACTCGGTGAAAGCTTGTCAGGACGTCTTCTGTTTTGTGGCAAGCAGACCACCGTGTCACCCAGAAATATCGCATCCGCTCGCACCTGTCAGGACTCCCGTCCTCGATTCCCATATCAGCGGATGACAGAGGCTTCAGATAATTGCTGCACATCACGTAGTCGGTGGCATAATTTACATTCTAAGCAGCCATCATTAGAAATGAGCTGTGATATAATCTGTCCATTACCGACTTCACACACTCATTTTTAGTGAATTACTTTTTCACTTAAGATGTAAAGTCGGCTTCACACTGTTGCCTTTTTTATGCTAATCTGATGTACTTTAGATGAAAAGCTAAAGTGATCTTGTTTATTTATTTTATTTATTATTATTTTTAATCGCCCACAGCGTATATCAAAGGTGTTGGGGGCTTCTTGTCACCAGTCTGGACGTGCCTTTTCATGTGCCACCCAAAATCACGAGCACCTGGAGGTTAACTGCAAAGCAGAGAGAGGTATAGAGGGTGAGCTCGGTGGTCTGCAGATCCAAACTGCCATGAGTGGGACCGTACAGTACTGGGTAAGAAGAGTCTTTTGTCTTACGTGTTTATTTTTGATTGTTTCTAAGTAGTGTGCCAACACAAAAAGGGCAAATCTGACATTTCCAAACATTCACGTTTGACAAAAGAAAATCAAAAAGATGAAAAGCGCTTCAAACTTAAAGTATTCTGTAACACAGTTGAAATGGCCCACAAGGGAGAGGATCACCATCAAGCCCTAGCCACCTTAAATCATTATAAAGGAGAATTTATTGAATGAGTGACCCTGTATTCGGATTCAGCGGGTTAGAAAATGGATGGATGGAAGAAGAAGAAAAAAAAATTACAACAAAAGGTTCCAAAGAGTAAAAAAATGATCCGAAGAGGCAAACTAGTTCCAAATCGAAATTCACAAAAATAACCAAGAAATAAAAGCAAAAAAGTCGAGAAACAGAGCAAAAAATCAAAGAAAAACGTATCGTATGTGGCCTGGTATGGGAATGGCAGGGCTCCAGACAGCAAGAAGAAGAAGAACAAGAAAGTTTGGGGCGCCAGCCGGGACGTCCCTTTTATAGTCCATGGACAACAAAAGACAAAACAAAAAGGGCTCGCTAGGGTGCATCCCGTATGTGGGAATTCAGATAAAGAAGACACTTCCGTCTGGCGGGTTGCTATGGCCAGTAAATAATTTCTCCTTCTGGGATGTCCTATGGCGGCTGGACCGGAAGGGGTGGGGTCACCAGGCAGCTTCTCGGTGATGTGAGGAAAGAAGGAGATGACAAGGTTAGCGTCAGCGCCCCCTCTTGTCTCGGAGGGTTACTACATACTTGGACTGAGCCTGTGAGGAGGTCCTCCGGTGTGCATACGTGACTCAATACCGAAAAACTGAAAGGACCGAGAGACCAATGAGAGGTTCATACAAATATCAGGAGATCAAAAGGGAAATCTAGCAACAAAACCTTAACTGTGAAGAACATCTCGTCATTAGTCATAAAATCTGAAAAGGGCCAGAATATTCTTAAGCTTAAAGGAAAAAGAATCACAAATGATCTTAGTAATTCTTTGTAGAAATCACATGAGGAGTATCCATCCATCCATCCATTATCCAACACGCTATATCCTAACACAGGGTCATAGGGGTCTGCTGGAGCCAATCCCAGCCAGCACAGGGTGCAAGGCAGGAAAAAATCCTTCTCTTCTTCTTCTTTCGGCTGCTCCCGTTAGGGGTTGCTACAGCGGATCATCTTCTTCCATATCTTTCTGTACTCATCATCTTGTTCCATCACACCCATCACCTGCATGTCCTCTCTCACCACGTCCATAAACCTTCTCTTAGGCCTTCCTCTTCTCCTCTTGCCTGTCACTCTATCTTTCGCATCCTTCTCCCAGTATACCCAGCATCTCTCCTCTAAAATGTCCAAACCAACGCAATCTCGCCTCTCTGACTTTGTCCCCCAACCGTCCAACTTGAGCTGACCCTCTAATCCTGATCATCCTCGTCACACCCAGTGCCACTCTTTAACATCTTTAACTCTGCCACCTCCAGCTCTGTCTCCTGTGCCACCGTCTCCAACCAATATAACACAGCTGGTCTCACTACCGTCCTGTAGACCTTCCCTTTCACTCTTGCTGATACCCGTCTGTCACAAATCACTCCTGACACTCTTCTCCACTCACTCCACCCTGTCTGCACTCTCTTCTTCACCTCTCTTCCACAATCTCCGTTACTCTGTACTGTTGATACCAAGTATTTAAACTCATCCACCTTCGCCAACTCTACTCCCCTCATCCTCACCATTCCACTGATCTCCCTCTCACTCACTCACATGTATTCTGTCTTGGTGGTCTTACTGACCTTCATTCCCCTCCTCTCATATCTCCACCTCTCCAGGGTCTCCTCAACCTGCAGATCACAATGTCATCAGCAAACATCACAGTCCACTGGGACTCCTGTCTAATCTCATCTGTCAGTCTGTCCATCACCATTGCAAATAAGAAAGGGCTCAGAGCCGATCCCTGATGTAATCCCACCTCCGCCACTCCTACTGCAGACCTCACCACGATCACACTTCCCTCATTCATATCCTGTACAACTCTTACGTACTTCTCTGCCACTCCCGACTTCCTCATACAATACCACAGCTCCTCTCAAGGCCCCCTGTCATTTGCTTTCTTCAGGTCCACAAAGAGGCAATGCAACTCCTTCTGTCCTTCTCTAAACTTCTCCATCAACACCCTCAGAGCAAACATCACATCTGTGGTGCTCTTTCTTGGCATGAAACCATCCTGCTGCTGCTTATCTGAGCTTCCACTACTCTTTCCCATAACTTCATGCTGTGGCTCATCAATTTTATCCCCCTGTAGTTACTGCAGTCCTGCACATCCCCCTTATTCTTAAATATCGTCCTACCAGTACACTTCTTCTCCACTCCTCAGACATCCTCTCATTTTCCAAGATTCCATTAAACAATCTGTTTAAATTTTCAGATTTTCATGGATGGAAATTCTAGGCACAGCCAAGTAGTGGAAGGGGTCAATTTTGGTGACTTCAGGTTCACAGATGATGTGGTCCTGCTGACTTCATTGGGCTGGCGCGCAGCTGAGTGAGGATCAACCCCATCAAATCTGAGGGAAAAAGGGGGGAGTGCCCTCTACAGGTTGGGGAGGAGGAAGCACTACGAAAAAATATCTCTGGTCTTGCTCAAGACCAAATCAGTTATTGTGTAGAGTGAATCTGCAAGACCAAGAGATAATTACAGCATGGCCAGCGAAGGACGGGTGGTCATCGATCTCTACCTCAAGGCTGCCTGCTGACTTTGGGGGTGTTAGTGATAGTGAGCCAAGCTGAACAGAGGTGGGGTGGTGAGCAGATAGGCCGACTGGCATAACAAGAGGGTCCATCTTTGTCAGGTTGAGTTGGAGACGGTGCTCCTTCATTCAGGTTGCAATAGCAATGAGGCAGGCAGAGATTCAAGCTGATACCCTGTGGTCATCTGGAGGGAACGACGGGTACACCTGAGTATCATTGGCATAGTGTTGATAGGAGAAAACATGGGACTGGACCATGGGGCCTAGTAAGGAGATGTATAGAGAGAAGAGAAGAGGAGTGGAGAGAATGGAAGAGGAGAGAAGAAACGAGAAGAGAAGAAGAGAGGAGAGAAGGGAAGAGAAGAGAAGAGGAGTGAAGAGAACAGAAGAGAAGAGAGGAGATGAGAGAAGAGAAGAGGAGTGGAGTGAAGGGAAGAGAAGAGAAGAAGAGAGGAGAGAAGGGAAGGGAAGGGAAGAGAGTAGCGGAAACAAACAAAAATGCAAAAATATTAATAAACTCAGTACAAATACAATAAAGACTAAACAAAACCAAATACAGAAAAATAATGAAATATAAAAATATATATTTGAAAAACACCACAAAGATGTAATAAACAAAGAACAAACTTGAACCAGGCTGAAACATAACATCTGCCTGCCTTGTGCCCAGTGATGCCCGGTTGGCTCCTGTGCCCTTGATCTACAGCAACTTAACCAAATAGCAGACATCACCAGGGCTTCACCTGGCACTGGATTGTAGGCCCAAAATTGGGTGGATGTGAGGGCAGTGGAACTGGCATGTAAGGTCAATACCACCACATGAGTGCGTCTAAGGCAGCAGACCCTCCATTTGTAACCCACCCCAGTCACCTAATACAAAGAGTGAAGCCCACCGCTTTGCCAGCTTCCAACAGTAAACACTTACAGACCAGCCTGCATGTCCTTAATGGATTCCCTAAGGATGCAGACATCTGCTCCTGAGCAATTCCATGAGTTCTGTTACTGAGGAGCTGAAACAGGATTCCAGATGAGCAAATAAATATTTGATTGTGCCTTCAGTGAAATGTGAAAACATCACCAGTTTAATTGTGAGAAAAAACGAATCATGGAGAATTTGTAAACTTGCACAGACACACTTAATGACACAACTAGAAGACGACAACAAACGTGCAGCAGAAGCAGCAGCAGGACACGCACCACAGTGGGACTTAGCAGACTAGAGTCACATCTCCATCACAAACAAAATCAAACCAACCTGCTGCTACTTATGAGGAACTGGGTATTGAACCCATTATTGAACAGAATAGCTGACCAGGTGGTGTCACCAAGAGCCATATCAGCCAGGTAGAACCAGCATGGCGCAGCACAGTCATAAGTGACATACAGAAGTAAGCTGTGGAGGTATACAATTATTCACCAGGACAGCACCATCGGCGTGAGCTGCACCAGCATCACATGTGGTGGGCCCAGGAATGGAGGAGATCAACATCGTCACAAGTGTAAAAAGCAAACTGTCAGATGAAGATAGCACAGCCTTCTTTAAAAACACAAAAGCATGTGCAGTCCTTGAAGCTTTGGGAACTGTTTGATCAGATCTTGGTGGGCACATGCTGAAGGGGGCACTGCTGGGGACAGTCCTCTGGCCAATGGGGGTCCAGCTGAGCAGAAGTGCTGAATAGGTCAGAGCCAGATCAGTGAAGAAGTCACCATAATAAGCCACCAATTTTTAAACCTTCCATCCATTATCCAACCCGCTATATCCTAACTACAGGGTCACGGGTGGTTCTGCTGGAGCCAATCCCAGCCAACAAAGGGCGCAAGCCAGGAAACAAACCCCGGGCAGGGCACCAGCCCACCGCAGGGTGTGCACACACACACACACACTAGGGACAATTTAGAATTACCAATGCACCTAACCTGCATGTCCTTGGACGGTCGGAGGAAACCGGAGCACCAGGAGGAAACCCACGCAGACACGGGGAGAACATGGAAACTCCACGCAGGGAGGACGCGGGAAGCGAACCCAGGTCTCCTCAATGCGAGGCAGCAGCGCTACCCACCATGCCGCCCAATTTTTAAAACCTGCTGAATTTAATTCAAGGCAATATTATAAATACACACACACACTAGGGCCAATTTACTGTAGATGATTCACCTAATGTGGGTCTTTTGACGGTGGGAGGAAACCGGAACACCTGGAGCAAACCCACACAGTCACAAGGAGAACATGCAGACTCCACGCTGGGAGAACCCAAGATGCAAACCAGGCTGATATAAACCAACATCCAGGCCTTTAATGACCTCTCGGGCACGGCCCTCAGCAGTGTGTCTGTCTGCGGAGAGAGTGTCGACCTCGTCATCGAGACGTTTACTTACCTCGGCAGTGACATTCATGTCTCTGGTGACTCTTCCTATGGTGTCAGTAGATGGATTGGGAGAGCATGGGGGGGATCATGAGGTCGCTGGAAAAGGGTGTGTGGCACTCCCGATCTCTGCTAAAGGACGAAGGTCCAAGTCTTTAGAGTCCTGGTGCTTTCTGTTTGTGAGACATGGACGCTATCTGATGACCTGAGGCGAAGGCTGGACTCCTTCATGTGTGTCTCTTCAGAGAATCCTTGGGTAACCGTTGGTTTGACTTTGTGATGCTCATGGAGTCCCGAATGAGGCACATGACTTGCATTGTGAGAGAGTGTCCGTTGCGGCACTACGGCCATGTGGCGCCATTACCCGAGGGTGATCCGGCTTTCAGGCTACTCATTGTTGAGGACCAGGCCAAGGGGACACTCATGCAACACCTGACTGGCAGATAGAGGGTCATTTCCAGGGGGTTGGATTGGACCACGTGTCTGCCTGGGGGGTTGCCAACTGGGATCCCAAGCTGTAGTGCACATGGCAATTTACTGTACCAGTGCATGCTCCCTGACATGACCTGACCTGAATATGCGTGGAAGAAAAGTTAAACTCAGCAAAGCAAAAGGAGAACCTACAGGTGTTAACACGTGTCACTGGGCACATTTGGGGTGAATCAGGAGAGCTGGTGCGATCTCGTTTCATCGGTCAAGCATGGTGTTGGCAGCATCAAGGAATGGGAGACTAAGCCGGAATAGTGAATGAAACAATGAACCTGCCACCATGATGCTCATTGTTGAAGACCCAAGTGGCTGGACCAGGCCAAGGGGGTCGCCCACATAACACCAGGCTGTGGCAGATAGCTGGTCATTTCTGGAGGGTGTGACTGGACCACATGGCTTCCTGGGGGGTCGCCAACTGGGATCCCCAGCTGTTTCGTCGTGTGGTGAGTGCGGTAACATGCTGTTCCAGTGCCTGCCCACCAACCTGACCTGACCTGACCTGAATATGCGTGGAGGAAAACTTAAACTTGGCAAAGCAAAAGGAGAACCTAAAGGTGTTAACACCTGTCACTGGGCACATTTGGGGTGAATCAGGAGAGCTGGTGCGATATTGTTCCAACGGTGAAGCATGGCGTTGGCAGCATCAAGGAATGTGAGACTAAGCCGGGTCAAAGGAATGGTGAATGAAGCAAAGAACCTAACACCATGGTATTCATTGTTGAGGACCCGAACGGCTGGACCAGGCTAAAGGGTCGCCCACATAACACCTAGCTGTGGGAGATAGTTGGTCATTTCTGGAGGGTGCGACTGGACCACATGACTACCTGGGGGTTGCCAACCGGGATCCCGATCTGTTTCTTCGTGTGGTGGGTGCGGCAACACGCTGTACCAATGCCTGCCCACCAACCTGACCTGACCCAACCTGAATATGCATGGAGGAAAACTTAATTTTGGAAAAGCAAAAGGGGAACCTAAAGGTGTTAACACGTGTCACTGGGCATGTTGAGGGTGTATCGGGAGAGCTGGTACGATATCTTTTTAATTGGTGAAACATGGCGTTGGCAGCATCAAGGAATGGGAGACTAAACTTGGTCAAAGGAATGGTGACTGAAACAATGAACCTACCACCATGATGCTCATTGTTGAGGACACGAGCGGCTGGACCAGGCCACATAACAGCAAGCTGCGGGAGATAGCTGGTCATTTCCAGAAGGTGAAACTGGACACCAACCAGGATCCCCAGCTGTTTCTTCGTGTGGTGGGTGCGCCAATGTGCTGTACCAGTGCATGCCCCTCAACATGACCTAACTCAAATGGCACTATTAAACTGGCCTCAATGACCAGCAAGGGTGAACATGCCCATTAATAGAGTGCCACGGTCTCTGGGTTTGCTTCATGTCTTTTGCTTCGGCTCTCTCTTGTTCCTGTAATGGAAAAATCAAGTTTGGTAAAGAGTCGGAATTCAGAAAGTTGTCATCTGGCAAAAAGCCATTCGGCTAAAAAAAGAAAAAAAAAAATGGTGAGGTGTATTTTAGGAAAATTGAGCGCTTATCTTCAGAACTGGCAGCTGATTTTTATTCTGTCTTGGCCTGGCGCCAGGACAATTTTTCCAAAATAAACAGCAAACCCAAGAAGTTTCTTTTTGTTTTTTTTTATTTTCTTTTTTGCTTTGATAATGAAGCCAGTCAAAGGGATTATTTTACATTGTACATAATTGCTTACTTCTCCTACAGACGTCTTGAAGGATTAACTTCAGATCCTCTTATCACAGCAGCATTCGCTGTTCAGCCACTTGGTTGACCAGTTTGTAGATAACAAGTAAACATTTTCATGGATTTAATTTTTTTTATCCCATTTATTAAATTACTTCAGGCAACACTCATCCAGTGGAAACAAGCAAAGCCCAGTCCACTCTTAGAAACATTTGTCAGGGCAGAAATGAAAACTGTCCGAGGAATATTGAGAAGTGCAAAAAGACCAGGGATTTGATTGTAATAATATTAGCATGCCAAAAAACGCACATTTCTTCACAATTTCCTTTTACAAATCACAATGATCATGTAAACGCTCCTCGATGCTAATCAGCCTCATGCATTATGCAGTCAGTCACGACGTCTCATTGGCTGGTGGAGCAGCCTCCCTCCCTCCTGACTGGCCGAGACTCCGCCCCCTTGCCTTCACGAGCATCTGGCTGTGCTGCACCACTTGAGAGCACAAGATCATGTGTGGCGTTACAGCACCTCTGCTCTCCGCTCTGGGGGTCCGGGAAAGACGTGTCTGAGTGGGTCACCACGATCAATTGACACGTGTAATGACATGATTGATGCTACAATGAATAGTGCACAGCCATATGAAACACGAGGGTCCAGCCAGTTACCTTACCAACAAGTCAGTCTCTACGTCCAGCACCTCCACATCTGCTAAAGGTAGTTTGCCTCCAAATCAATGGATCACGGGATGACCGAAGCCATGGAGACGTGATGCTTGTCACTCTTATCTTAAATCAATTACTTCAAAGTCTTAAAGCAGAGTTGGAACAGACTGTGTGTAACCTGGACAATATTCCAGTGATAATGGCAAGAAAATGTCAATTAACAAATGAAACGAGACAGAGCGTTAATACCCTGTGAAGTGTTGGCCTTTCATTTAGAGAAATTACAAAAAAAAGAAATAAATAAAAATCAAAGCATCATTGAGTCCAGTGGTGTCCTACACAATTCAAAGGCAACTGGAAACTGGAAGAAACTCTGATAGGATGAGATGTGACAGAGCCAAAGCCACCAGCCAATCAGAAGAGAAGTTTCTGAGGGTCAGCAGCTTGCATGATCACAGGCGAACTCACATCACGACATCTTAACAGTGCAGGTCGACAAAAGCAGGTGTCACTTTCTACTATGAAGAGGAGACTTTGTGCTGCAGGTGTGACAGGGCGAGTGGCAGTGTGAGACCGTTCGTTAAAGGACACAATAGGGCCAGCCGTGGACCACTACAGATTGGACAAAGTCTCCTCTTGGCAGTACAAACTGTAAAACGGCTGAGTAAGGTCACACACGTGTGCTTAGGAGGCAGCCAACAAGCCCTAAGGTGAGTGATACTACAAGGGATAAAGGGTTAATTAAACATATTAATGTATCAACAGAAGTAAAGAAGATAAATAGTAACTCACCATCACACATCCTGGCACTGAGGGTTGTCATGGAGCACAAACGCGAATATCAGCAGAGTTTCTTTGCAGTCTTTGTCGATTTTCGCAAAGCGTTCGACTCAGTTGATCGAGCTGCCCTGTGGGACATCCTGAGGGTTTGCGGGATCCCCTCAAGGTTGCTGGATATCATGGCCGGCCTGTCCACTGGGACTGTGAGTGCTGTGCAGAGTGGAGGCAGGACCCCTGTGTTGTTCCCAGTTGATTCTGGGGGTCCGTCAGCAGTGTGTTCTGCTCCTACTCTGTTCAATGTTTGTATGGACTGGGCGTTGGGCAAAGTCATGGGGTCCAGCAGCTGTGGGGCATCTGTTGGTGAAGAAAGATTCACAGATCTTGACTTTGCTGACGATGCTGTGATCTTTGCGGAGTCAATGGAGGTTCTGATCGGGGCTCTCGAGAGACTGAGTGAGGAGTCTGAGTGTCTGGGCTTGTGAGTCTCCTGATAAAAACCAACATCCAGGACTTTAATGACCTCTTGGGCACGGCCATCAGCAGTGTGTCTGTCTGTGGAGAGAGTGTCGACCTCGTCATTGAGAGGTTTACTTACCTCAGCAGTGACATTCATCACTCTGGTGACTCTTCCTGTTGAGTTAGTAGATGGATTGGGAGAGCATGGGGGGTCATGAGGTCACTATAAAGGGGTGTGTGGTGCTCCTGATATCTCTACAAAAGGATGAAGGATCAAGTCTTTAGAGTCCTGGTGCTTCCTGTCTTGCTATATGGTTGCAAGACATGGACACCATTCAGTGACCTGAGATGAAGACTGGACTCCTTTGGTACTGTGTCTCTCCGGAAAATCCTTGGGTACCGTTGGTTTGACTTTGTGTTGCTCATGGAGTCCCGAATGAGGCACATGACCTGCATTGGGAGGGAGCGTCAGTTACGGCACTATGGCCATGTGGCGCGTTTCCCAGAGGGTGATTCGGTTTGTAAGAACCTCATTGTTAGGAACCCATGTGGCTGGACCAGCAGATAGAGGGTCATTTCCGGGCCGCATGTCTGCCTGGGGGATTGCAAACTGGGATCCCGAGTTGTTTCGCCGTGTAGTGGGTGCGGCAACGCGCTGTACCAGTACATGCTCCCCAACTTGACTTGACCATCACTCAAAATGGCTTCCACTTCCATAATCCCGTCTCCATATTCCAGCAACTCTCCCCAGATGACGTCACTTCTGGCCAGTGAGGAGCGGTGAGGTTCATGGCTGGTGAGGCATGGACTCCTTCGGAGTCAGATTTACAAAGATATGAACCTCAAAGAGTAGCTTGTTCACTATTCAACTGGCAGGCAGCATGCACATTGACTACTGGTTCTGTTTCATATCTCATCAGCATTTCTTTGCACACCCACAGGTGAAGTTCATATTGGGCTAAGAAAGAGCGTTACATTTATAGCACCGAGAGAGAAAGCAGAGAGGGCGCATTTGCTCTGCAGCCTTCATATGTATTACTTGTAAATGTCCATGCATCTATCCTTCTCCACGAAAATCTTCGTCACTTTCTTATACACTCACCTAAAGGATTATTAGGACCACCATACTAATACGGTGTTTGACCCCCTTTCGCCTTCAGAACTGCCTTAATTCTACGTGGCATTGATTCAACAAGGTGCTGAAAGCATTCTTTACAAATGTTGGCCCATATTGATAGGATAGCATCTTGCAGTTGATGGAGATTTGTGGGATGCACATCCAGGGCACGAAGCTCCCGTTCCACCACATCCCAAAGATGCTCTATTGGGTTGAGATCTGGTGACTGTGGGGGCCATTTTAGTACAGTGAACTCATTGTCATGTTCAAGAAACCAATTTGAAATGATTCGAGCTTTGTAACATGGTGCATTATCCTGGTGGAAGTAGCCATCAGAGGATGGGTACATGGTGGTCATGAAGGGATGGACATGGTCAGAAACAATGCTCAGGTAGCCCGTGGCATTTAAACGATGCCCAATTGGCACTAAGGGGCCTAAAGTGTGCCAAGAAAACATCCCCCACACCATTACACCACCACCATTACCAGCCTGCACAGTGGTAACAAGGCATGATGGATCCATGTTCTCATTCTGTTTACGCCAAATTCTGACTCTACCATTTGAATGTCTCAACAGAAATCGAGACTCATCAGACCAGGCAACATTTTTCCAGTCTTCAACTGTCCAATTTTGGTGAGCTCATGCAAATTGTAGCCTCTTTTTCCAATTTGTAGTGGAGATGAGTGGTACCCGGTGGGGTCTTCTGCTGTTGTAGCCCATCCGCCTCAAGGTTGTGCGTGTTGTGGCTTCACAAATGCTTTGCTGCATACCTCGGTTGTAACGAGTGGTTATTTCAGTCAAAGTTGCTCTTCTATCAGCTTGAATCAGTCGGCCCATTCATTCTCCTCTGACCTCTAGCATCAACAAGGCATTTTCGCCCACAGGACTGCCACATACTGGATGTTTTTCCCTTTTCACACCATTCTTTGTAATCCCTAGAAATGGTTGTGCGTGAAAATCCCAGTAACTGAGCAGATTGTGAAATACTCAGACCGGCCCGTCTGGCACCAACATCATGCCACGCTCCAAATTGCTTAAATCACCTTTCTTTGCCATTCTGACATTCAGTTTGAAGTTCAGGAGATTGTCTTGACCAGGACCACACCGCTAAATGCATTGGAGCAACTGCCATGTGATTGGTTGATTAGGTAATTGCATTCATGAGAAATTGAACAGGTGTTCCTAATAATCCTTTAGGTGAGTGTAAAAGTCCTCCTTATTTTCCTTTAGTTTTAAAAATCTTAATCTTTCATTTTGCCAGTCAGAATATAAAATAAAAATAAACAGACTGCTGCAGTGCACTTGACTTTCTGATGTTGCTAACTTATTGGCGTCTCAGTGTAGAAGAACAGCAGCAAACGACCCTTCAGGTCGGCACGGTGCTGTCTGCCTCATCTTGTGCCTTTTCACTGCGGTTTTATGTCTGTTCAGCAAGACTAAATATGTCACACACATTCATTAAAGATATTAGCCAGGCTGGAAATTCAGGGTGTGTAATAAATGTGCCTGCAAACATTATATTGGCGGGCATCAACCCCATCAGTGTATGAGGGAGAGCACAGTCCGAGGGGAGGTGAGGCTCGTCGCTGCTGCACCTCACGTTTCTCCAGTGTATTTGAACAGGAAATGCGCCAATTCAGTGACTTTGACTATAAAAATGTTCAAAATTATTGGAATCATACAGAAAATAAATTTATAGCACAGACCAATGAACAAATTTATTTTATGTTCTCATTATTAGTTATTTTACTTTGTCCCTGCTTCCGACTCCGCCATGATGACATCACTTTTCCAGGGCCCTCCATGATGACGTCACTTCCGGTCCTCAATGATGCCTCCACTTTCAGCTCCCCGAGATGACGTCATTTCCGGCCCGCTACAATAACTGCACTTCTGGCCCTCAATAATGACGTCACTTCTGTCCATCTGCTTGCGATGTCATTTCCTGTCAACCTCATTTCCGGCCACCATTTTGTATAAAATCCTGACATATTCATAGTCTCAATGGTCAGATGTTCTTATTTTTGATCCTTTTGCCATTTTCATTTCATTTTTTGTCCCAGGACATTATACGGGGTCATTGGCGAGACTTTTTGAGTCTTTATTTCCACCACAGTAACTAACATTCAAAGACCACACAAAGGTTAAAGACAACAAGAAGGTTAAATACAGTAAACCGAGAAGACACTTGAGCCCAGGATAAAATCCGGGCTTGAACCCTGTCAGCTGCCAGCTGTCTCCTTCACCTTTGGGTTAGCATGGCAAATGAAAAAAATGGGCATTTTATCTCCATGGGGTGTCATTATTAACAAACTCTTGTAATTGGCTGGGCTTGGGGCTCCAAGCGTTTCCTTGAATATTCTGATCGATTTTTCTCGTTTTATCATGCATGATTTATAAATATTTTTTTTAATTGAAAGGAGCCTGTTTCTGTTTCTGTTTCTGGCGCAGCCTTGATATATCAGTCATTGACGAAATTAGATGTCAGTCTTAAGCAGTAAACTCTAACAAAAATTAAATTTTAATCCCATCTCATTTCTTAATAATGTGAAATGCCCATGCTGCATAAATCTAAAATAATCATCCATTAGTATTTTAATTATTTAGAATATTATAAATATGAGAACATGCCTGGCGCATGAGAGGCATTATACCCAATCCAAGGCGAGATATTGATTTACAGCTTTGAAATTTCATTCAAAGCACTCCACGATAAACTGGATTTAGTGATGCCCAGCTGGTAGAAGGGAATGGCAAAGGAGCACATGGCCCCAGCAGGAAGCAAGTCAGCATTGGCTTCAGCTGCCATTACCTCCTCATGGCGCGGGTCCATCAATAGTCATGTGTGAGGATGACCCGGGCAATGATGGCACAGAACGACTAGAGAGGGTGCCAAGTGCAAAGGTGACTTTATACTCAACAAACGTGCTGAAAAAAATGCCATGCGGTCAATGAAATGAATAAATGACCCCAAACATTAAAAAGCAGAGCTAATACTGGGGTTCAATCGTAGTAAATAATCAATAAATACCCAACAATAAAATGTGGTGAAACTCACCGGTGGGATCTGCCATCAAGACCTTCCACGAGCTGCGCTGCTTCCTTCTCTAATCAGGTCTCCTTCAGTTCTGCTCTATGGCAACAAGTGCAGCCATCCCATAATGTGGCTTGCCATCCTTTAGGGCAGTGGTTCTCAAACTGTGAAGCTGTATGAGGGGGGCATCGAATAAATGAACAAGACATCAAAATTAATTTTTTACATTTTTATTTCAAGTTTGAATTTGCAAGCATATAATCACAATGAATGCATTATAACTAAAATTAAAATAAAACATTTCTAAGGCGTAGATCTAATGACTAATATGTGCCTGCTTTAAAGTACACAGTCTGTCCAGGTTTGGTTTGATATTCCAGACCCTCTGAGCTCCTTTTCTATCTGAAGTTTGTTTCTTTGAAGAGCGGCGCCGCTGCTGCTGCTTTTATAGTCGCGTGTTTTCAATCCAGAAAGTTTGAGACGTATCGGTATCTGTCGCGAACATTCGGGTAACAGTAGATCAGGTGATCATGCGGCGTGCCTGCACCACATTGGCAGCGTAGCCAGTATTGACAAATTGAGGTAAATCATTTACTGCATGTTGGGTTATTTTCATGATACAACTAACAGCGGTATAATATTTGTTGGACGAAAATACGTTCGTCTCGTGCAGATTGACTTCATCGGTGTCCTCGTTTACGAGATTTTTAAAAATGAAAACATATTTAATAGTTTCTTAACATAAAAAAATAATTAAATAAGAATAAATAATTTATTCTTTGTTTTTGGGATTAGAATTACTACCAAAAACCACACAAGGCATTTTAACAGTTATTAAAGCACTTGCAAATATTTCATCAAAGTTAGCCGAACACATGCAAATCTTTTGGAAGTAAAAATGATAAGATACAGCAACACCGCATCATACCTTTGTTAGTTGTATCTTGGGTTATTCTCATCTATCTTATATTATGCAGGGAGCACAGAATTATTCCAAGTAGAAAAGGGGGCGCAAAATACGAAAACTTTTAAAACCGCTGCTTTAGGGATTCACTTAGGACCTCTGTGAGGTGCCCTGCTCCCTCCATGACGTTCTACAGGATGGTAACCCCAGCAGGAGCGACTTTTACGACCGCCCATTGTGTATTCAAACCTCACATGTTTCCTTCCTATGTGTAATTCTTTACATTTACTGACATTAAATTTCATCTGCCCAAGCCTGTCTGCTGTCCAAGTCCTTCTGTAATGATATAACGGATTCCAACTTATCTGCTAATCCCATCTTGGTATCATCTGCCAACTTAACCAGCTTGTTACTTATATTCCTATCTAAATCATTTATAGATATTAAAAATAGCAATGGCCCCAGCACTGCCCCCTGCTGGTCACCACTCTTAACATCGGCCAGTTCTGAAGAGGTTCCTCGCACCATCACCCTCTGCTTCCTGTGTCTGAGCCAATTCTGCACCCACCTACACTCCAGGACCGTTCTTAGGCATAGGCAAACTAGGCGATCGCCTAAGGCCTCCACTGCCAAGGGGGCCCCGTGGGCATTTTTTTTTAACCACATGGCCTACAACTTACAGGTCCATATATTTCAGAAGTACAAATTTTCTCTGGTGGCGGAATTATCAATATGGTTACGTGTGAGCAAAAAGGAAACAGTGACGATGACAGGCAGAATTGAGGGGACGGAGTGGTGGGTGGGGCCCCAGTGGGAGGGCACTGATCATCCACCTCGCCTGCCTCCCAGCGTCTGCGCAACAAATCGATCACGCTATAAATAAGCTGGGAAGATAAAAATCATTCCACAAAGCGACTCGGCAGTGGGTGGTTTGCTCCGTCCCTCTGTCTGCTCTGCTATAATTATACATGTAGGCTATCTGTTCCGTTGAAAAAGGAAAAGTGGTAGTGGGACATAAATCTTTTGTCTGAGGTCCATTTTGCAACTTCACAATTCAGTTTTATCCTCAGCTCCAGCTTCCAGGGCCCCCTACCTACGCTCCATGCCGAGGGCCCCCAAAAAACTAAGAATGGCCCTGTACACCCCACACCCTAAACTGCCACTTCTTTCAGTTTGATGCAAAACCCTCTAATGTGGCACCTCATCAAATGCTTTCTGAAAGTCCAGATAAATAATCTCATCTGCTCCACTTTGATCGTATCCTTTTGTTTCCTCCTCATAGAATTCCAGCCTGTTAGGTAAGCAAGGGTCCTGTCCTTCTCCAGCTCTCCAGCACGTCTAACCTTTGGCTTAATAAACTATTTGTGGTTTCCAGCTCATACAGAATACTAAAAAATATGTAGGCCTAAATAAGTCTTTTTAGTCCTAACTCTTACATTTTAATGCTTAGTGAAACGTAGTATTTACTTTTCTCATGTGCTTATAATACTTTTCTGATGCCAATTTCAAGAATACATTTTATCTATAAGGTCAGAAGAGAATGACCAGAGCTGACAGAAAAGCTAAGGTCATTTAAATGTCACTCTGAACTGAGCAGGAAAGCACCTCACAATGCATTGAACCTTGAGGTGGACGGGCTACAACAGTAGAAGATCACATTGAGGTTCATTACTGTCTACCAAGAATGGAAAGCTGAGGCTGCAGTGGACACAGGTTCACCAAAACTGGACAGCTGAAGACTGGAAAGACATAGCCTGGTCAGATGAAACTTGTTTTCTGCTGAGGAATAAGAGGTGACAACGGGTTAGAGGAATTGAAAGGATGCAGGGAGTAGAGTTGGCGAAGGTGGAGGACTTTAAATACTTGGGAGTAACGAGGAGTCAAGTTAAAGTCGAGTTTTGAAAGTCCCTAATGTCTTACTGTCCACCACACTACTTGGCTGTTTATTCCAAGTGTCTGTCGTTCTTTGTGTGAAAAAAACTTCCTAACTTTTGTACGAAATTTTGCCTTCACAAGTTTCCAACTGTGTTCCCGTGTTCTTGATGAAGTCATTTTAAAGTCACCGTCTCGATCCACTGCACTAATTCCCTTCCTAATTTTAAACGCTTCAATCATGTCACCTCTTAATCTTCTTTTGTTTAAACTGTAAAGGCTCCGCTCTTTAAATCTTTCCTCATAACTTATCCCCTGTAGTCCCCCATAATCAGCCTAGTCGCTCTTCTCTGGACCTTTTCGTGTGCTGCTCTTATGTCCTTTTTGTAGCCTGGAGACCAAAACTGCACACATGACTCCAGATGAGGCCTCACCAGTGTGTTATAAAGCCTGGGCAGAACTTCCTGTAACTTGTACTCCACACATCAAGGTGCTATATAACCTGACATTCTGTTAGCCTTCTAAATTGCTTCTGCACACTGTCTTCCAGTTGATTGAGTCCACTATGGCTCCTAAATCCTTCTCATAAGGTGGACTTTCAATTTTCAGACCTCCCATTGTGAATTAAAACCTAACAAGACCTAAACCTGATACAAGCGTTAGGCTCAGCTCTTTTAATCTTTCTTCATAACTCATCCTCTGTAGCCCTGAATCAGCCTAGTCGCTCTTCTCTGGACTTTCTCTAATGCTGTTATGTCTGATGGGTCCAAAACTGTACCCAGGACTCCAGATGAGGCCTCACCAGTGTGTTATAAAGCTTGAGCAGAACCTTCTGTGACTTGTACTGCACACATCAAGGCGCTATATAACATGACATTCTGTTAGCTTTCTTAATGGCTTCTGAAAACTGTCGGGAAGTCGATAGCTTAGAGTCCACTATGATTCCTAAATGGAAGAAAGGTGAAGAAGAGAGTGCAGGCAGGGTGGAGTGGGTAGAGAAGAGTGTCAGGAGTGATTAGATTCTTCAAGGGGAGCCAGGATGACTGTTGGTGGCAATTTCCAAGGAGGGAACCCCACCCTAATGATGATGGTCAGCGGTGATTCTCCAAAGAATCGATTCACTTCTGCTCTACAGATGACTTTCAACTGCAGTTCTTCAAGGGGGACCTCCACCACAGAGATGATGGACACCTCTGCACCCTGGATGACTGTAGGGGGTGATTCTCTAAGAGAGTTTCCCACTGAAGAAATAATGGACAGCTCTGGATCCCAGATGACTGTCAAGGGTAATTCTTCAAGGTGGACCCCAACTCAAGAGATGATGGACACCACTGCACCCCGGTTGACTGTTGAGGACAATTCTCCAAGAGGGACCCCCACCACAGAGATGATGGACACATCTGCACACGAGATGACTTTTGAGGACAATTCTCAAAGGGGGACCCCCCACCACAAAGATGTTGGACACCTCTGCACCCCAGATTACTGTCAAGGGCAATTCTCCAAGGGGGACCCCAACTCAAGAGATGCTGGACACCTCTTCACCCTGGATGACTGTTGAAGACTATTCTCCAAGAGGAACCCCCACCACAGAGATGATGGACACCTCTGCACACCAGATGATTTTTGAGGACGATTCTCCAAGGGGAACCCCCACCACAAAGATGATGGACACCTCTGCAACCCAGGTGACTGTCAAGGGCAATTCTGCAAGGGGGACCCCAACTCAAGAGATGCTGGACACCTCTTCACCCTGGATGACTGTTGAAGACTATTCTCCAAGAGGAACCCCCACCACAGAGATGATGGACACCTCTGCACACCAGATGACTTTTGAGGATGATTCTCCAAGGGGGACACCCACCACAAAGATGATGAACACTTATGCATCCGGATAACTGTCCAGGGTGATTCTCTAAGGTGGACCCCAAGTCAAGAGATGCTGGTCATCTCTTCTCCCTGGATGACTGTTGAGGATGATTCTCCGAGGGGGACCACCACCACAGAGATGATGGACACCTGATGACTGTCAAGGGTAATTCTTCAAGGGAGACTCCAACTCAAGAGATGATGGACACCTCTGCACCCCGGATGACTATCTGAGAAGATTCTCCAAGGGGGGACTCATAGCCTCGAGAAGATGGTCAGTGGCAACGTTGTATCTTGAAAACACAAAAAAGGGAAAATTTGGACAAGAAAAAAAAGTTCTAAGAACCTCAGCTTTAAATAATTAATACATCCATATTCTGTTGCTGGATTTGGAATCACTGCATATCAGACCCCAAATAAGTGTAAAAAAATACACATAACGAAAAATCCCAATAAAACATCAACATGGAAGGTCAGTGATACTAATACAAGATTACAAATGTGAACGAAAGTCTACAATAAAAGAAAATCAAAAAACACAGAGTGTGTGAATGACGTCCAATGGCACAAACATTCATTTTCTTATTTATCTGAAAAATTAGGATGCAATGTGCTGACGATTGATGACATGAAGATCTGTAAAACGGTGAAATGTGATTTAATAGAAGTGGGCACGAAATGGATCGCAGCAAAACGGAAATGTAGAAATTGAAGACAGCCAAAATCGATGAAGCACAGCAGAGGAGTCAAACTGTCAAGCACTGCAATAGGAGCAACATAAGCAATGCCAACAGACTACGCCAGAGCAGACTGATGGACGTGAATAGACTATCTGTCAAAACAAGGTTAAGGTTAAATCGGTCTAGAAGGGTCCATCCAGTACTTCATTGTAAACTGCAATTTAGTGAGACCGCAGGAAGTCACTCAAGGGGGAGATTCTACAACAGAATGCAAGCAGTTAGCGTAACTGAAATAATCTTCATCACTGTGCGTACTGACACACACGAGTCAGGAGGGGGCAGTCTCAGGGCTGGTGGATCAAATGTAATGCCACTCCGGGATGTGAGAGGGCGCTGTCATTCACACATTCTCCTTCTTTTCCATCTGCAGACCAGAGGACCTGATAGTCAAGAATAACTGAAGACACGCCCACTTCCATACCAAAGCACCTCCCCTTCTGGGGTGGAAGACATTCAGTTGCCGCCCCTTTCCTGAAGTGACCGGCCTGATGGACGGACTTGCGTCTGCTTGCTTCACAACTTCAACTTGCACACAAAATACGGCTGATGCCCCAACTCCTCATCTGTGGCTGTGTAGAGATTGAACTGGAAACAGAATCAAATAAGAAAGTTCACAAATACAGGGTGAGTCAAAAAGAAGTGCCACATTCAAATGTTTATTCTACAAAAACAATACAAGCTAAAATAAATGTCATTATGACATTACAAAATGTGTTTTGTAAAAAAAAGTAAAAACTGAAAAGTTGTGAGTGCCCATGTATTTATCCTCTTTGCAATGCCGGATTTAGACTTGATAAGCCCCTAAGCTATTTGAGACATGGGGCCCTTTATAAGTGTATATGACAATTGCTCACTCGGGCGGGGGCCCTAAGCTATAGCTTGTGTAGCTTATACATAAATCCTGCACTGCCTCTTTTCTATGAGATCTGGTCCAACCAATGCACTTCAAAAGTCATATGATTAGTTGATTAGGGTTTACTGTTTACAGGTGAACAAGTGGATAACCTCAGAGTAGTAACAGGGACTACTAAGGAGGTACTGAGGGATTTGGAAATTGTAGAGGGAGAAGAGCTGCCCAGATTAAATAAGATGAAATCAAACAAATCACCGGGCCCAGATCATATTTATCCTCGTGTTCTTAAGGAGGCTAGTGAGTACAGATATAAACCCTTGACACAGATTTTTAGGAAGTCACCGAGCACTGGAGAGATTCCAAAGGACTGGAAAATGGCAAATATCATCCCATTATATAAAAAGGGTGACAGGGCAGATCAGAGCAACTGTAGGCCAGTAAGCTTAACAAGCATCACAGGAAAATTAATGGAAGGAATTATTAAGGATAAGATTGAGCAACACATGGCAAGGACAGGAGTTATTCTGAACAGCATGGGTTCAGAAGAGGGAGGTTGTGTTTTACTAACATGTTGGAATTCTATGAGGAGGCAACAAAAGGATACGACCAAAGTGGAGCTTATGATATTATTTATCTGGACTTTCAGAAAGCATTTGATGAGGTACCAATGAGAGGGTGGGCATCAAGTTAAAAGAAGTGGGAGTTCAGGGTGATGTTTTTAGATGGGTGCAGAATTGGCTCAGACACAGGAAGCAGAGGGTGATGGTGCGAGGAACCTCATCAGAACTGGCCGATGTTAAGAGTGGTGACCAGCAGGGGGCAGTGCTAGGGCCACTGATATTTTTAATATATAGAAATGATTTAGATAGGAATATAAGTAACAAGCTGGTTAAGTTTGCATATGATACCAAGATAGGTGGATTAGCAGATAATTTGGAATCCGTTATATCATCACAGAAGGACTTGGATAGCATACAGGCTTGGGCAGATTTGTGGCAAATGAAATTTAATGTTAGTAAATGTAAAGTATTACACATAGGAAGTAAAAATATTAGGTTTGAATACACAATGGGCGGTCGGAAAATCAAGAGTCCACCTTATGAGAAGGATTTAGGAGTCATAGTGGACTCCAAGCTATCAACTTCCCAACAGAGTTCAGAAGCCATTAAGAAGGCTAACAGAATGTCAGGTTATATAGCGCCTTGACGTGTGGAGTACAAGTCACAGGAGGTTCTACTCAACCTTTATCACACACTGGTGAGGCCTCATCTGGAGTACTGTGTGCAGTTTTGGTCTCCAGGCTACAAAAAGGACATAACAGCACTAGAGAAAGTCCAGAGAAGAGCGACTAGGCTGATTCCAGGGCTACAGGGGTTGAATTATGAGGAAAGATTAAAAGAGCTGAGCCTTTACAGTTTAAGCAAAAGAAGATTAAGAGGTGACATGATTGAAGTGTTTAAAATTATGAAGGGAATTAGTACAGTGGATCGAGACTTGTATTTTAAAATGAGTTCATCAAGAACACGGGGACACAGTTGGAAACTTGTTAAGGGTAAATTTTACACAAACATTAGGAAGTTTTTCTTTACACAAAGAACAATAGACACTTGGAATAAGCGACCAAGTAGTGTGGTGGACAGTAAGACTTTAGGGACCTTCAAAACTCGACTTGATGTTTTCTTGGAGGAAACAAGTGGGTAGGACTGGCGAGCTTTGTTGGGCTGAATGGCCTGTTCTCGTCTAGATTGTTCTAATGTTCTAATGTACTGATTTGCCATCAAAGTGTCACATGACCTGTCCCATGACGTCTTTATAGACAGACCTGTTCTGAATAAACCCTGACTCTGGAACACCATCAGGTAAGCAACATGAAAACCAAGGAGCACTCCCAAGCAGGTCAGAGACCAAGTTGTGGAGATGTAGAGATGTAGAGATCAGGGTTATACTGTATACCATAGAGGACCATTAAATCCATTATAACTAAATGGAAAAAAATACAGCACCACTACAAACCTGACAAGAGCAAGGAGGGCATTCATTAGAGACGAACAAAGACACCAAGGAGAACACTGAAGGAGGTGTAGAAATCCATAATGAAGATGAGATGTATCTGTTCTTCTGACCACTTTCAGGAAAGCCAGCACACTGGAAAGTTCGAACGGAAGAATAAACAAACGGCCCCTCAAACACAGCACACGAACAACCTAACATATTAGGTTAACTGAAATAGGATTTTTATGTTGATCTCCTCCACCGTAACTTACTTTGGTGCAAACAAGTTTTTTTTACTTTGATTGAAATCTGAAACCAAATATTTCAAGCTACAACACTAAATGACTAATCTCCACAGAGTGGGTCTTTATGGAAGAGTGGCCTGAAAAAAAGGCCACTTAAAAATAAAAAAAATAAATAAGAAAACATATTTGGATTTATCCCAGCAGCATGTGGTGGACTGAACCAACAAATGGAAGAAGGTTCTCTGGTCAGAGGAGACTAAGATCAAACTTCTTGGCCACGTGTGGATGCAATCCGAACACTTCCCATCAGCCCGAGGACACCATTCCTGAGGTGAAGCATGGGGGGGTGGCAGCGTCACACTGTGGGGACAGGAAAACTGGTCAGGACTGAAGGAAAGATGGATGGTACTAAATACACAGTTTGGCCTGCTGGGATGCTTACAGCCGCTCTAACCCTGGCACAGACAGGCAGGTCATGAGTTCCAGTCCAGGATCGCACGTTTATTTACAGCTATTTATCTGTCCATGTGACTGGCACCACTTCCGGGTCAGATAAAAACTTCTTTTCTTCAATCCGGAAGTACGTCATTTCATCTGTCCACGTGACTGGGATGTACTTCCGGGCTGTAGGGAAAATAATCCTTGTTCCTCCATGCAGCGTCCTCTAGCGGCCCCCATGGTATCCAGCAGGGCTGTGGATAAAAACTCTAGTGTCCACGATTCCCTGCTGGAATTCGGGGCACCTCCATGCTGCAGTGAGGGCTCCATCTGGCAGACTGGAGATATTGTCCGGGATGAATGGCCGGCCATATACCACAACTGTATTTCCTGCCATTCTTTCTTAAACTCTGCGAAGTGCCTTGAGCATGGGAAAGGCACTATATAAATAAAATGTATTATTATTATTATTAAAAAATCCATTTAAATTCTGGCTTGTGATGGGACAAAACTGAACCAACACCGAAGGGTAGGGGGGTGAATACTTTCTCACAGCACTGTATTTTTTGTATAAAGTCACGCATTTGGCTACTAATAATGCACCCTCAAGATGGAAGCGAGTGCCCAGATGGGATAGCCTGAGCCTGAGATTACCTCAGAGATGTGATGGTGATTGGATATATATATAAGGTCGTGTGAGGAAGAAAATCACGAAGACGAAGAGGTGGAAATAAAAACCAGCAGCTCCATCTGGGCTGACAACAAGCTTGGAGTGTGCCAGCTGACTGAATTGCCCGCAGATGGGGCGTCCCCATAAAAAGCACTGCGACTGAATGACGTGGAAGGCCACCATTAACCCCAATTAGAAAGCTGAGGTTCGAGAACCCGTGTGATGTGCTGAGACGTCTCTAGGTGAGTCGTATCTTACTGCGGTTTCATAAACCACTTTCTCTTCATAACTCCAAAGGCGCCGTGTACGCCGCTCTGGGCTTTTTCTGTTAGGACGGTGTGATCAGCGGGGAGACCGTTGATGTGTTTGGTGTTAATTAATGTAACTATTAAAGGAGACGTAAATAACATTAATATTATCATAGGAGTGCATCTGTCTGAGGGAGCGAGGAGTTAATGGAGTGTGCTTAGTGGTTATTGTGTCTAATAACCAGCTCCATGTTTTACATTCTTAGTTAATTAGTTTTTGCTTCTCTTTTCATTGATCTTAGTATCAAATTAAATTCCTTTCTTGGGTTTTTTGGGGTCCTTATGTAATTATGAGTCAAATTGAGTTAGATGTTTACAGGCTTTCTCTACTGGCTCAATTTAAAATACACTCATGTGCCCCGGTTATGCCCGCTCCATTATAGTCCTTATTATTGTAAGTGCCATGGAGGACAGGCGGACATCCCACCTGGGATGGAGACTAAGTTCTTGCCTGGCCAGGATGTCATATCGGAAGGACCACAGGAGTGGAGACACAACTCAGCTCTGTAACGCTCTGTCGTGTTTGTCCCGGCTGGGATCGAACGGCAATAAATGGACTAGGTGAAGGTGGATACCGGGAGCAGTTCATACCTCCACACAGAAGGTGGCAGTGTTCCCAATCAGAACATCCACAGGGTGGAAGTACAGCCCTGCCGGGGTCCTAGGCTGTCACCCCTGACCTGGAAGTGCTCCTGACATGCAGTGTGTTGACACAGGAAGCCATCCTGGGTCCTGCTTGTAAAGGAGCTCACTGCCTCACATCGGGGGGTCAGAGTCGGGCGGCAGTGGGCAAACCCTCTTGGAAGAAGGAAGGAGCGAAGAAATCAAACTCATTTGTAACTGTGGTATTGATCTTTGGATGGGTGATTATTGGAAAGGTGTGATGGACAAATCAATATCTTTTATTTGAATCCAGGATTATGTTGGGCATAATTTTAATGGTTAAAGCCTGTAGTCCTACTTTTCCAATGACCATTTGAAAGTTCAAAGGGATATGAGGGGCAATCCATTGGAGGGGAAGGAGAGTAGAACACTTTATGCATTGGAAGGGCTAAGGTGTTAAAGATGGCTGTTCAGTCTGGTTTGACACCCTTCACAACACCACGTCCTTTATTCTGATTTCATATTAGGGCTCATTTATACTTCACGCTCAGAACACGTACGCGCCCGCATCATGGCTGCCACGTTTTCCCAGAGTTCATTTGATGTATCCTATGAGCAGGTCCTCAGAAATTAGCGAGTTGCAGCACCAGCAAAAAGTCAGGGGGCACAGTGTGCTAAAGTCGGAATGTGACGTCAGTGTCTCTGTTTACTATCTACGTGTGACAGAAAGCCGCTTTGCGGATCCTACGAGATCGATGTGCGCGCTTCGATGTTTGATGAACGGTTCGATGTGGTGAAGCAAAATACAGACATATAAATGCATTTGTGGTGCTTTTATATTCAAGCGTCGCATATTCCTGATCGTAATGACACGATACATTTTAAAAGTCTCACGTGCCGTCATCTGTGTCGTTCTGGGGCTTCCTCCTGACCTGACAGCAGCGGCAAACAGCAATAGACCACCACACAGAACACATTCAATGTCTGATATGCCAACTCTCTGCACATTTAGAATCCTAAGATTTAACACTTGATATCATTTTCATAATGAAATGCAATAAAGTATGTATGTTACATTTTACAGATAAATCATTAATTTCATTTAAATAATGAACACTGGTAATAATTACACACATGGGGGTTACACGGTGGCAGAGTGGTAGAACAATAAGGAGTCACGTCTCTGGTGTTCCCTGCCTGGAGTTTCCATGTTTTCCTGCTGCGTTTCCACAGTGGGCTCCGGTTTCCTTCCAAAGATATGCAGATTTGGTGACATTAAAATAATGCCAGTGTGTGTCTGTGCGCTCGTATTCAGCTTGCGGTGAGCTGATGCCCCGTCTAGGGATTGTTTCTGCCTCGTGCCTAATGCTTATTGGAATGGACACATCCCTGGATTGATGGATTTAATCATTAAACATCCTTTTCAGAGATATTGCGGTAAGATGTCATCAGAATTTAATGGCCATTCCAGGTAATTCTCAACACAGCGAAGCCAAACCTGTTCTGACCGTGATGATATCTCACACTGCCACCTGCTGGATTCCTCCAGATTTCCGTAAAGTACGCGCACAAGTATAAACAGTACAACACTTGCGTAGCAGGAGCGTCTATTGTGTGAAGTATAGACCCGCCCTTAGGTTTCCCCTGCGTGGGGAGTTAACGAGTTCATTATCTTTTGCCTCTTTGTTTATTGATATTAATATCAAATTAAATCCTTTCTATTTTTTTTTTGTCTAGGGATTTTTTTTCAATGCGCATAATTAAATACATGTATTGTTTTTATTACTGATTACTAGGGGCTCCACTATGGCTGTCGTGTGAAAAAGTAAGTGCACCCCACACCATGTTTGCTTTTTTTCCTTTTATAACTACTCGATTCACTCTCCCAACCCCGGTTTGGTTAACCAGATATACAATTTAAAGAGATTGTTATTTTCATGGGAATTGTTACCTACTCTTTCAATTCTATGTTGCATTGCTTCTCCATGATCATAAATATACACCTGACCGAATTGTGGTTTCTTCAAAATTCTCGTCGTAGCTTTAATTGTGGCGGGACCACAAATTCTCATAGCGGATGATCCATGATTGTGTAAATCTATGTTGAATGAAGCGATCGCAAAAAGTTTGTTGTAGACTCGGATAGTTTGCCTGTAGTGTTCGTGGATTTCACTTTCACCAAATGACAAATCTTTTAATTCTCGCAGATGCGCCTCTTCATTGTGAGGAAACTCTACTTTTCCCTGATGGCAACACAAATTAAATGATCTACAAGTCTCTGACTTAAACTTTAAAGCCGAACAATACCTACATACTTCTGTCATATCACCCAAGTCCATATATTCGATCTCTTTTCGCTCTTCCGTTATTTCACAGAGTAATAATTTCCATCTTTACTTTCTTTTGTATTGATACTTTCAAATTTTACTACTTTCATAATCTCTAACCTGCTCTGCGTGTGTATCACACCAACGGTTTTGAACGTCTTTTATTTCTGACCCTGATTGGACCTGCGAGGTTTTCAATTCCACTTGGTACGGGCTCATTATTACTTTCCTTATTTTCAGAATTTGCACATTGATTATTATTGATCTTTTCTGCATTCTTTTATCTCCAGCGCTTTGGGGTCTCTTTTCCAGGTGCTGCTCTTTCTTTTTCGTTTAGTCGTTGACATGCCATCTCGAACGTATACAATTATTAAGAGCTGGGAGCATGTGATGCGTGTTAATAATAATAATGACGAGGTTAGATGTCTGTGATCTTGTTTTAAATTGTTTGTAAGTAGGGCGTGAAGTGCAAAAGTCACCGTCTCATGGGTCTTGCTTCCAAAAGGTTGTAACATCTAATCTCGTGTGACGTCAAAGTGGCTTTACGAGATGATCACGTCTTGAACCCAAGATTTTTTTCATTATAATAGAGATTTGTTTGGGGGCGTGGCTATTCTCTGTACCCGTTGCCTGGGTTACTGTTGGCATGGTTACATTGTGCTAATTCACAATGGGTTAAAAGTTCACCCTTTCTATGCTTACATGTCCGAGTTTGCGGATAATCTGTATCTTTGCGTGCATTTTTTCTTTCTGATTCCCTTTGAATCTCCTGGTAATGATCTTGTTTTATGAACTTTATGGTCTTGAATTTTTGTCTAACATCTCGGCTTTGGTTGCCTGTGCTTTCAGTCTTCTTTTGGTATGCTTTGTCCACATCAAATCTTCTGAGGAGTCTCACAAAACCCGCCTCTGCTGTGTCAAGGTAGAATACATTCCTGGTGCCTCATGCATAATGGCGTGCATAGAAATTGAACTCTAACATGACATAAGCACAAAAGCAGAAATGTGCGTATGCACAAAAAACACCAGATGCATAAATCTGTGCAGACGCCAGCTTCCACGTTCTTCCGCTCCATAAATCCCAGTCAGAGTGAAAATTAACGCACGTGCACACGCCTGCTGTCCCTCCCCAACTCCTCCCAGAATTACGCCTCTTTGAATATGCAAATCAATATAAATAGCCCTTAAGCTCAGCCTTCTGTGAAAAGACAACGGCAAAAGCACGAGGGAAAATAGAAGAATTTCAGCGAATTCCAAGTGGAGGCAAAGAAAATTGTACCACTTGTTGGTTTAAACAGTGATATGAACAACAAAAGGAAGTTGATTGAGTGACATAGCGTGTCGGAGAAACTCGAAAACTCATGTTCACAAAGTTGCACAGTGCCCGAAATAAAAAAGTTGTCAGATATCAAAGTCGCCATGAAAAGGCGAGTCGTAGCCCACCGTCTGAGAGTCATATGGAAGCTTATTAGGGTACAGAGAAAAAAAAAAATAGGGACACACGAAATGTCAACTTTAATCTCGAAATTTCCACTTTAATCACATAGTTTATTTTGTCATTAAAGTAGATCATCATAAACTTCATCTTAAAATCGTTTAACTTACTAGTTTCTCAAATCCCATCGTAATTAAAGTAGCACGTTAAATGCTTTGTTTTGTATTTGATCTTCTATGTGATCTGTGTGTGAATCACTACTCACTTCTTAAACCGGCTCTCTTCCTCCAACAGGACACAGAATCCATTACATTTGTGATATTACAGCTCTCTGAATAACTAAAATACTGAGATGTATACGTGATATCATTTTCATGATGCTGGGAGTTAAAGCAAGTTATTAAACATGGGAACACGGTGGCGCAGTGACTGTTCATGTCTCACACAAGATGTTTGCTGCGCCGTGCGCGACCTTCGATGAAATACTTTTCTGCAGCAGTACTGTCTCTCTCAAACGTACTAACCTCCAATTCCTGTCCTTACTTTTCTTTCTCCAAATATCCATTCGCCACACAATCAGCTCTGTAATAGACGTTAAGCCATCTGTAAGCTTACAGCGTCGATTCTTCAAAACTTTTAAGGAACATTAAAATATCTTCGTAGTACGTGTTTAATTATTCTATCCATCTACCCTTCCAGTGTCGCGTCAGTCCCAGCAAGAATACAGCGCGAGGCAGGAACAATCCGTGAATGGAACGCCAGCTGCTCGCTAGCGCTGCGGCACTGTGTCTTGGCATGTTTAATTATTAACAATATATATATTTATTTTTGTAGCAGGGAAGTAGTTCATTAAAAGCAGGTAGGCTGAGGGTCTAACTAAACTTCTAGGTCTCTGGTCTGTCATTTTTTTCCCACCTTGTTTGGATCTTTTGGAATCTTCTTAATTAAATCCTAAATTAGCTTTTGTCATTTAGGCCAGGGGTTTTGGACAGCTCCCCTCTCCCTATCTCGCATTTTCTGATGCCAGTTTTCCTAGTGAGGGAACACAGGAGTAGTAGGCCCAGACTTCTCCGTCGCCAGCTACAGATTCCATTTCTTCCAAATAATGTCCAGCACTTTGAACCTGCTGAAAAAGTGATTGTGAAATCAGAAGCGTGAGCAAGGAGGGAGTTTGAAGACACCGAAGAGAAAGGTTGTTCTGGAAAACTGCTTGATGCCTCAGGAGGGGAATGCATGAGCTTGTGAAGACTGTGTTAAGCAGGGATGGAGAGGTGCTGACCTAATCTGGGTTACTGTCAAGCGGTGGGAGGAACTCTTTGAGGAACTCCTCAGCCTGGCGGACATTACCAGGAGGTGTGGTGGTGGAGTCCCATCTGAGGTGGTCTGAGGACTCCATGGTAGTAAGGCTTTTAGGGTGGATGAAATCGGACTTTTTTGACATGTGAGAAGAATCTGTAATAGATTTATTTGGCTTATAATATCAAACCTTCCCTACTAGTCCATTATTTAATCTTAAGGGAGTTATTAAACTGCCAATGCTCAAAAAGTGAAATAGGAATATGACTGGCCAGCGTGAGTAAAACGTTGTGTCAGGTAGTGCGGCCCCTACTGGCTAAGGCATGTGATAGCAAACCATCAGTACAAATGCAATTTCTTATTATAGTGTGACCTTGAGCCAGATGCCAAATCTGTTGGCATCAGTAATACAAAACATGGCAAAAATTGCACTGTATCAATAAAGTCATTTATCATGCATTGCTTTCCCAAGTAGCTAATATGCTGGAGTGTAAATAAATAAATAATTAAATAAATAATAATGATACACTTTGGACAAGTGTTTTTGTACCCATCCGATTGCTGTGTTAGTGTAATATGCCATTTGGTATGGGGCTTGTAAAAGTAGTGCAAATATTTGTGGTGTGCCATCTGTTGGAATGACAAATGCAATGCATTGTATTACTGCAAAATGCATTCCAATAAATAGTACAAACATTGGCACTGAGGTCTACATTGACTATTTAGATGGGTAGTACAGCTAATAATAATAATAATAATAATAATAATAATAATAATAATAATAATCCACTTTAACTCTTTGAGGGCTGAATATTTTTTCTAAAAAACTCAGTTTTCTGAGAAGCACGCAAAGCAATTGTTTCACACATAAATCAACATAAAACATTTGTGGCTGCTCTTGGTGCATATTCTGCATCTCTGGCGGCAATGGCTGCATGGGGCACCTCGATGGACAGCAGGAATGCACGGTGGGCCTGCTGCCTGGCTGTTTTTGCACAGCAGGTGGGTGGTAGGTGGTGGTCGCAGTGTAACGCAATATCTGGTGGTCCTCCCAGGTGAACGCTGCTGTAGGTGTATCAGCTACATGAAAGTGTTCAATACCACAATCAGCTGGGGACCGATCAGATGATACTGGTACCTCACTTTCGTCCATCTCCAGATCACTTGAATGAAACTCAGAGTCCTATTCAGCGAAATTAAGTAAAACGTCCATGAAGTATTTTGTTTTGCACACTTGCTTGAGTCTCTCACAAGATGCCGATGCCATTTTAGAGGTTGTTTGCTCTTCGCTGCTCACGCATGCTTAGGGAATCGAGGTCAAATCAACAAAGCTATCTAACATTCCTTCTAGCAAAGAGAGTCAAACTAAAACGTAAGAGTGAGTTTTGTCTCACCTTTCAGCAAATTACTGTCCTCTACCCCTGAATTTTGACAAAAGTTGACATCAGCCCTGAAAGAGTTAATAAAAGGACAAGTGTCTTTGTGTCCATTTGATTGTTAAGGTATTGTTATATACCATTTGGTATGGGACTTGTAAATGCAGTGCTAATATTTGTGGTGTGCCATCTGTTGGAATGACAATTACAATGCATTGTATTACAGCAAAATTCATTCCAATAAATAGTGCACTGCAAATGTTGGCACTGAGGTCTACATTGACTATTTAGATGGGTAGTACAGCTAATAATAATAATAATAATAATAATAATCTATACTAATAAAAGGCAAAGCCCTCACTGACCGACTGACTCACTGACTGACTCATCACTAATTCTCCAACTTCCCGTGTAGGTAGAAAGCTGAAATTTGGCAGGCTCAATCCTTACAGCTTACTTACAAAAGTTAAGCAGGTTTCATTTTGAAATTCTACACGTAACGGTCATAACTGGAACCTATTTTTCTACATATACTGTAATGGACTTCAGCTCATGGCCGTGGAGGGCGGAGTTGCGTCTGACATCATCACGCCTGCCACGTAATCACGTGAAATAACTGTGAAGAGCTACTGCGGAAACAAAGCACGGTCTGAACCGTAACTTTAAATTAAGTTTATAGACACACTCCCGCTGCCGTTTGTCATGCCTACGACCAATGTGGTATTCACGAGATACAAGTTTAATGAAAAGACACGAGGTATAAATGAGACTTTGGATCACTTTGTAATGGAGTTAAAATTGCTGTAGCAAGAAATTTTTAAGTGCCGGGTCTTAGCTAACATTAAATAAACCCGTTGACATCGCGAGATCGCACGAGCACAGCTGAGAAGCTTCGATGCATGTACTCTAAGCGGCTTATGTCAAATGACTTTGCAGGACTGGAAAATATAAAATTAAGTTCATACACACGCTACCGCTAAATGTTCGCAGGCAATTTCCACAACTTAATCCTGGGAATGCCTGTTGAACATCTTACATTGACGAGTACCGATTTGGGTAGTGAACACTTCGATGAATCAAACCTGTTATCTTTACAATGGTTGGCAAACACGGAATACAACTTGAACACAACACGTCCTCCAAATACAAACCTGATTGAAAGAAATAATGATAATCAAATCCTTGAGGACAGCAACACTCATAACAGTCACAAAACAATTACTTTGACAATCGTGTTACGTTATTTTTAAAATGTTTCCTTTTCTTAGCACAAGCACAGCTGAGAAGCTACGATGCATGTGCTCCATAACGCGTTAAAAACAATAACGCATTTAATCACACTTTCAATTCCAAGCAAACGGGAACGTTTGTCAGTGCATGATTTCCTGGTACACCGATTACATTGATGCACACATCACAGCTACAAAAATGTTAGAGTCGGAATAAAGCGCGTTGCTATGACTGATCGGAGGAGAATTTCATTTCAAAAGACTACCCGATGGAAGCCTTGATAAAAGCGCGGTTTTGTGCACACTGAAAAGCAAGCAAAATTAGATGCATTACAGAAAGAGGACTTTGTGGCTCTTACTGGGGATCATTGGACTTCCGTGACCGTTAGTAATTCTAAATACATCTAATTACAAAATGTTCAATGATCACACTGTTTTAGCCTAATGTACAAAATAATTTTGGCTAATGTTACTCAGAGTTTAAAGATTAAGTTGGTCAAATTACCTTTTATGTTTCTGACTTATTTTTTAAGAAGAAAAACTGCACTTTATGTTGACATTATGGTTATTATTATTTAACGACAATACTATTCTGAAAATGTACTTAAAGTACTTAAACTACCACTTTATTTTTAAGTCCGCCCAATTTTAACCAGGGATGATATTTTTGTTTCTGTTTTGAATTGAAATGCAGTTTAAAAGCATTTTTTTTACAGAAATTAAAACAGCTTCAGTTTACAATATTCATGTCCATGTCTATTATTTGATTCTGTCGCCCACTAAAACACTTTTAAATTAAAAAAAAACATTTGTGATTTGGGGCAAATTTTCATGTGTGATTACATACGATTAATCAAGATTAATTATTACACAGCCTCTAATTAATTAGATTAATTTTTTTAATCGAGTCCCACCCCTAATATATATGTAGATTTGTATATATATATGTGTATATACAGTATATATGTAGATATGTATATGTATATATATATATGTGTGTGTATATATATATCTATACTAATAAAAGGCAAAGCCCTCACTGACTCACTCACTCACTGACTCACTCATCACTAATTCTCCAACTTCCCGTGTGGGTGGAAGGCTGAAATTTGGCAGGTTCATTCCTTACAGCTTCCTTACAAAAGTTGGGCAGGTTTTATATCGAAATTCTACGCGTAATGGTCATAACTGGAAGCAGTTTTTCTCCATTTACTGTAATGGAGATGAGCTTCAATGCCGTGGGGCGGAGTTTCGTGTGACATCATCACGCCTCCCACGTAATCACGCAGTACATAGAAAACCAGGAAGACCTCAAAAAAGCGCTTTAGAAAACATGCATTATATAATTGAGAAGGCAGCGAAACAATAAGAAGCGAGCGAAAGTGACATATACAACCATATTCATGAGTTCTGCTACTTCGGAAACAAAGCACGATGTAAACCTACACTTTAAATTAAGTTCATAGACAGGCTGCCGCTGGCGCTTGTAATTTAGTGCCTGCCCATATAAGGCCGTCCGTCAGCGGCAATCCAATAGCAAACTGCCACGGGTAAATATTCACGGGTGAAGGACTGTGCTTATGGAGAGGAAGATGAGATGGTCAGGGTGGTGTTTGACACAAACTCAGCGAAACTGCGAGAGAAAGTTTTAAGTGCCAGGACTAAGGTAACATTAAATACAGCCATGGACATAGCACGAGATGGCACCAGCACAGCTGGGAACCTTCGATGCATGTACACCGAGTGGCTCACGGAACTGACGAGTGCACAGATAAAAGCAACAGTTCCAAAGAGCGCTGAACAAAAACCGAATTACACAATTGAAAAGGCAGCAAAAAATATGAAGCATCTGATAAGCATATTCATAAATCCAACTACTGCGGAAACAAAGCACACGTTGGAAAAAGTCAATGTCCCGCTAAAGGAAGACAGTGTAAAAACCCGTGCATGCAGTGTGTCAGGTCTCAGATAAAGAAGAAGACGAGCTGTTTATTGATGCAGTAAGAAACGAATCGATGAATGAAACCTGTCATCTTTACAACGATTGACAAACACGGAATGTAACTTGAACACAACACATCCTACAAATACGAACCTGATTGAAAGAAATAATGATAATCAAATCCTTGATGACAGCAACACTCAGTAACACTCACAAAACAAATACTGTATATTGACAGTCATGTTACGTTATTTTTAAAATGTTCCCTTTTCTTTTTCTAGCTTTTTAACACACTACTTCTCCATGATACGCTGGTATATATATATATATATATATATATATCCCGATCTACACACTCGAATAATGGATACTTTATTCGCCATCAATGATTGTTTTGGTAAAGCCATACTCAGTGTATTCATTAGATGAACGGTAAAAAGTAAGAGGAGGGAGGATGACTTATTGAGGCATGCAGGCTGTAGTGCTGCGCCAACTCTATCTGAATTGCGCGATCACATTTGAAAAATATATCTTTTCAAGTTCTATTTAGTCCATATGTGTCAAACTCAAGGGCGCGGGCCACATCCGCCCGGCGTGTAATTATATCCGCCCACGAGATCATTTTATATACTGTATTATTGTTATTAAAGCCCGGGTATATGAAGCGCTGGTAACACAATAAACTACAGATCCCATAATGCAGCGCTTCAGCTGCCTTGCCGAACACTTACCGCGTTAATCAAGTCTACCTTAAGATGCTGCAAGTTATTGCGAAGCTAGAGTTATTGCGCACTGAGTTTGCACGGCGCTTTGGTGACTTTGAAGAAAAAAAAGTCTGTCTACATGCGGCTCGAACCTTGTGCATGTTTGGTAGCACATATCTGTGTGAGAAGCTCTTCTCAGTGATAAAGACTAACAAAACAGCACACAGGAGTCGCCTCACTGATGAGCACCTGCAATCCATCCTGAGAATCTCCACAACACAGAACCTCACAGCAAACAGAAACGAACTTGTGGCCAAAAAAAGATGCCAGGCGTCCAGCTCTAAAATGACATCTGAGCAAAGACAACTGAATGATTTGATTTGTTATTGCACGTAAGAGCGGGAGTCAACCGTTTTAACAAACAGCGTATTGCACTGATACTGAAATAGCTGTGTGTGTATATATGTAGATATGTATGTATATGTATATATATGTTTATATATGTGTGTGTGTATGTATGTATATATATATATATATATGTATTTGTGTGTATATATGTGTGTGTATGTATGTATGTGAGTGTATATATCTAGATATATATGTATGTATATATGTGTATATGTATAGATATGTATATATATATATGCTTATGTGTGTGTGTGTAAATATATATATATATGACAGCAACACTCATCACTCACAACAATGACAAAACAATTACATTGACAATCATGTTACGTTATTTTCAAAATGTTTCCTTTTCTTTTTCATTGCTTCTTTAACACACTACTTCTCGCATGCGGGTATTTTGCTAGTATATATATATATATATATATATATATATATATATATACAGTATATGCCAGCAACACTCATGACAATTGTCAATAATGTTACGTTATTTTTAAAATGTTCCCTTTTCTTTTTCATTACTTCTTTAACACACTACTTCTCTGCGCGGGTATTTTGCTAGTAATAATAATAAAAAGCACCCTGTGTTGAGCTGGTGCCCTGCCCAGGTTTTGTTTCCTGCCTTGTGCCCTGTGTTGGCTGGGATTGGCTCCAGCAGACCCCCGTGATCCTGTAGTTAGGATATAGCAGGTTGGTTAATGGATGTATAATAATAAAAAATTCATTCATTAATTCATTCTTTCATTAAATTCATATAAGCTTTTCTGACCTACTGAAAGTGCTTTATGCGTAGCATCCACATTGATGACACCACAGCAGCCAATAGCAATAATTACATTTTATAAGGTAGTGAGCCCCCTGGTGACTAAAGTGTTGAAACTGAAAGGTAGAACTTTAAGTCTTCAATGTGCACCTCACACTTCGATGTGAAATGCTGTAATTAAATCATGAACCAGGCAGCACTCATGGCAAAGAAGTATAAGGTTATAGGATAGGATGGTATAAATGATAAGTTTTAAATCTGCAATTTCAAGTTCAAATGTGATTTTATTTTCATGATTACAGTGAAATACCAACATGTGATGCTTTGCCTTGGCTGGTACCACGATTGCAAAGTATTATGACTCAAATGTGAATGGAGCTTACCTTGAAACCATTGTATTCTTCCCTGCTATTAAACTGATTTGCTCAAAAAATCAGGAACCTTCAGAGATACAGAACATTTACTACAACAAACACAACATTAGGGGGGTCTTACTGCACCATTGTATGATCTCAAGAAGTCAGTTCAGCTGCCATTTGCTCGTACTGAAGCAGTGTGTGTGTGTGTGTGTGTGTGTGTTTTAAGGCAGTGTGTCCCAGTGTGCACCAGTGGTCTGGTTGCTGAATCCATTTCTCTGTCATTCACTTTGGGTTGTTCCACTAGTGTGGGAAGTGGAAACCCCATGGATTTGACGTTACCCTCGAGGGCAAGTGTGCCAAGAGGAGTGCAGTGCAGCGACCCTGAGAAGGATGTTGTGACAACTCCAGAGGGCGTGCCAGCCACCCAACCTGATAGACAGACACTAGAGGCACAAACAAAGATGTTTTGATTTTCTTTTTTCTTCACCTGTGATAGATAGATAGATAGATAGATAGATAGATAGATAGATAGATAGATAGATAGATAGATAGATAGATACTTTATAAATTCACATACTCCAGCAGCAGCATACTGATAAAGAACAATATTAAATTAAAGAGTGATAACAATGCAGGTATAACAGACAATAACTTTGTATATGTTAACGTTTACCCCCCCGGGTGGAATTGAAGAGTCTCATAGTGTGGGGTCTCCTCAGTCTCTCAGTGGAGCAGGATGGTGACAGCAGTCTGTCTGTCGCTGAAGCTGCTCCTCTGTCTGGAGATGATCCTGTTCAGTGGATGCAGTGGATTCTCCATGATTGACAGGAGTCTGCTCAGTGCCCGTCGCTCTGCCACGGATGTCAAACTGTCCAGCTCCGTGCCTACAGCAGAGCCTGCCTTCCTCACCAGTTTGTCCTGGCGTGAGGCGTCCCTCTTCTTTATGCTGCCTCCCCAGCACACCACCGTGTAGAAGAGGCCGCTCGCCACAACCGTCTGATAGAACATCTGCAGCATCTTATTGCAGATGTTGAAGGACGCCAGCCTTCTAATGAAGTATAGTCAGCTCTGTCCTCTCTTACACAGAGTATCAGTATTGGCAGTCCAGTCCAGTTTATCATCCAGCTGCACTCCCAGGTATTTATAGGTCTGCACCCTCTGCACAGTCACCTCTGATGATCACGGGTCCATGAGGGGCCTGGGCCTCCTAAAATCCACCACCAGCTCCTTTTCTGGTGTTCAGGTGTAAGTGGTTTGAGTCGCAACGTCTTCCCCGTTTCCCACAGGCACACAACACTGTCACAAACGCAAGCTCAATCCACACAGTACTTCGCTTTCTCTTTCTTTTTCTTTCTCCTCCACTCCTCTCCTCTAAGCTTTGTCTCCCACCTCCCAACTCTGACTCCCGGAGTGGTGGCTGCTGGCTCATTTTCTAGCCCACCTGGAAGAACCGCTCATATGGGCTCAGGACCAACTGCAGCGGCACCCCGCCGGATCCCAACAGGGTTGTAGAGAACTCCATTTCCCATCTGACGCACCACTGCCACCCAGGGCGGCTGCCATCTAGTGTCCAGGGGGAGATACTGTTCTGTCCATGCTTGCTGCCCCGGTCCCTTCAGTGAAGAGGTGTCCCGGCCAGGGTCTATGTGTTCTCTGGATGGGATGGTGATGCCTGGAGAAGGTGGCTGAATCCAATTCTCTGTCTGTGACACACCCCCAAGTCATTAGAATATTTTTGGGAAAGGCGCTATATAAATACAATCTATTATTATTATGGATGTTATTATTATGAGCCAATCCATCCATCCATACATTATTCAACCTGCTATATCCCAACCACAGGGTCATGGGAGTCTGCTGGAGCAAATTCAAGCCAACACCAGGGTGCAAGGCAGGAAATGAACCCTGGACAGGGCGCCAGCCCACCGCAGGGCACATGCAAACACACACACACTAAGGACCACTTAGGATCACCAGTGCACCTAACCGGCATGTTTTTGGACTGTGGGAGGAAACCCACGCAGACACGGGAGAACATGCAAACTCCATACAGGGAGGACCAGGGAAGCAAACCCAGGTCTCCTAACTGCGAGGAAGCAGCGCTACCCACTGTGCCACCGTGCCACCCGCATTAACAAACACTTGTATCCAAAGAGATACAAAGGGATCCATGCTGCCCTATTATTATGATGGTTATTATTATGGGTGGCACGGTGGTGCAGTGGTAGTGCTGCTGCCTCGCAGTAAGGAGACCCGTCTGGGTTCAGTTCCCGGGTCCTCCATGTGTGGAGTTTGCATGTTCTCCCCGTGTCTGTGTGGGTTTCCTCTCACAGTCCAAAGACATGCAGGTTAGGTGTTTTGGGGATCCTAAATTCTGCTTGGTGTGTGTGTGTGTGCCCTGCGGTGGGCTGGCGCCCAGCGTTGGCTGGAATTGGCTCCAGTAGACCCCATAACCCTGTGTTAGGATATAGCGGGTTGGAAAATGATAATTATGATTATTATTATTTAGGCTACAACGCCTCAGCCTGCCCCCCTTCAAGACTGGCCATCCAGCACTGACTGGCACAATGGCGCCATCTGTCAGTCACGTGTCATTTACAGACCCAGCTGACTGACTGAGGTAAAAGCGTTTGATTTTTTTTTGTCTCAACTTTCAAAGCTTTGGCAAAGCTAAGGGGGGCAATAAAGAGGCAAACCATCCACCCAAACCCAAAGCTCCAAACCTCCTTCCTCCGCCCAATCACATTAATTGATTTGTTTTTGCTTAATTAAAAGTGCGTCACGTCAGCAGGAGACGATCTCTCCTTGAACAGGAACGTTAAGTCCCGCACAGACGGTCCTTCTCCATCTGATTAGATATCAGCTCTGCCTGGCTGAGTGCGCCTCCATTAACCATTAAAATAAATCGCCGCTCCTAATGAGTCGGCCCGAACAGCTGTGCACGCAGCCGCTATTTTTCTTCGTCTTTTTTCTTCTCTTTTTTTTTCCAAGGAATACGGTGGGCCAGGTATCTCCCGGCAGCCATCGCCTGTCTGTTTTGTTATGCATTAGGTCAGCGGCAGAGAAACCCCCCTGCTGAGCCGCCGCTTCCAAGAGGCAGCTGTGCGCTCGGCTCTCGCGGCATGCAGAAGAGAAGAGAAAGAAGAAGAAGAAGAGAAAAGAAATGAAAGGAAAGGAAAGGAAAGCCACAGTCCAGCATCCTTTTAAATGTATCAGTTGAAAAGAATCATTAATGGTGGGACGAGCGGGGGAAGGGAGACTGGGGGATTTGGGGGGGTGGAGAGGATGCTACTTGCCCTGCCCCCGCCATCTTTTTGTTTCTTCCTTATCCCCTTATTTTTTTTCATTTCACCCTGAGTGTAAAGAATATATATATATATATATATAAAAAAGAAATCTTCCATCCATTGTCCAACCCGCTATATCCTAACTACAGGGTCACGGGGTCTGCTGGAGCCAATCCCAGCCAACACAGGGCACAAGGCAGGAAACAAACCCCAGGCAGGGCGCACACACACACACACACACTACACCCATACAACAAGCACCCACTAGGGACAATTTAGGACCGCCAATGCACCTAACCTGCATGTCTATGGACTGTGGCAGGAAACCCACGCAGACACGGGGAGAACATGCAAACTCCACGCAGGGAGGACCCAGGAAGTGAACTCGGGTCACCTTACTGCTAGGTAGCAGCGCTATCACTGCGCCACTGTGCCGCCGCACTGAAATTAAATGACACTTTATTATCTAATATGTTAAACTCGAATTCTGTCTTGATTGTGTATCTATATACTGTATATAATTCACTAAGGGCCCGCCAACTCACAGAGCCCCACCCACCAACTCTAAGACCATGGGATATGCACGACAGGGCCACGCCCACAAACGGACAGGCCCCGCCCATCAACTCTAAGACCATGGGATACGCACGACATGGCCACGCCCACCAACGGACAGAGCCCCGCCCACCAACTCTAAGACCATGGGATACGCACGACAGGGCCACGCCCACCAACTGTAACCCTCCTCCAGCATCCACCCTCGTTCTCACCCACACGCAACAACTCACCAAACACATCCTCACTCGCTTTGGTCCACATATGCAGCTGTGAGCCACGTTGACTGTTCACGTTGATAATTATGCGGCGTATGCTATATATATTATTTGGCCAATGTCTTTATCCAAAGCAGTTTACAACATTTTATGGCACAATTGCTTCCATTGCTTTTAGCTTTCCAATTGGAGCCCAGACAGGTGAAGGGACTTGCTCAGGGTCACACAGTGGTGTCAGTTGCCGGATTTGAACCCACATCTTCAGGGACTGAAGTCCAAAGCCTTAACCACTACACCACACTTGCCCTCTCTCTATATATATATATCATAGTTCTTCCTGGTAAGTAGTATCATAGTTCATTTGCGGTACCGATTTATTTGCACGAATCCGAGAGACACGCAGTGGGCCGAGGGGTGGGGTCCTCCTCACTCACACACCAGCCTCAGGATGTTCCTTACCTCCGCTTAGCTAGCGAACGAGAGAACTACTTAACGGATTTAGATCGTTTTTTTTTTTCTATAATTTGCTTGAACATTACGGTTGATTTTGCGACTTCTCTCATCACGCGATGTATCGCAGTTCGCTTGCGGTACCGATTTATTTGCGTGAATCTGAGAGAGAAACAGAGGGGAGGGGGCGGGGCCCTCCTCACTCACACGCCACCCTCAGGGCGCATCTTACATCCACTTAGCTAGCGAATGAGAAAAAACTACTTAACGGATTTAGATCAGGTGTTTTTCTACAATTTGCTTGAACATTCCGGTTGATTTTGTGACTTTCTCATCACACTAAGAATCATAGTTCGGTTGCGTCACTGTTCCTGTTCCTCCCAACTTCTCCTGTCAATCAACTCCTAAGAGGCGTGTCCTCCCCTTACAGAGCACAAGCCCCACCCCCAGTTCCATTCCTCACTTTCTGCTCCCCAACAGAACATCATAAGTCAAGTCAAGTTGGGGACCATGCACTGGTACAGCGTGTTGCCGCACCGACTACACAACGAAAATACTTGGGATCCCAGTTGGCAACTCCCCAGGCAGACACATTGTTCAGGCTCTGGAAATGACCCTCTATCTGCTACAGCCAGGTGTTACGTGGGTGACCCCTTGGCCTGGTCCAGCCACTCAGGTCCCCAACAATGAGGATCTTATGAGCCGGATCACCCTCGGGGACACACGCCACATGGCCGTAGTGCCGTAACTGACACTCCCTCACAATGCAGGTCATGTGCCTGATTTGGGACTCCATGAGCAACATAAAGTCAAACCAGCGGTACCCTAGGAGTCTCAGCAGAGACACAGTACTGAAGGAGTCCAGTCTTCACCTCAGGTCACTGGATAGCGCCCATGTCTCACAACCATATAGCAATACAGGAAGCACCAGGACTCTAAACACTTGGACCGTCGTCCTTTTGTAGAGATATCAGGAGCGCCACACACCCCTTTATATTGACCTCATGACCCCACATGCCCTTCCAATCCGTGTACTGACTTCACAGGAAGAGTCACCAGAGACATGAATGTCACTGCCGAGGTAAGTAAACCTCTCAATGACGAGGTCGACACTCTCTCTGCAGACAGACACACTGCTGATGGCCGTGCTTGGACCGTCGTCCTTTTGCATAGATATCGGAAGCACCACACACTCCTTGCCAGCGGCCTCACGGCGACCCATTCTCTCCCAATTCATCTACTGACTTCATAGGAAGAGTCACCAAGGACATGAATGTCACTGCCGAGGTAAGTAAACCTCTCAATGACGAGGTCGTCACTCTCTCCGCAGACAGACACACTGCTGTGCCCAAGAGGTCATTAAAGGCCTGGCTGTTGGTTTTTATCAGGACCCTCACAAGCCCAGACTCTCAGACTTCTCACTCAGTTTCTCGAGACCCCTGATTAGAGCCTCCATTGACTCTCCGAAGATCACAGCATCGTCAGCAAAGTCAAGATCTGTGAATATTTCTTCACCAACAGATGCCCCCCCAGCCACTGGACCCCACAAGCCTGGCCCACCACCCTGTCCATACAAGCATCGAACAGAGTAGGAGCAGAACACACTGCTGACGGACCACAGAATCAACTGGGAAAAACACAGAGGGTCTGCCTCCATTCTGCACAGCACTAACAGTACCAGTGGACAGGCCAGCCATGATATCCAGCAACCTCAAGGGTTAATAAAACATAATAGAACAGAATTTAAAAAGAAAATTACAATACAGGAGAACATGAACACATTACCATTACCGTCAGTGGTTTCACATTTTCAGCACGTTTTGCTGGCATCACACTTTATATCGCTCACTGTTGTTCTTCCAACTCTAAACTGAAGCCATACTTGAAGCACATTATTAATAACGTCAGCTTTTTTGTGACAATTCCAAAACTGCACGCTTATGTTTAGCAGCCATTGTAATGTGTAGCAAATCGATTATAACAAAAGAGAAAAGCTACGAGACGCTATTAAAAGTGAGGGTACGCTGTGATTTCAAAATGCGTCCTGACACGAGGGGCTGAGGAAGACCACTGCGTGCTGGCAGAAGGGAGAGTTGTGCCAATGTCCCAGAGTTTGCAGCGTAGCAGGACAGTAATAGGCAGGCACTGGTGTGATCTTTTTATTTTTGACCTGGATGGTTAATCGAGTGACAGATAATCGAGCAACATGGAATCACAAGGCACTATATAAAACAATGACTTTATATGAAGGCAATTTAACGCCAAGCAGGCAGTACCTCTACTGACTGCGCCATCTTGCCACCTCCGTTCCTAGTACAGTTCCAGCCTATGATTATTATTTTTATTATTTTTCAAAGTTTTTTGCTCAGCTTCTCATTTAGGTACTAAAAACATCACCGACTCTTTACCTCCTCGAGATCCGTCTCGTTGTTTCTGTGACCCGGGGACTGCGACACGATGCTGGCAGCGGTGACGGTTCACTTGTGTGTTGTTAATCAGAAGTCCTCGGGGTTGTGTGGCCGACTTTGGAGTGACAGCTCCCAGCATCCCCCAGCAGCTGGTGGGCTCGGCTAACTCAGGTGTTGCCACTGATTAAGCATCAGCTGGTTAAGTGGCGAGTCAGAGGGGAGCGCAAATGGCGGAGGAGAGCAAGTGGATCCACAATGTGCGGCTAAAATGGAATTCTTAACTTTAACAAAAGTGTGCAGGACAGAAACTTTTCATTTTGATTTCATTTTAATTATTTTTCGCAGCTTGACTGTACAGCAGAGACTCCTGACCGCTGTGTGTGGTTTACAGTTTTCTCAGAACATGCCGCTAGACTGGAAAAATGGAAGCCATTAAAAAAATGCTGCTGTTCTTTTTTTTTTTTGTTTGAGGCCATTTCATGCAATGATCCCTCAAATCGGTCCCCACTTTATGACATTTCCATTTCTATTTGCATTAACAAATATCCATTATCCAACCTGCTATATCCTAACTACAGGGTCACAAGGGTCTGCTGGAGCCAAACCCTGGTCTACTAACTGTGAGGCAGCAGTGCTACCCACTGCGCCACCGTGTCACCTGCATTAACAAACACTTGTATCCAAAGGGACTTAACAAGGAGGTCAACATCCATCCATTATCCAACCCACTATATCCTAACTACAGGGTCACAGGGGTCTGCTGGAGCCAATCCCAGCCAACACAGAGCGCAAGGCAGGAAATAAACCCCAGGCAGGGTGCCAGCCCACTGCAGGGCACACAACTACACACCAAGCACACACTAGGGACAATTTAGGACCGCCAATGCACCTAACCTGCATGTCATTGGACTGTGGGAGGAAACCCACACAGACACGGGGAGAACATGCAAACTCCACGCAGGGAGGACCCAGGAAATGAACCCGCATCTCCTAACTGTGAGGCAGCAGCACTACCACTGCGCCACCATGCTGCCTGCATTAACAAACACTTGTATCCAAAGGGACTTAACAAGGAGGTCAACATCCATCCATCCATTATCCAACCCACTATATCCTAACTACAGGGTCACAGGGGTCTGCTGGAGCCAATCCCAGCCAACACAGGGCACAAGGCAGGAAATAAACCCCGGGCAGGGTGCCAGCCCACCGCAGGGAGGTCAACATAATGGAGCAAACATACAGTCTGAGGGGGCCTGTTGGGAAGCGAGAGTCACAGGACGAGGTGATAAAATTGATCAGCACAAGTCAAGTGCTCAGAACAAAATGTCATCGAGTTTCACTTCCTTAAGTGACAAGAGCCTAACGAAGCCATCCTCGGTTAGACAGACGTTCACATGAAGAAGAGAGCCTGCAGATCTTCTGAGATGAAATTCAGAATTGTGAAAGGAGGTGGGCAACTCATGTCATCAGCTAGGAGCTACACTTGGTCTGAGATTTAATGCCAGTGGTCGAGAAGAAGCAGAGGACCTCACATTGACTACCCTGTAAACAAGCATCAAGAATTTGAACTTAAGTGTCGGTTTAGTGACCTAAAGAGGGTCACTTCGGTGGCTGGTTGATATGCCACTGCACTTTGAGTCATCTGCAGGGGTTTGGTGACACATACCATCAGAGAGCTGGAGTAGCCCAAAAGTGACAAGACCAAAGTCCTGGACCAGGAATTGTGCTGCATACTCTTGTCAGATACGGTCTTGTGGTAAAGTGAGGTCCGCGCCTGATCGGCAGCTTTTAACTCTTTCAGGGTGGGTGTCGACTTTTGTCGAAATTCAGGGGTAGAGGATAATAAAACTTGCTGTTATGTTTTAGTTTGACTCTCTTTGCTAGAAGGAAAGTTGGCTTCGTTGATTTGACCTCGATTGCTCATGTGTGAGTATCGAGGAGCAAACGACCTCTAAAATGGCAAAGCAAGACCAAAGTGAATACACAAAGCTAAATACTCCACGGAAGACGTTTTGCGTATTATTGCCGAATCAGACTGATTTGTCGGATTCCGATTTTGATGCAAATGATCTGGAGGTGGAAATTGAAAACGAAAGTGCGGTGCCGGCTTCAGCTGATCGTGGTGCTGAACACGCGTGTGTAGCTGATGCGCCTACGGCAACGCTCGCATGGAGGACCACCACTTACGATGACAAGAGGTACAAGTCAGATTGCATGGCACTGCCATATTAAGACAGGCCAGGCAGCCAGCCTGCCACGCATTCCTACCGGCCATCGAGCTGCCCCTACACAGCCACCTGAGACCCTGAACAGGCACCGACAGCAGCCACAGCAACAGACGTTTTACGTTGATTTACATGTGAAACCTTTGCTAGTGTTTCCTCCCACAGTCCAAAGACATGTAGGTTAGGTGCATTGGCGATCCTAAATTGTCCCTAGTGTGTGGATGTGTGTTCTGCGATGGGCTGGCGCCCTGACCAGGATTTGTTCCTGCCTTGCGCCCCGTGTTGGATGACTGACCTTTGCTTTGTGTGCTTTTCGGAAAAGTGAGTTGCTTGCAAAAAATCTTCATCCCTCAAGGAGTTGTGTGTGTGTTTAGTGTGACGAGAGCGGTTCCCACATGCGGACAACCCTGCACTTAGTGCACAGGTGCTGGATCACCCACGACCCTGATTGGCACCGGGAGCTACTGATTGCCACAGCTGTGCCATGTCCCCGCTTTTAAAAAGGAAAGCGCGAGTGCAGGAAGGAAAAAAGAAATGAAAATAAAAAAGAGACGACTGGCCAGTGACCATGAAAGAGAGAAGGAGGGTGAAAGGGCAATGGAAGAAAAAGAGAGAGAGAAAGAGAGAGAAATATATATATATATATATATATATATATATATATATATATATATATATATATATATATATATACTGCTCAAAAGAATTAAAGGAACACTTTTAATCAGAGTATAGCATAAAGTCAATGAAACTTATGGGATATTAATCTGGTCAGTTAAGTAGCAGAGGGGTTGTTAATCAGTTTCAGCTGCTGTGGTGTTAATGAAATTAACAACAGATGCACTAGAGGGGCAACAATGAGATGACCCCCAAAACAGGAATGGTTTAACAGGTGGAGGCCACTGACATTTTTCCCTCCTCATCTTTTCTGACTGTTTCTTCACTAGTTTTGCATTTGGCTACAGTCAGTGTCACTACTGGTAGCATGAGGCGATACCTGGACCCTACAGAGGTTGCACAGGTAGTCCAACTTCTCCAGGATGGCACATCAATACGTGTCATTGCCAGAAGGTTTGCTGTGTCTCCCTGCACAGTCTCAAGGGCATGGAGGAGATTCTAGGAGACAAGCAGTTACTCTAGGAGAGCTGGAGAGGGCCATAGAAGGTCCATAACCCATCAGCAGGACCAGTATCTGCTCCTTTGGGCAAGGAGGAACAGGATGAGCACTGCCAGAGCCCTACAAAATGACCTCCAGCAGGCCACTGGTGTGAATGTCTCTGACCAAACAACCAGAAAGACTTCATGAGGGTGACCCAAGGGCCCCATGTCCTCTAATGGGCCCTGAGCTCACTGCCCAGCAGCATGCAGCTCGATTGGCATTCGCCATAGAATACCAGAATTGGCAGATGCACCACTGGTGCCCTGTGCTTTTTACAGATGAGAGCAGGTTCACCCTGAGCACGTGACAGAAGTGAAAGGGTCTGGAGAAGCCATGGAGAACATTATGCTGCCTGTAACATCATTCAGCATGAGCAGTTTGGTGGTGGGTTAATGATTGTCTGGGGAGGCATATCCATGGAGGGTCACACAGACCGCTACAGGCTTGACAAAGGCACCTTGGCTGCCATTAGGTATCAGGATGAAATCCTTGGACCCATTGTCAGACCCTATGCTGGTACAGTGGCTCCTGGTGCACGACAATTCCTGGCCTCATGTGGTGAGAGTATGCAGGCAGTTCCTGGAGGATGAAGGAATTGATACCATTGACTGGCCACCACACTTTCCTGACCTAAATCCAATAGAACACCTCTGGGACATTATGTTTTGGTCCATCCAATGCCACCAGGTTGCACCTCAGACTGTCCAGGAGCTCAGTGATGCCCTGGTCCAGATCTGGGAGGAGATCCCCCACAACACCATCTGTCATCTCATTAGAAGCATGCACCGATGTTGTCAGGCATGTATACAAGAACACAGGGGCCATACAAAGTGCTGCATAATTTGGAGTTGCTGCAATTCAATTTGGGCAAAATGGACTAGCCTGCCACATCATTTTTTCACTCTGATTTTTGGGGTGTCTTTGAATTCAGTGCTCTGTAGGTTGATCATTTTCATTTCCATCAAACGATGTGGCATCCTTTCGTTCCTAACACATTACCCAGTCTATATCAGTATAGATATCCAGGAGGATTTCTTTTCCCCATTGAGATCTGATGTGTTTTCAAAGTGTTCCTTTAATTTTTTTGAGCAGTTTATATATATATATATAGAGAGAGAGAGATGGCACCCCAGCTTATCGAGTGAGGCAGGTGGTCAGGGGGGTGAGCCTCAGGGCCATGGTGACAGGGGCGCTCCTACTGAGCACGCTCTTGGTGAAGTAGGAGTGGCCTGAGTGACGATGTCTTCTCTCCCCTCCACCAATTCCCCCCTTCTCCACCCTCCAGCAGGGGCCGAAGGTGGGCGGCAGGAGAGACGTGAGGGGCTCATCGGGTTGCCCTGCAGACGCTGAAAGAAGTGAGGCATGCAGGGAATGGAGCCCACTGAAGAAAGTTGACTGCACCCATCGGGCGGGCATCTCCTTACCTTGCAATGTCCAAATAGAAAATATGGAAGAGATGCCAGTTTGCGAAGGGAAGCATTGGGGCTCGCTGTTTTTATAGTCCGTCTCTGGCTTTTAACCTTGTGGTTTTAATGGATTGATTTATTTGCACTTTTAACTTCAATCCATGCACTTTGTTTTATGGATTATTTATTGACATTTGGGAGCGCTGCACTTTTTGGATTTGTGAATTGTTTGTCATAAAAGCACTTGCACTTTTCACCGTCCCCTTGCTTGGTGTGTTTGTCCTCATCTGCTCAGCTAGTGTGGGGTTCAGGAGGACGGAGCCAACCCGCACTGTGACAGGTCTGATCTGATAATGCGTAGAGTGAATGTGCAAAACCGAGAGAGCATAGCCACATGAAGGACACCTCCGCCCCAGTTTTGAATTTAGAGTTGGCAGCTGTTACAGTAAGTCCGATGTATGTTGGCTGAACAGGACCGGAGAAAGTCCAGTCCACTGCGGTGCTCCTGTGCTGCTGACCACAATGTCAGGCCTGCAGTTCCCGAGACGCACATACTGAGGTCTGTCTGTAAGATAGTCCATGATCCATGCCACCAGGTGTGAGTCTACTCCCATCTCAGTCAGCTTGTCCCTGAGGAGCAGAGGTTGGATGGTGTTGAAGGCGCTAGAGAAGTCCAGAAACATAATTCTTACAGCACCACTGCCTCTGTCCAAGTGGGAGAGGTATCGGTGTAGCATGTAGATGATGGCATCCTCCGCTCCCACCTTCTCCTGGTATGCGAACTGCAGAGGGTCGAGGGCGTGGCGGACCTGTGGCCTCAGGTGGTGAAGCAGCAGCCGCTCCATGGTCTTCATCACATGTGACGTCAGAGCGACAGGCCGGAAATCAGTCAGCTCACTAGGACGTGATACCTTTGGGACTGGGGTGATACAAGATGTTTTCCAGGCTCAGGTTGAAGATGTGCTGTAGAGGACTTCTCAGCTCCAACACACAGGCCTTCAGCAGTCGTGGCGATACACCATCTGGACCCGCTGCTTTGCTGGCACGAAGTCTCCTCAGCTCTCTGCTCACCTGCGCTGCTGTAATTGTGGCTGGGGATGTCTCACCTATGCTGGTATCAGCAGAAGGATGGGTGGAGGGTGCAGTACTCCGAGGTGAGAGTGGGTTAGGGTGGTCAAACCTATTAAAGAAGTCGTTCATTTGGTTTGCTCTCTCCACGTCTCTCTCGATGGTGGCGCCCCGCTTCGAGCTGCAGCCAGTGATGTATTATAGCCATGTGTTAAAATGTGTAAAAATGTAAGCACAATCTATGAGAGGCAGGCCTTACTTGCTGATACCCGAAGAAGTGCCAACTTTGCCCGAACATCCACAGGGCAGGTGCACATTGAACAGTTCCGTTTTTAGACCATGAAGCTTTTACTTTGATGTCCTTTTCTAATAAATTAATCCGTAGCCTGACACTTGACGTGACTGTGGAGTGGACGGCCTCATGGAGATTCCTTTTCATGGCTTTTTCTCCCCTTAAAGTGCTGTTTCAACATTTTTGAAGGAGCCAACGTGGCGACTTCAGTGCACACTAAAGAATGCGATTTCTGCCATTTATTTCTGTTTTGTCTAAAAACTTTCCAAAAATGATTGACAGCCCCCCTCCTGTGAACCCTCGATTGGTGGGGGTCCCTCCTCGGATTTGAACACGTCAGTCCAAATCCTAAGCGACTGTTCGTTAGCAGGAGGTGGCATACATGCTGTACCAATGCCGACAGGAGAGACTCGCTGTACAGAATATTACAAAAAGTCATTTCTCAGCACCGCAGCACGTTGTGTTCATTTTTAAAGGTCAGTGTGTTTTTTCTTTTTTTTCTTCTTCACTTGTTATTTCTTTTCCCCACTGACAGCTCAATTTTCTTCTCCTATATTCAAAATGGCCTTTTGGCTTTCAGCGGTGGGCAGGGATCGTTTGACTCATTGGCTTTTCATATTTTGCCATTTCTCTAGACTGCGTGGCACTGCCATTCTGGCCTGTTTTGGGACTGCCTTTCCCCCTTTGTTGCAGAAATAGACAACGGGTCCCTGAGGAGACTGGGACCAGGACATGCCAGTCCTGGCTATGAATGAAAGCATGACTGGTGTAAAAAGGCGCTATATGGGCACAGGCCCGACACAGACTGACACAGTGAGGCACACATAAAATAAATCAACTTTTTATTTTTCTTCACCTGTGGGGCGCGTCTTCCCCGTGACCCCCACAGGCACAACACAGTCCCAAGTACAGCAAACAAGACACCAACACGCACAGCCCTCCTTTGCACCACCACTCCTCCGTCAAGCTTCGTCCTCCTCCTCCTCCTCCCTACTCTGGCCATTGAGTGATGGCTGCTGGCCCCTTTTATAGTCCACCCAGAAGTGCTCCAGGTGCTTGATTGCCAGGTGTGGCGAATACGCTGCCCATACGGGCTCAGGAGTCCCAGCTGCAGCACCCCATGGCGGCACCCAACAGGGCTGCAGCCAACTCCAATTCCCATAGAGCCCTGCGGGAAACCGAGGTACCACTCCAACCCAGGGGGGCAGCCATCTAGCTTCCAGGGGGAGGTACTGCACAGTCCAAGGCTGCTCCCCCTGAACATATAATGAAGGGGCGTCCCGGCCGGGCATGGACACACTGGATGTGTGCTACTATTATGGAAGCGTGAAGGTTCTCACCTTAAAAGAAGGTTCTAGGAGTCGAGGGATAGGCAAACAGTTTAACTGCAATAAACAATAATAAAGATTCAACCCAATTAGGCCAAACTGAGCTGAGCCCCGAACAAGTCAAATGTCACACTTTATATAATCATTTCTTCTCATCTTGACCTCGTTCATAACAATGGCTTTGCAGTCTATTCTGACTCCTTACTCCAGCTGGCTTGAATACTTGGGATCAACAGTACAGAGTAATGGAGATTGTGGAAGAGAAGTGAAGAAGAGAGTGCAGGCAGGGTGGAGTGGGTGAAGAAGAGTGTCAGGAGTGATTTGTGACAGACGGGTATCAGCAAGAGTGAAAAGGAAGGTCTACAGGACGGTAGTGAGACCAGCTGTGTTATGTGGGCTGGAGACGGTGGCACAGGAGACAGAGCTGGAGGTGGCAGAGTTAAAGATGTTAAGATTTGCATTGGGTGTGACGAGGAGGGACAGGATTAGACATGAAGACATTAGAGGATCAGCTCAGGTTGGGTGGTTGGGAGACAAAGTCAGAGAGGCGAGATTGCATTAGTTTGGACAAGTGCAGAGGAGAGATGAGGGGTATATTGGGAGAAGGATGCTAAGGATAGAGCTGCAAGAGAAGAGGAAAATAGGAAGGCCTAAGCGAAGGTTTATGGATGTGGTGAGAGAGGACATGCAGGTGATGGGGGTGACAGAGCAAGATGACGAGGACAGAAAGATATGGAAGAAGATGACCCGCTGTGTTGACCCCTAATGGGTGCAGAAGAAGAAGAAGAAGACTCCAGCTGCCTTCTCACGGGCCCTTCCTTGGCCAGCAATATTGTTCTCAGCTTATCACTTGTCTTCATTCTTGGCTTCCCTTATTTCCTAACTGACCTTCAAACATTGGTGCTGGGTAAGGTCCTTGCTAGGGTCGTCCTCAATAGGATCCATGATCACTTTGCTCACCTACCAGCAACCAGAACAGTTTGGTTTTACGCCTAAGAAGTCTACCATCGACCCCATCCTGGCACTGAGGGTTCTCATGGAGCGCAAACGCGAATATCGGCAGAATTTCTTTGCAGCCTTTGTCGATTTCTGTGAAGCGTTCGACTTAGCTGATCAAGCTGCCCTGTGGGACATCCTGAGACTTCATGGATACTTTACTGGATATCATGGCCCGCCTGTCCACTGGTACTGTGAATGCTGTGCAGAGTGGAGGCAGGGCCTCTGTGTTGTTCCCAGTTGATTCTGTGGTCTGTCATCGGTGTGTTCTGCTCCTACTCTGTTCACTGCTTGTATAGACTGGGTAGTGGGCAGAGTTTGGAGTCCAGCAGCTGTTGGGCATCTGTTGGTGAAGAAAGATTCACGGTTCTTGACTTTGCTGATGATGCTGTGATCTTCACAGAGTCAATGGAGGCTCTGATCGGGGGTCTCGAGAGACTGAGTGAGGGGTCTGAGTGTCTGGGCTTGTAAGGGTCCTGAAAAAAACCAACAGCCAGTCCTTTAATGACCTCTTGGGCACGGCCTGTCTGTCTGCAGGGAGAGTGTCGACCTCATCGAGAGGTTTACTTACCTCAGCAGTGACATTCACGTCTCTGGTGACTCTTTCTATAAAGTCAGTAGCCGGATTGGGAGATCATGGGGGGGTCATGAGGTCACTGGAAAGGGGTGTGTGACGTTCCTGATATCAGCAAATGGTCAAAGGTCAATGTCTTTAGAGTCCTGGTGCTTCCTGTCATGCTATATGGTTGTGAGACATGGACGCTGTCTGGTGACCTGAGATGAAGACTGGACTCCTTCATGTGTGTCTCTTCGGAGAATCCTTGGGTACCTCTGGTTTGACTTTGTGTTGCTCATGGAGTCCTGAATGAGGCCCATGACCTGCATTGTGAGGGAGCGTCAGTTACGGCACTACAGCCATGTTGCGCATTTACTGTACCCACGGGGGATCCGGCTCATAAGATCCTCATTGTTGGGGATCTAAAACCCCCCACCCCCCCAGAATAAACCGTAAGTGATGTCACCACAGGTGACCCCATCCCCATTGTGATATTCCCTCAATCCCCCCCCTAGAAACACTAGAAGTGACTTCATCATGGGCCCCAGGACCGGAAGTGACTTCATCATAGGCACCAGGTCTGGTAGTGATGTCATCGTGGGTACCGGAAAACCGGAAGTGACATCATCATTGGCGCCACAAACAGAAGTGAGGTCATTATGGGCACCAGGTCCGGAAAGTGACATCTTTGTGGGCACCGGAACCGGAAGTGACGTCATACCGTGCACCAAATCCATTTGGGATTTCCCGTGAATGGTCTGCAGATGATTGAGAGAGAAAATCAGTGCAACTTGCCCTCCCCTGGTCAAGCATGGAATTGTCACTATTCGGACCCTTTAGCTGCCTCCCATGTGCTCGTGTGTGACAACTTCTATAGCACGTTTTCATACAAATGGTGTAGCTCAAAGTGCTTTACAAGATGAAGAAAGAAAAGTTTATAAACAACATAAATATAAAAATAAGATTAAGAATACTAAAATAAGGTATGATGGGTAGGAGGACAGATAAAACAAACAAACCAAAAAAATCCAGAGGGCTAGAGAAGAAAAAACAAAATCTGCAGGGGTTCCAAGGCCATGAGACCGCAAAGCCCCCAACTGGGCAAGTATAAAACCCGGGCTCCCCAGGTTGGACTGAGCTGACTGCAGGACGGAGCCTCGTTCTGACCAAGACGCAAGCCAAAGGCCAGCTAACTTATAGCCTCTCTCCCAGTCCTTCCACTCTCCACAAGGTCCCTACTCGCCTGTCACAATATATATATATATATATTCATTGGGTCACACATGTGCAATTAGGAGACAATTTATGGGCTCAAATAAGTGCATATCCCAGCCAGACCAGGGGTTGGTGCTGTCCTCTAACTCTTTTTCTGCGAATCAACCAATGAACCATCAACCTAACACCACTTCCGATCCCCAGAAGGCAAACTAAGACTACTAACCTGTTCCGAATCCAAGAGCCCACCTACTCTTGATGTTATTTCCAGTCCCAAGATGCCACTCTGCCATTACATCACTTCCTTTCTTCTGATTATATATCACAGCCATTTTGTTTATCTCTTCAGTTCTGTTTTGGACTCCTGTCTGTTAAGTCGTATTTTCATAAGTTTATTTCAAGAAAACGAGGTGGATCCCCAACTCTTGCACATCGATCTCCACTTTATTCTTTCTATATATTTATAAATACAGTGTCTATATCTTCTTCTTTCTTAGTATTTATCCCGCATTGGCGCAGGGTCCGCTTTTCTGCACATCGATCTCCACTTCTGTCGATTGAGGGCGTCATTGGGGGTGACGTTGGTAAGACACAGGTCTTCTTTTAAATTGATCAAGCCACCGGTTTTTTGGGCCATTCACAGTGCCGGTGGGTGTCCATCTTGGCCAAGGTGGAGGGCCGTCTCGGCCACCAACTGCTTGCTGCTGCGTATGACGTGACCATACCAGCGCATGTGGGCCTTCTGCATTTTCTTCCGGTATTAGCGCCTCACCCATTATATTCCTCTCACATAAATATATTGTGGACTTTGAACCCGGACACAAGCAGACACCGACTCATGGTGTCCCAGAAACACACACTTTATTATTTCCTTCTCCCTCTGCACCCACAGTATAGTGTACCAACCCCAATACTCTCTGTTTAGTCCTTTCTTTGACTTTCCTTCTCTTTTTCTTCTGCCACCTCCACTCCGCCCGTCGCAAGCTCCGCCACACACCTCCCAACTCCAGCTCAGCTTGCTGGGTCTCCACCAGTCCTTTATATAGTCCTTGACCCGGAAGTGCTCCTGTCCTTCTGTCCACGTGACTCGTCAGCACTTCCAGGTCAGATGGAGAACTGTATTTTTCTTCAGTTCGGAAGAACTTCTGTGCTTCCGTCCCTGTGACTTTGGAGTACTTCCGTGCTATTTAAACAGTAGGGACTCCCCAGTCTCCCTGCAGTGTCTTCTGGCGGCACCCACGGTACCCAGCAGGGCTGTGTTGCTGAACTCCAAGTCCCAAAGTGCCCTGTGGGCATCTGGGCAACCACTGCAGTCCAGGGAAGCTGCCATCTACCATCCTTGAGGATGCAGTATCCCGGATAAGCTGCCCTCCCCCATCCTTCCATTACTGGGGCGTCTGTATATATATATATATATATTTAAAGCTTCTGTACATTTTTAATTTCCTCTTGGCTACAAATAAGGTGTAATCTAATCTAATCACAATAAACTACACAGAGTAATTAATGTATAAACCACTATAATTCTGCAGTGGGCTGGAGCCCTGCCCGGGGTTTGTTTCCTGCCTTGCGCCCTGTGTTGGATGGGATTGGCTCCAGCAGACCCCCGTGACTCTGTAGTTAGGATATAACAGGTTGGATAATGACTGACTGACTGACTGGCCACTATAATTTGTGGGTGGAATATTCCTGTAACAGAAGGGACACTAGAGCCTAGTTGGACAACCCTGAATGGCAGAAATGAGTAATATTTCACTTTACAGGCACTTATGTGATATTCCTGGGGTTTGTTCTTCCTCTGAGATTCAGTTTTTATGCCCATCATTAGTTAGAAAGGGCCCTGATTGATTCAGTGTGGCAGCGGTTATGTTTAAGCAGAGCCTAAACCCTGGCTTATACTTAAATTCTTTTCTTTATGTCCTTTATGTTCATTTTTGGTCCTTTGGTTATTATCATTTATGTTAATGTTGTTAATTATGTTTGCCTAATTTTGTCTTTCTTTATCAGTTTCGTTTTTTGCTTGGTTTCTATGTGTAGAGCATTGCTCTGTCATGCCCCTTTTGTTTAGTGAGTGTTTCCCCAAAGAGGTGGGGCCAGCTCTCTGTTGATTGACTGCACCCTGCCCTCTAAAGGCTCATGGGAATTGCAGTCCCTCCATAGTACATTGTGAGCCTTTCCTTTTTTGTCACTATCACTAATTCTGTGTATTTACTGGCTTTTCAATTTGTTTGGTTTGGGGATTCTGGTTTCTACTTTTTGTTTTTGATAGATAGATAGATAGATAGATAGATAGATAGATAGATAGATAGATAGATAGATAGATAGATAGATAGATAGATAGATAGATAGATAGATAGATAGATATTTTATTAATCCCAAGGGGAAATTCCCATACTCCAGCAGCAGCATACTGATAATAACAATATTAAATTAAAGAGTGATAACAATGCAGGTATAACAGACAATAACTTTATATAATGTTAACGTTTACCCCACCGAGTGGAATTGGAGAGTCGCATAGTGTGGGGTCTCCTCAGTCTGTCGCTGAAGCTGCTCCTCTGTCTGGAGATGATCCTGTTCAGTGGATGCAGTGGATTCTCCATGATTGACAGGAGTCTGCTCAGCGCCCGTTGCTCTGCCACTGATGTCAAACTGTCCAGCTCCGTGTCTACAATAGAGCCTGCCTTCCTCACCAGTTTGTCCAGACGTGAGGTGTCCCTCATCTTTATGCTGCCTCCCCAGCACACCACCGCGTAGAAGAGGGCACTCGCCACAACCATCTGATAGAACATCTGCAGCATCGTATTGCAGATGTTGAAGGACGCCAGCCTTTTAATGAAGTATAGTCGGCTCTGTCCTTTCTTGCACAGAGCATCAGTATTGGCAGTCCAGTCCAATTTATCATCCAGCTGCACTGCCCGGTATTTATAGGTCTGCACCCTCTGCACAGTCACCTCTGATGATCATGGGGTCCATGAGGGGCCTGGTCCTCCTAAAATCTATCACCAGCTCCTTGGTTTTGCTGGTGTTCAGGTGTAAGTGGTTTGAGTCGCCCCATTTAACAAAGTCCTTGATTAGGTTCCTATACTCCTCCTCCTGCCCACTCCTGATGCAGTCCACGATTGCAGTGTCGTCAGTGAACTTTTGCACGTGGCAGGAGGTGTATTGGAAGTCCAATGTATGTTGGCTGAACAGGACCGGAGAAAGTCCAGTCCCGTGCGGTGCTCCTGTGCTGCTGACCACAATGTCAGACCTGCAGTTCCCGAGACGCACATACTGAGGTCTGTCTGTAAGATAGTCCACGATCGATGCCACCAGGTGTGAATCTACTGCCAGCTCTGTCAGTTTGTCTCCAAGGAGCAGAGGTTGGATGGTGCTGAAGGCGCTAGAGAAGTCCAGAAACATAATTCTTACAGCACCACTGCCTCTGTCCAGGTGGGAGAGGGACCAATGTTGAATGTAAATGATGACATCCTCCACTCCCACCTTCTCCTGGCATGCGAACTGCAGAGGGTCGAGGGCGTGGAGGACCTGTGGCCTCAGGTGGTGAAGCAGCAGCTGCTCCATGGTCTTCATCACATGTGACGTCTGAGCGACAGGCCGGAAGTCATTCAGCTCACTAGGACGTGATACCTTTGGACTTGATGGCTTAGGATTGCTATGTTGGCAAATCCTTTTTGCATTTAATTTTTACTTTTTGAAGTTTTTGTTAATAAAGTCTCCTTAAAAAGACTTTTTTTGTTGCATTGTTCTTGACAGGCCGGGGTTGACGGTGATCCTCTTCCCTAGTGGGGTGTTTGGAGTGTACATTTCAGAGAGCATTCTTGAACTTTGAGAGTTAAACGGCAGCCATTCAAGTACAAGCAAGGCTGCCATTGAGTGCACCTACTCCTCTGGGTGGGCTGGCAGGCTGGTGGGAGTCTGCCCCGCTTCCCTGGCTACTTTTGAAGGCCCTCAGACCACTCTGATTTTCAGTTGAGTTAGTCGCTACAGACACCATCTTTAACCCGGTACATGCGTGGCTTTATTCCCTTTAGTTTTAGGGGGCTTTTCCCAAGCCCATTTGAAGTCGGTGCTGGGTTAGTTAGACTTCATTTGATGGGGGTCTTCTGTTCACGCTGGATTCTCCTGACGTGTTCCTATTACCATTCACATTCCAGTAATTTACAGGACTGGCAAGCTCAGATTAATTCAGCTTCTACCCCCTGGGGTTCAATACCACAATGTTTCATCTCATTACTCTGCCTTAAAATGGATAAATGGGGGCCTTTAAAACATTCATAGAGTCCATCCATAATCATGAATGCTGAGCAAGAAGTGGACATAAATTAGAGGGTCCAAGGCAGGGAGAGCTTAAGGCACAAATAAGAAGATAATAACTTATTATCTTACTGCCCAATCCTTCTGGCCCTAACCTGCGGTTCATAAAAAAATCCGACTTAACAAACTAGGATGTAAAAAATGAAATTACGCTCCACTACATCCGCTGAGGGGGCAGACGGCGTGTCATTGGGGTTTTTTACTTTGTAAACCTCAAAGGTGCCAACTGACTGATTACAGACCCGTAGCCTTCACATCAAACACTGCAAAAGCCCAGGAGGGGCTTGTTACACAATTACCTCATTCAATATCGATTGATGTTAGGGGTCCCCCTTGGAGGTCCGATGTCATATCAATATGTCATATCATTTTCAAGCCCACTTAATCCAGACCACAGTTATGGGTGCCAGCATAGAACGCAAGGCAGAAACAGACCCCAGATAGGGTGCCAGTCCATCGCAGGGCAAACACACACACACCAAAATGTGCCAACTTATCGTCACCAGTTCATCTAACCTGCACGTCTTTGGACTGTGAGAGATAACTGGATCACCCAGAGGAAACCTACTCAGACACATAGGACATACAAACTCCATGCAAGGAGGACCTGGTACCCGAATCTTGGTCCATTACTGAGGGGAAGCAGCGCTACCACTGTGCCACCTACTAAAGACTCTGCGTTTGCAGTTACTACTAGCTGAGGGTTGGCAGTGATAGCCCCCTCTAGTGGGCATTTCCGGTAATGTGTTTTGAGAGTCCTAGTTCATGACATCCAGTACATACTGTATGTTTATATTGTAAGCCGAGACGCAATCCCTGGTCACCTTACTGCACCACCGTGCCACCCTGCATGCCCTGGAGATCATTCTTAAAGCCTTGTGAGATTGTGTTCATCACAATTTGCTAAATACACAAGTTGATATGGAGCCTTTCAAAAGTGGCCATGACACCACGGTGCGTGACAATGCCTGCTTATTAAAGTCTACAAGAATTATGTTCACTAAACCTTAACTTCTGAATGCTTTGAAATCACTTCAATGTTTTTTTTTGTGTTTGTTTGGCACCTCTTGACTCAACAGTATAAGGAAGCCCACCACACATTCATTTCTGAGAGGAAAATTGTGCAGCACCCAGGAGCAATTTCTCAGGTTAAGGGCCTTGGGCATGGGCCCAACAGAGTAGGATCCCTTCTGACAGTAAACTGGATTTGAACCAGATGGTAAACCGTTCAGCTTGTTTTGGTGTCTAGTTATGCAAGCTTTTATTCGCACAAGTTTCAACTTTTTTGTTGAGTTCCAGGAGTAAACTTCTCCATTCCGGCTCTCTGTTTACGATACAATCGATATGATTTATTTTTGTATAGCCCTGCCTTTTGACAGCCCCCCAGACTTGACTCTCTAAGAAGACAAGGAGAAAAAACCCTTGTAGGGATAAAAAATGGAAGAAACCTCGGGAAAGGCAGTTCAGAGAGAGACCCCCATTCCAGGTGGGTTAGGCGTGTAGTGGGTGTCAAAAAAAGGATAAATTAGAACAATCTGGATGAGAACAGGCCATTCAGCCCAACAAAGCACGCCAGTCCAATCCACTTATTTCTTCCAAAAAATCATCAAGTCAAGTTTCGAAAGTCCCTAACGTCTTACTGTCCTCCACATTACTTGATAACTTATTCCAAGTGTCTGTCATTCTTTGTGTAAAGAAAAGCTTCCTAATGTTTGTGTGAAATTTCCCACAAGTTCTTCACAAGTTTCCAACTGTGTCCCCGTGTTCTTGATGAACTCATTTTAAAGTCACCATCTCGATCCACTGAGCTAATTCCTTTCATCATTTTACACACTTCATTCAGGTCTCCTCTTCATCTTCTTTTGCTTAAACTGTAAAGGCTCAGCTCTTTTAATCTTTCCTCATAACTCATCCCCTGTATCCCTGGAATCAGCCGATTTCCCCTTGGGATTAATAAAGTATCTATCTATCTATCTATCTATCTATCTATCTATCTATCTATCTATCTATCTATCTATCTATCTATCTATCTATCTATCTATCTATCTATCTATCTATCTATCTATTATATCGTGCCTTTCACATCAATCTATCTATCTATCTATCTATCTATCTATCTATCTATCTATCTATCTATCTATCTATCTATCTAGTTGCTCTTCTCCGGACCTTCTTTAGTGCTGCTGTTATGTCCTTTTTTGTAGCATTGAGACCCAAACTATACCCAGTACTCCAGATGAGGCCTCACCAGTGTGTTATAAAGCCTGAGCAGAACCTCCTGTGACTTGTACTCCACACATCAAGGCGCTATATAACCTGACAGTCTGTTAGCCTTATTAATAGCTTCTGAACACTGTCTCACAGTCGATAGCTTAGAGTCCACTATGACTCCTAAATCCTTCTCATAAGGTGGACTCTCAATTTTTCGACCGCCCATTGTGTATTCAAACCTAATATTTTTACTTCCTTTGTGTAATTCTCTACATTTACTGCCATTAAATTTCATCTGTCACCTATGTTGGTATCATCTGCAAACTTAACCATCTTGTTACTTATATTCCTATCTAAATCATTTATATGTATTAAAAATAGCAGCGGCCCCCGCACTGACCCCTGCTGATCAGCAGTCTTAACATCGGCCAGTTCTGATGATGTTCTTCACACCATCACCCTCTGCTTCCTGTGTCTGAGCCAATTCTGCACAATAAAAACATCACTCTGAACTGCCACTTCTTTTAGTTTGATGCCCAACCTCTCATGTGGCACCTTATCAAATGCTTTCAAAAAGTCCAGATTAATAATCTCATCTCCTCCATTCTGGTCGTATCCTTTTGTTGCCTCCTCATAGAATTTCAGCATGTTATTAAAACACGACCTCCCTCTTCTGACCCCACGCTGACTGTTCAGAATAACTCCTGTCCTTGCCAGGTGTTGCTCATTCTCATCCTTAATAATTCTTTCCATTAATTTTCCTGTGATGCCCATTAAGTTTACTGGCCTATAGTTGCTCTGATCTGCCTGGTCACCCTTTTTATATAATGGGATGATATTTGCCATTTTCCAGGCCTTTGGAATCTCCCGTGTGCAGTGACTTCCTAAAAATATGTGTCAAGGGTTTATATTTGTACTTGTTAGCCTCCTTAAGAACTCGAGGATAAATATTATCTGGTCCTGGTTATTTGTTTGATTCCAGCCCATTTAATCTAAGCAGCAGATGAAACAATTTCCTCTACAATTTCCAAATCCCTCAGTACCTCCTTAGTAGTCCTTGTTACCTCTGGGAGGTTATCAACTTGCTCACTTGTGAACACCTCAGAAAAATGTAAGTTTAGGGCATCCGTTATTTAATACAACACAATACACAGAACACAAGTCATCCTCAATATAATATAATATAATATAATATAATATAATATAATATAATATAATATAATATAATATAATATAATATAATATAATATAATAGTGCAACAGAAATAATACCAAGTACAAAGCAGAATTCAACAGTAGATGATATCACATAATATGAGACCTGGAGACCTTGGCCATCAAGCTGCCTTCCCCTGCTGGCCATTCCACAGCTGAGACAGTGCTGGGCCAGCCAATCCGATTAAAGGACCCCTCTACCCGACAATTCCTGCAATCCTCTTGTTTGTACCAAAGAAGAGCAGAGAGCAGGTGGTCTGCTTTTTATGGGCTGAAGGTGTACCAGGGAAAGCTAAATGGAGAAAAGTCTTTAATGTGAAACCTGCTCGATGCGTATGGGACCTCCGACTGGGCTGAAGGTTCACCTTCTAATGGGACAACACAGGAGTGGCTTAGGGACCACTTTATGAATGACCGTGAAGTTTGTCCAGACTTGAACCGAATTGAACATCCCTGGAGAACCCTGAATATATCTGAACATTGATCTACTTTATTAATTCCCAGGGGAAGTTGACTTTTCACGTGACTTTTGAGGGTAACAGCACATCAGTGCAGCGGTGGCCAAAGGTTTTGTCCGTGACACAAATGTGTTTAGAAGATTTTGCTGCTTCAGCGTTTTCAGATTTTTTTGCATGTGTCTATCGTATACTGAAGAACAATTATAACCATTTCATATGCTTCAAAGGCTTTTATTGGCAAATAAATCAAATGCATGTAAAGAGTGTGACGGACGCTCCTGTATCAGAAGGACCGGAGGAGAGAATATGTTCTGGGCATTATCTTCCTCCAGTTGGGTTTCTTCTCCCAGCAAGCCTAATCTAATCAGTTGCCTTCAGGCTGTGCTTGGTCAATCTTTTCCCATTGGCGGGCATGGCGTATCGACGAGCCTCTTTAATGCCTCTCGGTTTTTTTGTTTCTAGCACGGCTTCAGCTTGTCTCACTGAGTTGCCGTCTCAGCGTGCCTTGTACGCCTCACTCTGCTGTGTCGGGTTACCACAAGAATTAGGTGCAGGTCACTGCCTTACTGACGTCCAGGAAATCCTGCCGACTACGCCACTTGTGGACAACCAGAGGGCGTGCCAGCACCACTACCCAACACAGACAGGCACGGACACAAGTGCAGATGCAACACACCTTTACTTTTTGTGTGTGGGAACAGCTTCCTCCTCCTTGTCACCCTTACAGCACAGCTCTTCGCTACATCCCCAGGTTCTTTACTTCCTTTTGCCTTTACACGCCGCCACTCCTCCTCTGCAAGCTTCATCCTCTTCCACCCAACTCTGGCCCCTGCACTACTGGCTGCTGACTCCTTTTATAAGGAATCTGGAAGTGCTCCAGGTGCTCGTTAACTAGCTTCCAGCAGCACTTCTGCCATACCCGGAAGTACTGCAACACAGGCCTCCAACAAGGTCCAAGCGCCCTCTGGCGGTGCCCACGGGCCCTAGGCAGGCTCCAAACTCATGGCTGTACAGGTAATGCCCAGAAAACAGTCTCTCCTCCGGTCCTTCCGATACAAGGGTAAGGGTTCCGGCCAGCCGTTGCAATATTTACAGTGTTGCCCCTTCTTCTTTATAACTTCTGTCCTACCCTTTGGCATGCTGGGTATCAGCTTCTGGGCCAAATCCTGACTGATGCTGATCCATTCTTCCCGTTTTAGTGCTTGGAGTTGATCGTAATTTGTAGGCTTCTTGCATCTCCAGCCGCTTTTTGAGAATTGACCACAGGTTTTCAATGGGATTAACATCTGGGGAGTCCAAACTTTCACTCTACTGATCTCACTTTGTTATCACTTTTGCCTTGTGACATGGCGCTCCATCACGCTGGAAAATACACGCATCATCACCAGACTGCGCCTGGATTGTTGGGAGAAGTTGCTGTAAGAGGACATTTGATACCATTCATTATTTATTTAAGAATCATGAGTGGGTCCACTCCCTTGGATAAATACAATACAATACAATTTATTGTTGTATAGCCCAAAATCACACAAGAAGTGCCGCAATGGCCTTTAACAGACCCTGCCTTTTGACAGCCCCCTAGACATGAGACTCTAAGAAGACAAGAAAAACTTCCAAAGAAAAGAAAAAAACAAAACCTTTTAGGGAAAAAAATGGAAGAAACCTCGAGAAAGGCAGTTCAAAGAGAGACCACTTACCAGGTGGGTTGGGCGTGCAGTGGGTGTCAAAAAGGAAGGGGGTCAATACAATACAATACACAGAACAGAACAAATCCTCAATACAGTATAAAAATAAAAATTTTAGAAGTACGGAGCAGAATTTAACAGTAGATGATATCAGAGGATAGGATTTGGATTTGTTTTGAGTCCTGGAGACCTCAGCCATTAAGCTGCCTCCCCCTATTGGCCATTAAACAGCTGAGTCAGTGCTGGGCCAGCCAATCTGATGACAGGACCCCTCTTTCCCAAGATTCCTGCGATCCTCCATCAGGGATGACTTTACCTTTGGCAGGCAAAACAACTTGGCAGGTGGGCCGTGGCACCAACTGCCACATTTGAGTACCGAGAAGAGGAACTGAATAGGTCAGGGTTAATAACAAATTCTAACTATCATGTTACTTATGTTTTAATGCTAATGACTAACAACAGAGATGCAGTCTGTACAGTTAATCAGCAGCTCTAGTCAGGGTGTGCTAAAATGAAGTTGTGAGGATTTGAAAGCTAAGACCGAAGGGGCATCTCTTATAGTAGCAGGCAGACCAGTCCACAGTATAGGGGTCCTGTAACTAAAAGCTCGACCTCCCACTGTTATTTTATTAATCCTTGGAATCAAAAGCAGACCAGTGTCTTGAGATCTTAATGTGCGCTCAGGTTTGTAAGTCATGATAAGTTCAGACAAGTAAGCCGGACCTCGGCCATTTAATGCTTTATATGTTAAAAGGAGGATTTTGAAATCTGCCCTAAACTTACTGTAACCGGGAGCCAGTGTAAGGATTTAAGAACTGGAGTTATGTGTTCGTATTTTCTTGTTCTTGTAATAATTCTTGCAGCAGCATTTTAAATTAATTGGAGGCTGTACAAAGAACATCCAGTGAACACCGCATTGCAGTAGTCAATTCTTTAGAAAGTGCCTTAATTTCCCAACATTTTTAAGATGGAAGAAACCTTTTTTGGACAACTATGTAATGTGCGCTTTAAATGACCTGCTAGAGTCAAAGAGAACTCCTAGGCTGAATCAGAGTAAGAACCCCTTTTATTCGCCAGTACTTAATGTACAGGAATTTGACTTGGTAGATGTGGAGCTGCTTATAACAGAACACAACATCCCACACAAATAACATAAATGACATAAGTTGAAAAGAAAAGCTTCAACAAGTTTGCAGAATAGTACAATCATAAAGGAGATGTGCAAATGACGATGTGCAAGTGAAAGTGTGAGTGTGTATGCACACACACATGTGTAATATACTGTACACACACACACACACATACACACACCTTCATCCAGTATCTGAGGAACACATGGATATACAAAGAAGTCGGGCTAAGTTACTGGTTTGAGAGGGCTATGGCTCTGCCTGTTAGTTTAAGTTGAATGGACCTGAAGCGTTTATCACAGGGGAGTACCTTCAGTGACAGACTTTTGTCACCGTCCTGCTCCACTGACAGACTGAGGAGATCGTTCCTCCCCCACACTATGCGACTCTTCAATTCCATCCGGGGGAGTAAATGCTAACATTATTTAAAGTTATTGTCTGCTTTTACATGCATTTTTATTACTATTTAATTTAATATTGTTTTTTGTATCAGTATACTGCTGCTGGATTATGTGAATCCCCTTGGGATTAATAAAGTATCTATCTATCTATCTATCTATCTATCTATCTATCTATCTAAAGTTTGAATGGACCCGAAGCATTTACCACAGGGGAGTTTATGGAATAAGTGATGAGCAGGGTGAGCTGAGTCCGTGGGGATCCATTGGACACGATCAGTGACACGAGATGTCTACAGGTCATTTATTTTTTGGAGTGTGCCGTTGCTGAACCAACCCCAACAACAATGGCGAATACGATTACACTTTCAATGATGGCTTTGTAAAACTGAACTAGGATTGGCTGAGAAATATTTAATTTCTTTAGTTGGTGTATGAGTACAGTCGCTGCTGGGCCTTTTTTAGTGATGTAGGTGGTCTTGAGGTCCCAGTTGAGAGCGTCTGTGATTGTGTGTTGACGCATTCCACCATATTGACTGCAGAATCATTCGTTTCTAGTGGGGGAGGCTGGAGCTGCTGTTTGCGAAAGTCAACGACCATTTTCAATGTCATGGTGGTATTGAGCAACAGGTTACTGGAAGCACAGGAAGACACAAGACGAGACACCTCTTTTCATTGCTGTTAGTAATTAGACCAATAATGGGGGCCTGTCATCAGCAAACTTAATGATTTTAATTGAACTCTGCCTAAAGGTGCAATACTACTGGGGCTGCTGGGATTAGTAGTCCATTTAAGTAGTGCTGCTACACCACCTCAGACTGTGGTGACAGTTCAATGACCCAAAGCATACAGTGAAGACAACACTGGAGTGACTTCAGGACAAGTCTGTGAGTGTCGTTTAGTGGTCCAGATTTACGCCCCCCCCCAATAGGACACTTGTTGAGACACCTGAAGATGGCCGTTTACAGACCCTTCCTATTCCAATCTAATGGAGCATGAGAGGATCTGACCAGAAGACTGTCTAGGTGTGCCAAGCTTGTAGAGTCTTGGCCAAGAAGACTCAAAGGTGGCATTGCTGCCAAAGGGGGGCTTCTACAAAGTACTGAAGTAGGGGTCTGAATACTTTGAGGAATGAGAAACTTTGATTTTTAATACATTTGCTAAGCTTTCTGAAGGCATGCTCTCCTTTTATAGGTTAATTGAGTGTAGCCTGGCGGTCAAAACCGACAAATTTAAAATGAAATTTACAACACAACAGAGTGAAGGGGTCTGAAGATTTTCTCGGTCTGCTGTAAGTAAGTTTGCCGACTTCTCTGAGGTTCACCTTAACATACCTAAGTAGTCCTGTCTGTCCATCTTTGGCTAACTTCACAACACATTATACGAACAGATGCTGGCGCTGTTAGGTATCATCTTGGGTGTTTGTGTATTTTTATGTTTTCTTGCTGTTTTTGTTAAATTTGAATAATCCTTTTTTGTGTATTTTTGTCATTATTATATTCGGTAATTGTGGGGTCTGAATACGTCCCGAGTGCACAGTGCCTATGTGCCCACTCACTATGTATGTGCACTTCTGCTCCTACTTCTTTCTATCTCTACCGTCTTCCACATTCAAGATTTTTTTCATCTCTGCTAGCTGGGGGTCAGCATTAGTTGCGCGAGCCGCGGCCCTCCGCAGATCCACTTCAGCTGTTGCCGCTCTCACAGATTGCGCCTTTGTCACTGCGAGACGCGTTTGCCGCAGTGGCTCATTGTGCCCAAACGCGACGGCTCGTGTCTGCGCATCGGCACATACCGCGCGGTACGGGTTATTAAAGGCAACACATGTTACGATCACAGCTCTCCGCCTCCGCTGTCACAAACCTACATTATGGGAGTTATACAATATCATAAACAAACTATTCTGGTATATTCTTTGGGCTACAGCGAGTAGTCAAAACAGGTTTGCTTTTGTCACCTGCATGTTTGCACAAAGTGCATATGCCACCTCTCTCTACATGAATAAGCAGCATTTTATACAATACCTTTGAAACGGAGGCACATCTGCTGCCGAACGACTGCCAAATGGAACGGTTCATATTCTAATATTTATTCTTTCTTCGCCGGGTCTCGTTTTTGTTTATCTCCTTCTGGAACCGCGACAAGCAGATCTGGCCCACCTGTACGAGTTCTCAATGCTGGAAACAAAAATGCATTACAGGTAACAGTTATGGGTGGCACAGCAGGGTAAGAGGGTAGCGCAGGTCCAAAGCCTGGCATCCAGCCACAGAGTGTGAGGAGGTGCCATGCTCTCCTTGCTTCTGTGTGGGCTTTCTGTGCTTACTCCATTGTCCTCCTTCGTACTGAAGTCATACAGATTGGGTTTAATGGCTGCTCCATATTGACCAAATTTACAGAAAGTGTTTCAACTCCCTTCACCTTTTTTCCCCATTTTGGATTGTTGCAGCCTTGTTCAAAAAATCAAACAAATTAATTTTCTCTACACAACGTGCAACATTCAATATCCTGGAATGACAAACCGAAAACAGAACTTTTTTGCAGATTTATTAAAAACGAGCTGTATTACCCGCTTAAGACAGCTTAAAATCTAAATAATTAACACAGACCTCACCGTTAACATCTGCAGTACTTTGTATGCATGCAGTAATAAAATGCATTGCATTTGTTGTTCCAACAGATGGTACATCACAAACATTTATAGTAATAAAATGCATGACAACAAATGTTTGTGATGCGCCATCAATTGGAATGACAAATGCAATGCATGTGTCTCTGTTACATGCTATTTGGTATGGAAAGCATAAAAGCAGTGTTAATATTAAAAATGCGCCATCTGTTGGAATGGAAAATGCAATGCATTTTGTTACTGCAAATGTTTGCGATGCGCCATCTGTTTGAATGACAGAGACACAACACTACCAACAACACAGTGTCACACGTGTGCGCATGGGAGGCAGCTAAAGGGCTTGAGTTTAGGACAGTTTCGAGACATACCGGGATGTGGCCGAGTGCACTGACTCTTTCTCTCCCTTGCCTGCAGACCATTCACAGGAGATTCCACCCGGTCCTCTTGACGTCACTTCCGGGACCGAGCCAATGGAAGGAGACCTTGCCGGCTCCGGCCCCTGTGATGTCACGTCCGGGCTTGCACCAATCATGAGCCTGACCCCTTTGTCTTCACTTCCTGTCTTCCCCTTTAAAAGCCTCCACCTTTTCCCTATTCCCTCAGTTCTGTTTTGGACTCGGTTTTGTGCACATCAGTGCTGTATACATTTGATCGACTTTGCAGCCAGGAAATCAATTATACGGGTGGCTACCCCAAACCTTTTTTACGACTCTTATGTCTGGTTTTTGCGACAACAGATACACAGACACATAGACATTTATAAAAACGAACAGTCAATCACTGCAAATGTCGGTGATGCCTCTTCTGCTGAAATGCAAATTGTAATGCATTTGATTGCTACAAATGGTTTTGATGTGCCTTCTGTTTGAATGATGGAGACGAAGCAACTGGATAGACACAGACACACAGACGTGTATTCTTTAAATGGCTGTGCTACCCATCTAAGATTAGTTCAAATCCAAATAATCAACACAAAACTCAGTGTTAATGTTTGCAGTGCAAACCTCTGTTGGAATGTGTTTTGTATGCATGTAGTAATAAAGTACATTTGTCGTTCCAACAGATGGTGCATCACAAAAAGTTGTAGCAATAAAACGCTTGACTACAAATGTTTGTGATGTGCCATCAGTTGGAATGACAAATGCAATGCATGTGTCTCTGTTATATGCTATTTGGGATGGGATGCATAAAAATATTGTTAATATTTATAATGCACCATCTGTTGGAATGGAAAATGTGACACGTTTTATTACAGCAAATGTTTGTGATGCACCATCTCTTTGAATAACAGAGACAAAGCAACTGGATAGACACACTGATACACAGACACACAGACACTGGCTGTGCTACCCGTCTAAGATTAGTTCAATTCTAAATAATCAACACAAACCTCGGGTTAACGTTGGCAGTGCAACCATCCGTTGGAATGCGTTTTGTATGCTTACAGTAATAAAGTGCTTTGCATTTGTCGTTCCAACAGATGGGAGATCACAAACATTTGTAGTAATCAAACACATTATTACAAATGTCTGTGATGCACCATCTGTTGAAATGGAAATTTCAATGCATTTTATAATTGCAAAAAAAGCCTGAGTTGCCTCGAAAGCTTACATATCGCAACCTTTTATTTAGCCACTAAATGGTGTGATTTTTCTTGACTAGATTGGTGCAAATTTAAATTCATTCAAATGTGTTATGTAAAAGATTATGAATGAGAAGAGAGGAGTGTGTTACTTTTTTTTTTTTTGGCATCGAAGAAGAGCACATGGGGTCTCCATCAGTCTGGTGTCAATATAGGACATCCATGTCGGGGTTTATTTACAAGGATGGCTCAAGGCTGGCATGAAGTTGCTTGGGTTGAAAAGCACAACTGCCAAAAAACGCTTCCAAAATTGCTCACTAGACGGGGAAAACTCCATCAAAAAACCCTGTATAGAAACCCAAAGTGCCAAGACAAAGCTTGATTAAAATAAAAGGTTCATTTTACAGAAATGGTTGTGCAAGCGCAAAGCTCCAAAGAGCACAAAGGAGATGTCAGTAAAGGCCAGGCGATACACAGTAAACAAAATCCCAACACAGAATTCCAAATCGTGGCCAACACAGAGCAGAGATTCAAAGATATTAAATGACAAATCCCGAGACAAAATCCAAAAACCTCCATCAAGACGGAGCAGAGGTTCACAAATTCAGAAAGCACAGTTCCAAAACAGAATCCAAGAGGTGAAGTCGGAAGCAAAGCACGGGGTCGAAAATCCGGAAAACACAAAGCAAAGTAACAGCACCGTAACTCACCAACACCCTCTCCACTGCAGAAGGTTCAATGAACTGCAAGGAATCATGGGAAGGTCCTCCCTTAAATAGAATGGAGGGCCGTTCCTGGTGGTGATGGGCAGGTGGGGAGCCACCCACAAAACATAAGGGACATAACCAGTGTCATGGACAGCCGAGGTCCTGATGTCTCCTCTTTAGGAGGACCGGGGGTGCAAGCCTGGTCAGGACAGTACCTGCCCCGGAATGCTAGAGGGCTGCAGCGGTGCCCAGGGCTTCATGGGAATTGGAGTTTGGTGTTGCCCTGTTGGGATCCATGAGCGCCACCAGGGGGTGCTGCAGCTGGTGCTGAGCCCTGGAAAGCAGCTCTTCCTCCACACCTGGGAAGTGCTGCCGGAAATAGGTCATCAAACACCTGGATCACTTCCTGGTGGCACCAACAGGGCTGTTCCAAACTACAAGTCCCAGCAGACCCTGTGGGAATCTGTGGTGCTGTAGCAGCCTCTAGCATCCCAAACATGGTCTCTCCCTCTGTCCTTCAACCCAGCTGGCATCCTGGGCATCATAAAAACAAATAAACACCAAGAAAAATGTACATAATAAACAAAATAAACCTTAATACAAATAAATGGCATAATATCACACGAAACAAACATGAGCACCAGCCAGGGGGAGTATAGGGGGGGTGAACTGTGTCAAAGGTTATGCTTTATCTACTAAGTGTTTTCCACAAGAAAAAAATAACTCTGATATGAGAAACAGCCAACCTTTTCTTTATCTGCACTGTTGTATAATAAAACATGAGACCCTCGGATGAGGCAACTACTTTTTATGGGCATTGGCAGAGGTGTGCGTCTTCCACTGATACTTTCCTGGCACTTCATGAAGACATGACTGCCAGACTAATTGGCACCTCAGAACTCTCCATTAGCAGGCTCTTTAACTGCTGATCCCTCCTCATCCTCAGTGCTACTGGACCAAAGAAATCAGCATGTAAAGCAGCACAAGGCGTCCCGTCAGCTGATAAGCGTGTGTGTGTTTCGGTTGAGATGTTTGTTTTTAATGCCTTCCCTGAGCGACGCCGCAGCTGTCAGAGCTGCAGAACTCGTCTCATCCGATGACAGAGAGGCAGGCCCCGTCATCCGTCCTTATTCATTATTGATGGGCCTGAAGTCTCACGGCACCACCGACCACAGTGTCGTGACAGCAGGCCGGGCACCTGTTGGCACCTGCTTTATTTTAAATATTAAACAGTCAGTAACAAAACTCTCCCACAATCCTCCATTCTGGCTGAATTCTCCAGTAAATGACTCCCGTCTGTGTCGCCTGCTTTGCCGTGTAATGCACAGATCCAAAATGTGGGTGACGGGCCGCTTTTAGAAGGGAGTCGATCTTTATGTTCATAGCAGACACCATCGAGTGAAAAATTAGAGAAAAAAGAAAAAAAAAATGTACAGTGGTGCTTGAAAGTTTGTGAGCCCTTTAGAATTTTCTATATTTCTCCATAAATATGACCGAAAACATCATCAGATTTTCACTCAAGTCCTAAGAGTAGATAAAGAGAAACCAGTTAAACAAATGAGACAAAAATATTATACTTGGTCATTTATTTATTAAGGAAATGATCAAATATTACATATTTATAAGTGGCAAAAGTATGTGACCCTTTGCTTTCAGTATCGGCTGTGACCCCCCAGTAACTCAACTAAACGTTTCTGGTAACTTCTGATCATCCTGCACACCGGCTTGGAGGAATTTTCGCCCATTCCTCCGTACAGAACAGCTTCAGCTCTGGGATGTTGGTGGGTTTCCTCACATGAACTGCTCGCTTCAGGTCCTTCCACAACATTTCGATTGGATTAAGGTCAGGACCTTGACTTGACCATTCCAGAACATTCACTTTATTCTTCTTTAACCATTCTTTGGTAGAACGACTTGTGTGCTTAGGGTCGTTGTCTTGCTGCATGACCCACCTTCTCTTGAGATTCAGTTCATGGACAGATGTCCTGACATTTTCCTTTAGAATTCTCTGATATAATTCAGAATTCATTGTTCCATCAATGAAGGCAAGCCGTCCTGGCCCAGATGCAGCAAAACAGGCCCAAACCATGATACTACCACCACCATGTTTCACAGATGAGATAAGGTTCTTATGCTGGAATGCAGTGTTTTCCTTTCTCCAAACATAACGCTTTTCATTTAAACCAAAAAGTTCTATTTTGGTCTCATCCGTCCACAAAACATTCTTCCAATAGCCTTCTGGTTTGTCCACGTGATCTTTAGCAAACTGCAGCGAGCAGCAATGTTTTTTGGAGAGCAGTGGCTTTCTCCTTGCAACCCTGCCATGCACACCATTGTTGTTCAGTGTTCTCCTGATGGTGGACTCATGAACATGAACATTAGCCAATGTGAGAGAGGCCTTCAGTTGCTTAGAAGTTACCCTGGGGTCCTTTGTGACCTCGCCGACTATTACACGTGTGCCTTGCTCTTGGAGTGATCTTTGTTGGTCGACACTCCTGGTGAGGGTAACAATGGTCTTGAATTTCCTCCATTTGTACACAATCTGTCTGACTGTGGATTGGTGGAGTCCAAACTCTTTACAGATGGTTTTGTAACCTTTTCCAGCCTGATGAGCATCAACAACTCTTTTTGTGAGGTCCTCAGAAATCTCCTTTGTTCATGCCATGATACACTTCCACAAACACGTGTTGTGAAGAGCAGACTTTGATAGATCCTGTTCTTTAAATAACACAGGGTGCCCACTCACACCTGATTGGCATCCCATTGATTGAAAACACCGGACACCTGACACCTCACCTTCAAACTAACTGATCATCTGTGAGGTTCACATACTTTTGCCACTCACAAATATGTAATATTCGATCATTTTCCTCAATGAATAAATGACCAAGTATAATATTTTTGTCTCATTTGTTTAACTGGTTTCTCTTTATCTACTTTTAGGACTTGAGTGAAAATCTGATGATGTTTTAAGTCATATTTATGCAGAACTACAGAAAATTCTAAAGGGTTCATAAACTTTCAAGCACCACTGTACGTCCGGGTTAGAACAAAAATATAAAAATACAGCAGTAGAAAACAAGAGGGCACCAGGAGGAGCAGCCTGGCATCAGCAGCAGGGGAAGAAAAAAGGAAGTCGTCCAAACCCCTTCACTGTCTGCACACTTTATTGTAGTTTGGATCCATCACTTTCACCCTTAACATTTGTGAAACAGGAAGTACATAAATGGTGTTACTAGAAAAAAAAACACCATTTATCTGCATGCTGATTGGTGCAAATTAAAATACATTCTAATGTGTTATGTAAATGAATATGAATGAGAAGACAGCAGTGTGTTCGATTTCATTTATTTCAGTTGGCCATTTTTCATCAAAGAAGAGCAGGTGGGGCCTCCACCAGTCTGCTGTCAATAAAGGACATCCACATCGGAGTTTATTTACAAGGATGGCTCAAGGGTGTCATGAAGTTGCTTGGGTTCATAAGTACAACAAGTTCTCAGACTGCACCACAACAATGGGTGACCCGAAAGAGGCCAAAACTCGCTCAGAATCCTTAGTAAATGTTTATGTCCGTGAGATGGACGAGTCCTTGTGTTGTTGTTCCCAAACAAGATGGTCAAAAGGTTTTGCCATGACGTCAATGTGACAGCACAATCTGTACGATAGAAATGTCACATTCTAATAAATTTCCTTGCATTTGTTGCGCGTTTTGATTGAGTTCATTATTTATCATACAGTGGGGAAATTAAGTATTGAACACGTCAACGTTTGTCTCAGTAAATCTATTTGTAATGGGGCTATTGAAATGAAATTTTCACCAGATGTTGGTAACAAACCCAAGTAATCGACACATACAAAGAAATCATAAATAAGTCCGTAAATTATGTGTAATAAAGTGGAATGACACAGGGAGTAAGTGTTGAAAACATGAAGGAAAAGGAGGTGCATAAAGGGCATGGAAAGCCAAGAAAGCAGCTGACGTCTGTCAATCCTGATCCTTATCAGTGCAAATGAATATCAGCTGCTTTAGTCCTTTTCCTCTGGGCGCTCCGGTTTCCTCCCACAATCCAAAGACATGCAGGTTAGGTGGATTGGTGATTCTAAAATTGGCCCTAGTGTGTGCTTGGTGTGTGGGTGTGTTTGTGTGTGTCCTGCGGTGGGTTGGCACCCTGCCCAGGATTGGTTCCTGCCTTGTGCCCTGTGTTGGCTGGGATTGGCTCCAGCAGACCCCCGTGACCCTGTGTTCGGATTCAGCGGGTTAGAAAATGGTTGGATGGATGGATGGATGCTTTAGTCCTAATTGATGGCCTATAAGAAGGTTTGTCATTCCCAAGGTGTCACACAAGAAGTATATCACAATGGGTAAGAAGCACAGAGCTCTCGCAAGACCTTTGCAACCACACACTGGCCAAACACACTGATGACATTGGTGACTGTAATTAATGTATAAGTTTAAAATGTCACTGTGCTCTGTGCAAATATTTCCCTATTATAATAAAACCATTCTGGGACCAGATGTGACTTTTTCAGAGAGATACTTTCACGTCCCGCGAGACAAGACTTTATGCCAAGATATTAAACCATACTGGGGCCAGAAATAAAAGAGTAGATGACAAAGTAGAACGTCGTAAAGAATTCAGAAACATTGGTTGAGCATTGGTTAGAGATAATGGAAGTAGGAAAATTCGAAAGTCTCAAAAAAATGATAGTAAAGATTGCATAACCGCAAACAAATGGAAAATATTACCCTGTGAAATAATGGAACGACGAAAAGAGATTAAATATATATTGATCGGATTTAAACTTTACGTCGGAGACTTGTAGATTGTCTAATTCGTGTTGCCATCAGGGAAAAGTAGTGTATCTCGTATCTGTGAGAATTAAAAGATTTGATGTTTGGTGAAAGTGAAATCCACATATGCGAGTGGCAGAGACGTGAAGTGGTTGGCATGTATTGCAGGCCAGGGGGGGTTGGTGAGCAAAGCGAGCAGGGGGTGAAGCCTCCTAGTATTTTATAAATCTGCCTTTTTCTACTCACATGTACAGCTGACACAAAGACAGATTTACCACAGGGGTTCATCATAGAAGAACTACTAGGCAAGCATTAGAAGACAAGACACGTTAGGAACAACTGCGAAATGGGCAGTCAGACTGATGGCCATTGTATATTATTTCTCTGTGTCAAACTCAACATCAAATTGTATCCTCTTTTGCCTTGTTTGGAATGGCATGATTCACCTAAGTGGGGGTCTGCAAATGAAGAAAGAGTATAAAACCTTGGTACATTGACCGGCACACCTTTGAAGCCAATGGACGTATGGGAGATAACGTCATCTGATCCTGAAAATCCTTCCAGTGCAGTGATGAAAATGGCAGACTCTACACATCGGGCCCCCCACTCCTGGACTGGGTTCTTGCCATTGGCTTCCTTCAACAAGAACAACAACAACATTTATTTACATAGCACATTTTCATACAAATGATGGAGCTCAAAGTGCTTTACAGGATGAAGAAAGAGAAAAAACAAATATATATATATGGTATATATTGTGGAGGACTACCGGCTTTCCATGCCGGTCCTCACCCCCAGGCCGCTAGGAGGAGCTCTCCCGACAGCAGGATCATGCCCCGAGGTCCAGCAGGGCCTCATGGACTTTGTAGTATTTTTACACAGCCCTGCTGGATACCTTGGGGGCCACCAGGAGTCGCTGTGGGGGGACTTATGGGCTCTGTCGTGCCTTATGACCCGGGAGTACGTCACGGTCATGTGACAGGAAGGAACGACGTGCTCCTGGGGTGAAGAAAAGGACTGTTTGCCCTGACCCGGAAGGAATAAGGAACTGTGGTCTGTTGGGATAGGAACACCTCCGGGTCAAGGGCTATAAAAGGGCGGTGCCTCGCTCCAGACAATGAGCTGAGCTGGGTGGTAGGAGGGCAACGCATCTGGGAGTGGAGGATTGTGATTATTGTTGTAGTATTATTGGAGTATTTGGGAGTGGAGAGTGCTTTGTGCACAATTATTATTATAATAAATAATTATTGGACTTTTACCTGGTGTCTGACGTGGTGTCTGAGGGTACAAGGGTGCGAGAAAGCACTTAATCTGTCACAATTGGCGTAGTCGGCAGGATGCTCCGCCTGTTTCAAGGCGGGGACCTGTATATAACAAATTTGTTGTGGACGGCCCAGCGCAGCAGGGGACCCCACCGACATACCGTGGGGGCTGCGTGCACACAGCCCCACGGGGTAAAGGAACCCCACGGACCGCCAGGGGTCCGCAGGAAGGCCATATTTCCCTGATGCGGGAGGGCGGCGTGCCTACAACGAGTGCAGCGGTCTCCAACGAGCGCGCCGTTGCTGGAGGCGCCCGAGACGGCATGGCGTCAAGAAAGGCCACGCCGAGGAGGTGTCCTCGGTTTGACGAGTCCGGGGAGGCGCTGGCAACAGCAAGGCTGCCGGCAGGCACGTCGACACCGCAGAAGGGGAGGCAAGATGGCCGCGGACCAGAAGTCCCTCCCCTTGAAAGGCACGCGATTGGACGGTGTGTCTTGTGTGCCTGCCGATGACTGTAGAGAGGCGGGACCAAGGAATGTCCATCACGGGCAGGGGGAAGACCCGATTGGGCCGGAGGAGAAGGCCCACAGGAAGTGGCCGGTGTTGGAGGCTGACAGACAGGTAGGCTCCGCGTCGGTTAACTTCCTGTCTTTGCCGGCTGCTCTGGCGGAGCTGGAGGCGTCCCTTCAGCCCGTGGAGTAGCGTGTATTACAGATGCTACGTGCCCTCCGGGCTGAGGTGCTGGAACTGGAGAAGAAGGCGCTCGCGGCGCTGAGAACGTTTCGATCAACAACGGGACGGCGCGACTCTGGAATCTCCAGCCGGAGAGGTACGGCGGAGACGGTGAGTACAGCCGACTCCGTACAGCATGCGGGAGGGTCTGTTGAAAAGGCTGTGATGATAACGATCAGTTCCGAGTAAGCAGCCCTCCGACAGGAGGTGCGGCGCCGCGGGCTGTATGCGCGGCGAGGAGCGAGTCCGAGAGGACGCTGAATGGACACGGGCTGCTAAGTGCCCGGGTCCTAGCGCCCTCCACCCCGAGTCGGCTGCGGTCTCGCGCCGCACTATAGGGACGCAGACGGGACAGAGGCGCCTTCTTTTCCATAAGGAGTCTCAAACCGTCATGGCGTCCCAGAGTGAACGGAGGAATTAAAGGCTGGGTGCCGATTCCTCCGATATGTTGGGGACGCAGACGGGAAAGGGGCTCGTGTTGGTTAATACAGAGTTGCATACCGTCAAGGCATCCGAGAGTGAAGGGAGGATTAAGCGGCTGGGTGCCGCCTCCTCCAATACAGTGAGACGCGTTGCTGGGTGCACACGTACGGCTGGCCACCCTCTGAGGGAGCAGAGGGAATCCCTGAGGCCGGTGGGGAGAGAGCAGGCGGTGCCGACGGTTCCACTATCGAGAGGGACATGGAAGCCGCGGAGAGGGTGCCGATCAGGTAAGTGCCGGGGTGTTGTTTGGAGGGGGGAACGCTGCCCGTGTTTGGCACGAGAAGGGTGCTTTGGCAGCGGTTCTGCCTCTGTATTCTCTTTTGTAGGGACGGACCCCGGGCGAGCTGAAGGAACCCCTTCGTCTCTCTCTGCCGGTGCGCAGGTGCGGTCACAGCTGGAGGAGCCTACGGGGGATCGAGTGGCTCGGAACAAAGCGGCGTGGAGGACTCGGAGGGGGTGCCGATCGAGGAGGCCCCAGGGTGCCGGTAAAAGGGGGGAGCACAACCTGTGCGAGGCACAGGGATGCACCAAGGGCTGGTGCTCGGATTGTGTCTCCGCCCCTGTCCCTGCTAGGAGTGCGGGGCCGGACCCCGGCTATCCTCAAGTAGGACCCGTTTCGGGACTCTGCTGCCGTCGCGGGACGGGTCGCGCTTTCCCACGGGTGGTATTCACTAACTGTGGGGCACTATTAGGGATGCCAGGGGCCATGACCCGGCCGGGACGCCAGGAGGGACTGGAAGAGGGTCAGAGCCCTGCCTGGACCACGTGGGGTTTGCCTTCTGGGTTGCTTTGGGGGCCACGGGTCAAGGGCATGGAAGCCTTTCCCTGTAGGGGCCCGTGGTCACCGCCAGGAGGCGCCCCGATGTCTTGGAGACTTGTTACCCCAGCACTTCCGCCACACCAGGAAGTGCTGGGGGGAAGATTTACGACGGAGAGAGCAGCCAGGAGGACAGCCGGTACTTCCGCCACGCTGGGGCGTGGCCAGAAGAAGATTGCCGGGAACACCTGGGGCTCATCCGGGTCCTCTATAAAAGGGGCCGTCTCCATTCATTCAAGGCGAGAGTCAGGTGGAAGAAGGACGAGGCAAGAGGAACTGTGGAGGATGCCCGAAGACAAGGCATTGTGGCCAGGATTGTGACTGTTTGGGGTTTTGTTTGTGCACGTGGTTAGGTCTGGGTGACCATTGAACTGGGTCTTTGTGACCAAATTAATATTGTAAATAGTGTAAATAAACGTGCGGTGGTTTGAAACAAGATGTCCGCCTGTCAGTGTCCGGGCAAAGTTCACTATATATATATATATATATATATATATATATATTTATATATATATATATATATCCATCCATTTTCCAACCCGCTGAATCCAAACACAAGGTCACAGGGGTCTGCTGGAGCCAACCCCAGCCAACACAGGGCACAAGGCAGGAATAAATCCCGGGCAGGGTGCCAACCCACCACAGGAGACACACAAACACAGCCACACACCAAGGCCAATTTAGAATCGCCAATCCACCTAACTGGCATGTCTTTGGACTGTGGGAGGAAACCCACGCAGACACGGGGAGAACATGCAAACTCCACGCAGGGAGGACCAAGGATGCGAACCCGGGTCTCCTAACTGCGGGGCAGCAGTGCTACCACTGCGCCACCATGCCACCCTATATATACACGTATATACAGTATATTTGTATAGTATATATATATATAAGAAAAAAAATTAGGCAATACTAATTAATATAGAATAAAGTAACAAGCTGGTGAAGTTTGCAGATAGGTGGATTAGCAGATAATTTGGAATCCGTTATATCATAACAGAAGGGCAAAAACCTGCCGCCACAGTGTGCCCCCTGGACTGAGGTTGGGAAACACTGGCATACAGGCTTGGGTAGATAAAATTTAATGTTAGCAAATGTAAAGTATTACACATAGGAAGTACAAATGTGAGGTTCGAATACACAATGGACGGTCGGAAAATCGAGAATCCACCTCATGAGAAGGAATTAGGAGTCGTAGTGGACTCTAAGCTATCAACTTCCCGACAGAGTTCAGAAGCCATTAAGAAGGCTCACAGAATGTCAGGTCATATATATAGCGCCTTGATGTGTGGAGTACAAGTCACAGGAGGTTCTGCTCAAGTTTTATAACTCACTGGTGAGGCCTCATCTGGAGTCCTGGGTGCAGTTTTGGGCCCACCAGACATAACAGCACTAGAGAAAGTTCAGAGAAGAGCGATTGGGATGATTTCAGGGCTACAGGGGATAAGTTATGAAGAAAGATAAAAGAGATGAGCCTTTACAGGAGATGAAGAGGAGACCTGACTGAAGTGTTTAAAATCATGAAGTGAATTAGTCCAGTGGATCAAGACGGTGACTTTAAAATGAGTTCATCAAGAACACGGGGACACAGTTGGAAACTTGTGAAGAGTAAATTTCACACAAACATTAGGAAGTTTTTCTTTACACAAAGAACAATAGACACTTGGAATAAGCTATCAAGTAGTGTGGCAGTAAGACGTTAGGGACTTTCAAAACTTGACTTGATGTTTTTTTTTGGAAGAAATAAGTAGATAGGACTGGCGAGCTTTGTTGGGCTGAATGGCCTGTTCTCCTCCAGAGTGTTCTAATTTTCTAATAAAAGTAAGGTCCGATGGCCAAAGAGGACAGAAAAAACAAAAAAAAAATACTCCAGACGGCTGGAAAAAAAATCTGCAGGGGTTCCGAGGCCACGAGACCACCTGGTCCCCCTAACATAAATGATCTCAGTCAGTCCTCATGGTTTTCAGGCTTCACGTGGAAGAACTTGATAATGCTGGTCATGTGGACTTATGGCCTTTAATCCATCAATGCAGGGACATCACGGTGCCCAGATCAGGTGATGGTGGCGCAGGTGGACACCACAGAAAACCGGAAAAAGAACAGAAGAGAGAGTAGGGGTGAGTACGGATTGTGGAGCCATGAAAAAAATGATCATTCAATGAGTATGTAGAATATCAGGGTTACACTAAAATGAAGCCGTGAGAAAGCCATGTTACAATAATGAGAAATTCGTGTTAGCCTGGCGAATTTCTATTGGTAAACTCGTATTCCAGATGTGAGGTGCATAACAGCAGAAGGCCGCCTCACCACTTCTCTTAAGTTTGAAAGGCAATGAGCCATGGACTTCACCTTACTACAGTTTGCCGGTTTATCAAGGAAGATGGTAGGAAGGGGCGGATCCAGGAGGATGGACACCGGAGATAACATCAGTGACGGTAGGGCTGTCAATCAACCAGTCTTCAGAGGGAGAAAGAGAGAAAGGATCACGAACAGTGCCAACCCCTGGCTTGGCTGGCAATTACATTTACTTAAAGCCTGTAAGCTGATTTCCATGCACATATGCGTGACACTTGTTATTAATATTGTCACACACGAGAACATGGGAGGCAGCTAAAAAGGCTCAAGTATCTATCTATCTATCTATCTATCATTTATATAGTGCCTTTCACATCTATCTATCTATCTATCTATCTATCTATCTATCTATCTATCTATCTATCTATCTATCTATCTATCTATCTAATTCCTTGCCAAACCAGGACAGAGTGCACTAATCCTTGTTCTTTTCCATTGACAGACTGATCACGGGAATTCCGCTTGGGCCCGATGACGTCACTTCTGGTTCCAAGACGTCACTTCCAGTTTCTGTCTGATGACATCATTTACCGTTTCTCACTATGTGACCACCATGTTTGCCTGTTTGTTTTGTTCTTTGTTATGGACTGATCTGTATCATTTGAGCCACCAGTTTTCCCCAACTTTGGCAGACAATTGCAAGTATGAGGGTGGCTGCCCCAAAACTTCTATAATATTACTGCACTTCTGTCAAATCGATATATTTGTACGAGTTCATTCTTGTCGCGTGTTTCCAAACAAATTCTGTCTTTCCTGGGATTTTCGTACCCACAGCAACCTGAGCGCCATCTTCCGGCACCTCCTAGCAAGTTAGGATATCTCACAAGCTCTCCTAAATTCCAATGAAGTTAGGCGTCATTTCCCAAATTAGAAAAATTGATAAAATGTTTTTACAACAACAAAATTTATTTCTGTCGCACATTTTCAGATAAATAATGGAGCTCAAAGTGCTTTACATGATGAAGAAAAGAGAAATAAGAGACAAAGTAAGAATTAAAATAAGACAACACTAATTAGCATAGAATAAAAGTAAGGTCCGATGGCCAGGGAGGACAGAAAAAACAAAACAAAACTCCAGACGGCTGGAGAGAAAAAATAAAATCTGCAGGGGTACCAGGCCACGAGACCGGCCAGCCACCTCTAGGCATTCTACCTGACATAAATGAACAGTCCTCATGCTATTCAGGGTTCTCATGGAAGACCTTGATGATGACGGTCACATGGACATCTGGCCTTTAATCCATTAATGTAGGGACATCACGGTGCTTTGATTAGGTGGTGGTGGGGCAGGTCGCCACCACAGAAAACCTGAAAAAGAACAGAAGAGAGAGTAGGGGTTAGTACGGATTGTGGAGCCACCATGAATAGTAATGATAATTAATTGAATATGCAGAGCAACAGGATTAAACTAAGATGAAGATATGAGAAGGCCATGTTACAGTGATGTGTTTTCAGCAGTTTTTTAAACTGCTCCACCGTATCAGCCTGGTGAATTCCTATTGGCAGGCTATTCCAGATTTGAGGTGCATAACAGCAGAAGGCCGCCCGCCTCACCACTTCTTTTAAGTTTAGCTCTTGGAATTCTAAGCAGACCCTCATTTGAGGATCTAAGGTGACGATTTGGAATATAAGATGGCAGACACTCCGATATATAAGATGGAGCGAGATTATTTAAGGCTTAGTATTTTAAAGTCAATTCTGAATGACACAGGTAACCAGTGTAGTGACATCAAAACTGGAGAAATGTGTTCAGATTTTCTTTTCCTAGTTTGGATTCTAGCAACTGCATTTTGCACTAGTTACAGTCGATTTATGACTTTTTTGGGTGGTCCTGAGAGGAGTGCGTTACAGTAATCTAGTCGACTGAAAACAAAAGCGTGAATTAATTTCTCAGCGTCTTTCAATGTTATAAGAGGTCTAACTTTTGCTATATTTCTTAAGTGGAAAAATGTTGTCCTAGTGATCTGATTAATATGCGATTTATCCTGACGCGCAAGCTTTGGATCAAATTGGCGTCACTTTGACATTTTCGAGCCAGTTCAGGACAGTATCCCGACTCTGAGACGCTTGATTAATACGGGCAGAGGTCTGAGTTTGAACGCACACAAAAGGCAACCTTTTCATTCCATTCCAGGCTCATTCCACGTCTTCATTTGAGCTCCCCCTTCTTATCCCGACTGGCCGTTTCCCTTCATCAACGTCCGGCTGGACTTCCTACTTTCAACTTTCCCTCGACTCAGCAAGGCACCGAATCAAAGACGGGGCAAGGCCTGTCCTCGTTTCCACCCTTGAAAATCGTTTAATGGCTGGCAATTTCCTAATCTTCCACCTTTTATTGCTGAAGTAGTTGGCACCGAAAATCATTAGCGCAATAATGATGTATTTTGTGCAGCCGAACAGGCGTGACTGGAAGTTAAATTGCTGGCTTAATGTCAGTGCTTCATGGAATCAGCTTCTAGGAGCAGAAATGGATGAGAATATCATAAAAAAAAATTTAATTGGAGGATGATTGGCACTCAGTTTGACATCAGCTGTCATTTTCAAAATAGAAGATCACGAGAACAGCGGGTTTGAGCACTTAGCGGGAATGCGTCGATCGTTTTCGTTCTGATTCTCTAATGAGTACACCTGTGAGTGTGTCCTGAGCTATGAAACGTGATGTGAACTGGAAGTGGATTCGGCCTTCTGCATCTCCCAGTGGTTTGATCCTTTCTGGCGACAATTTAATTGCAGTTTTTAATTCCCGCTCACGCTTCTCGGCCGAGATGAGTCTGATTCCTGATCTGTTTCAACCGCCTTTGACGCTGATGTGATTCATAACAGTGAGACTGACACTCCTGCTCGCTGCGCTCCAAGCCCCAAGCTCTCACTTCTCTTCACTCCATTTGCTGTGATGTTTCAGGCTGGATCAACCTGCGGCCGTCCCTCGCCGTTTACAAATAACTGCTTTTCTTCAAGCTTCGCTAGATCACAATGGAGGAGTATTCGTTTTTAGGACTCCTACAAACAGTTGCTTGGTCTCCTGTGAGATGCCGGCTCGATTTCTTCTCGTTTCAGTGCTTTTCGCTCCATTACTGCCTTTCTTAAACTTACCGTTATTAATTTGATTGATAGAAATACCATCTCGTATTGTTGGATGGATTACTAAAAAAGAAAAAAAAAGAAAGAAAAAGAAAATGTCAAGGGTAAGCTGTGGCTGCCAGCGTGTGGGCAACTTTCATTTTTTTAGTAACGGTGTGTGGTTATGGATGGTATGCTGATATTGCAGTTAGTGCTGCTGCCTCACTGCTCTGGGGGTCTGAGAAATGAGGTGACATCCAGTGCATGCTACCTGCATGGGCACACACCCCATGAATACGCAGGCAAAAGGAGTTAAAAATAATAATAATAGTAATACTAATACATTGTATTTATATAGCGCCTTTCCCATGTTCAAGTTCTGGATCCTAAACTGGAGGTTCATATGTAAGTGGATCTGAACTGCACTGTTGAGTTGACCCGGCGAAAACAAGCAAATGTGGAACACACGGGCTGAGACTTGAACCGATTTAATCGACCACCATGTCAGGTGTGGCAAGAGTGGCCAAGGCTGGGTGGCATAGCAGTCCTTCAAAGAGCATAGCATAATCTAACTCTATATATAAAATCCAACGTCTGTCTGTCTCTCTGCATTTCACGAGAGAACTACTTAATGGATTTAGATTGTTTTTTTTTTTTTCTATAATTTGCTTGAACATTCCGGTTGATTTTAGGACTTCTCTCGTCGTGCTAAGTATCATAGTTTGGTTGCGGCACCGATTTATTTTGCACGAATCCGAGAGACACGCAGCGGGCCGAGGGGAAGGGGAGGCAGGACCTTAGGAGTAGGTCACTTACACGCCAGCCTCCGTTCGAGCCGCTCTACCTCGCACCACGTGTTGGAGCGTACCTTGCCTCTGCTTAGCTAGTGATACCTGTTTGTTCAGAAGACATTGTCGTCTACAGATTGATGAGTAATGTTTGACGTTTTTGAGAGAGATCAGAGCTTACGTGTGTTTTAGAGGGTAGCTGCTCATTGCCAGAGATATAACGGCCATGTGCTCTCCTCCCCTCGCGGGGGACGCTCTCCCGTCAGAGTTAAACACGATCAGATACAACGTTTGACATTGGAGTGTACCTATTGTGACAGATTTAAGGTTTTTCTCGCACCCTTGTACCCTCGGACCACACGTCAGACACCAGATAAAAGTCCAAATAATTATTTATTATAATAATTATGTGCACAAAGCACGCTCCTCTCCACAATTCTCCAATAATAAATCACAAAATACAATAAACCAATCCTCCACTCCCAGACGCTTAGCCACCCTGCCTCCCAACTCAGCTCGCCGTCTGGGAGCTCCCACAGTCCTTTTATATCCCCCGACCAAAAAGTGTTCCCAATCCAACAGTCCATAAGTCCTTATTCCTTCCGGGTCAGGGTAAACAATGCTTTTTCTCACCCCGGAAGCCCGTCGCTCTTCCTATGACGAACTTCAGGGTCATAGGGCACGAAGAACTCTTCAGGTCCTCCCTGCAGCTCCCTCTCGTGGCCCCCATGGCATCCAGCAGGGCGGTGCATAAAAACTCCATTGTCCATGATGCCCTGCTGGTGGTCTGGGGACCTCCATGCTGCAAGGAGGGCTCCACCTGGCGGCTTGGGGGTATTGACCGGGATAAACAGCTGGCCCACCTTCTGCTTGGCCAGAGATACCCTGCCAACTTTTTACATTTTTAGCAAAGAGATCCCAGCTTCATTCTCACCCCTGATAGCAAAACCAAAAATATCGTACATCAAGAGGCCCTCGGATACCAAAGCTATCAATATAAATTCTTCTCAATACAAATTATTACTTTTTTTAAAAAAAATTTTTATTGATAAAGTTTGGGAGTTTGCATGTTCTCCCCGTGTCTGCGTAGGCTTCCTCCGGGTGCTCCAGTTTCCTCCCACAGTCTAGGTTAGTTGCATTGGCGATCTTAAATTGTCCCAAGTGTGTGCTTGGTGTGTGTGTGTGTGTGTGTGTGCGTGCCCTGCGGTGGACTGGCGCCCTGCCCAGGGTTTGTTTCCTGCCTTGCGCCCTGTGTTGGCTGGGATTGGCTCCAGCAGACCCCTGTGACCCTGTAGTTAGGCTATAGCAGGTTGGAAGATGCATGGATGGATGTTAAAGTTTGTCCTGTTTCATTACTACATGGGGGAAACCATGAGGGACAGCTAGTTTAATGTAATCCAAAGTAATACATGGTGGCACAGTGGTAGTGTTGTTACCTCTCAGTAAGCAGGCCAGGGTTCATGTCTCAGGTCCTCCATTCATGGAGCTTGTGCGTTCTCCCTGTGTCTGCATGGAATTCCACCCACTGTCCAAAGACATGCAGGTTAACGATGCAAAATTGGCCATAGTGTGTTAAGACCACCAGGGGGCATTGTAGCACCCCAAATCCCAGACACAAGTTTGTCAGTCCTGAACAGGGTTGTGTGGGTCTGCTGGAATTCGAACAATCCACAAATTCAAAGGGCGACCCTACAACGACCTAAATCAGACCTAATTTTCAATTTTATTACATACAAGCTATAAAAAACCTGGACACTGATACAAATAGATGAACACACACAGGCCTGGTCCACATTAGAAATGAAATCCTGTGGCACTTCTTTATATTCCTTACTTTGTGCCCCAATAAATACGAGTCATCGTCAATATGCTAACAACCCAATTGTGCTTCACTCACACAGAATATGGAACTGATGGAGGAAGCACTTCAGGTTAGAGAAGCTGTGGCACCTCTATGTGATCATCACTTTTTTCCATCCTCTCGAACTTACACAGTTTTTAAAGTTTAGAAAACATTAAGGGATAAAATCATTTAGATATTTGTGTATAAATGAGGTCTTTGCATCCTATGAACAACTGCACTCCAAATTTAATCTCCCATCAACGCAGTTTTTCCACAATCTCCAAATTAGAAACTTTACTAAAAGGAATCTGCCCAGTTTTCCTCACCTTCCACCTACCTGTATTTCTTGATCAGGACTCAGACAGAATTACTACAATATATAAAAAATCCAATGTCTGTCAGTATGTCTGTCCGCTTTTCATGAGAGCACTACCTAAAGGATTTAGATCGGGTTTTTTACTATAATTTGCTTGAACATTCCGGTTGATTTTGCAACTTCTCTCATCTCTCTAAGTATCATACTTTGCTTACAGCACCGATTTATTTGCGTGAATCAGAGAAAGAGGCGGCTGGCTGAAGGGAAGGGGGCGGGGCCCTGGTGATTGACAGAGATATCACGGCCGTGTGCTCTTCTCTCCATGCAGGGGGATGCTTTCCCATCAGACCTGAACACGATCAGATAAGGTGCTGACGCTTGACGTTGGAGCGTACCTACCTTCCGCTTGACCAGAATTACATTTTTATGTTTTCATTGCATTTTAAAGTTTGTCCTGATTCACTACTATGTGGGCGGAGCCACAGGTGACAGCTAGTAATATATACAAATATTTTAAAGTCCCTCCCTTCCTTTTAAAGATCCCAGAGTGCAGTGGGAAAAGGATCTCTCACTCAACATGTCAGAAACGGAAACGAAGGCAGCCACACACAGAATTCACTCGAGCTCCATATGCGCAAAGCATACAATTATTCAACTTTTATCGAGCACATCTCTCTTGTTTGAAATTGTTCATCATGTTTCCAGGCTGAGATCCAACCTGCAAACGTTACAATCGAGCTCCAGCCTCACTGGGCCACATGTTCTGGATGTGCACCAAAACTAACAGCTGTGTGTGTTTGGTGGGCTCACAGAGGGGCATAACGTGGAGAAGGACAAGCAAACTGGAATTGCCTTTACTTCACTATTAGCACATAGACTTATCTTACTCAACTGGAAGGATTCCAGCTCATCTCTTTTAAGTCAGTTAGTAACTGATGTTATATACTCCAAATTGGACTGGACTGCCAATACTGATGTTCTGTGCAAGAGAGGACAGAGCCAACTATATTTCATTAGAAGGCTGGCGTCCTTCAACATCTGCAATAAGATGCTGCAGATGTTCTATCAGACGGTTGTGCTGAGCGCCCTCTTCAACGCGGTGGTGTGCTGGGGAGGCAGCATAAAGAAGAGGGACGCCTCACACCTGGACAAACTGGTGAGGAAGGCAGGCTCTATTGTAGGCACGGAGCTGGACAGTTTGACATCCGTGGCAGAGCGACGAGCTTTAAGCAAACTCCTGTCAATCATGAAGAATCCACTGAACAGAATCATCTCCAGACAGAGGAGTAGCTTCAGTGACAGACTTTTGACAATGTCCTGCTCCACTGACAGACTGAGGAGACCCCACACTATGTGACTCTTCAATTCCACCCGGGGGAGTAAATGCTAACATTACTCAAAGTTATTGTCTGCTTTTACATGCATTTTTATCACTCTTTAATTGAATATTGGGTTTTTTTTTGTATCAGTATACTGCTGCTGGATTATGTGAATTTCCCCTTGGGATTAATAAAGTATCTATCTATCTATCTATCTATCTATCTATCTATCTATCTATCTATCTATCTATCTATCTATCTATCTATCTATCTATCTATCATATAGTGCCTTTCACATCTATCTATCTATCTATCTATCTATCTATCTATCTATCTATCTATCTATCTATCTATCTATCTATCTATCTATCTATCTATCTATCTATCTATCTATCTACTAAACTGCTCAAAAACATGAAGGGACCACTCTGAAAGCACATCAGAGCTCAATGGGCAAAAAACTCCTGCTGGCTCTCTCTGCTGCTATGGACTGAGATGGTGATGTGTGAGGAACGAAAGGATGGAAATGAGAATGATCAACCAACAGAGGGACACCCCAAAAATCAAAGGGATAGAATGAGGCGGCAGGCAGGCAGGCAAGTCCATTTGGCCGAAATTTCATGGCAGCAACTCCAAGTCGTACTCAGTAGTTATATGATGCCTGACAAAGTCCTAATGAGGTGACGGATGGTGTCCTGGGGGATCTCCTCCCAGATCTGGATTAGGGCATCACTGAGCTCCTGGGCAGGCTGAAGCGTTGGATGGACTGAAACATAATGTCCCACCCATAGGTGTCCTACTAGACTGAGGTCAGGTGAGTGAGCATTGGGGGGCAGCCAGTGGTAACAATTCCTTCATCCTCTCGCCACTTGAGGCTCGCCGGGCATTGTCGTGTACCAGGAGGAAACAGCATATTGGTCTGACAATGGGTCCAAAGATTTCATCCCGATGCCTAATGGCAGTCAAGGTGCCGTTTTCTGGTCTGTAGAGGTCTGTGTGTCCCTCCATGGATATGAATCCCCAGGTTGACCATCACTGACCCACCACCAAACCAGTCATGCTGAACAGTGTTACAGGCAGCATAACGTTCTCCAGACCCTTTTTATGTCTGTCACATGTGCTCAGGGTGAACCTGCTCTCATCTGTGAAAACGCCAGTGGTGGACCTGCCAATTCTGTTATTCTATGGCGAATGCCAATTGATCTCCACGGTGCCCACTAGAGGACGTCGGGCCCTCAGGCCACCCTCATGAAGTCTGTTTCTGATTGTTTGGTCAGAGACATTCACACCAGTGCTTGAGTTCATTTTGTAAGCTCTGGCAGAGTTCATCCTGTTGCTCGTTGCCCAAAGGAGCAGATACCGGTGGGTCCTGCTGATGGGTTAAGGACCTTCTACGAGGGGTCCTGTCCAGCTCTCCTGGAGGAACTGCCTGTCTGTCTCCTGGAATCTCCCCCATGCCCTTGAGACTGTGCTGGGAGGTACAGCAAACCTGGCAATGGTACGTGGTACTGATAGGGAAGTTGGACTACCTGTGCCACCTCTGTAGTGTTTAGGTATGGCCTCATGCTACCAGTAGTGACACTGACCGTAGACAAATGTAAAACAAGTGACAAAACAGACAAGGAAGGAAAAATGTCGGTGGCCTCCCACCACCTGCTAAACCATTCATTCCAGTTTAGGGGGGTCGTCTCATTGTTGCCCCTCTAGTGCACCAAAGCAGCTGAAACTGATGAACAAGCCCCCCTGCTACTTCACTGAGCAGATCAACAGCCCACAAGTTTCATTGACTTGATGCTTGACTCTCATTAAAAAGGGTGCCTTTCATTTTTTGAGCAGTATATTTGAAATTGGAAAAACTTAAATTCTCACATAGACGATCTGTGCAAAACTTTTTAAAACCTGGCAAGGTCTAATCAATAATATTTTAGAATCCATACTTTTATTGGGATGTAGGACTCCTTTCTCTCTTTATTGCTTTTAACAGTTTTGCTCTGTTTGTCGGCCTTCCTCTCTTTCTCATGGGTTGTGAGTTGATTTGATTTTAGTTTTAGTTTGATTTTAGTTTGATTGTATGGAATGTTATATCCATCCATCCATCATCCAACCCGCTATATCCTAACTACAGGGTCACAGGGGTCTGCTGGAGCCAATCCCAGCCAACACAGGGAACAAGGCTGGAAACAAACCCAGGGACGGGCGCCAGCCCACCGCAGGGAATGTTATATGCTTTTAATAAATTCATTGAATTAAACTTAAAACCAAAAAGAAGCGTTAAGTGGAGAGGACTGGTGAGCTTTGATGGGCTGAATGGCCGGTTCTTGTCCACTTTGTTCTAATGTTCTAAAGTCCTTAACTCTTTGATCTGGTTATGGAGGTGCTGACTGATGGGATAAAAGTCCAATACCCCTGGTGCTGGCGTTGTGCTGATGACATTGTGTTGTGTGACAAAGGAAGTGTGGAAGAACGGAGATGGGCCTGGGAAGATATTGAAGATAACTAGGAAGAAGAAGACAGATTATCTGAGGTTTAATGATGGTGAGGATTCAGAAGCTAGCCTGTGGAGAAAAGTGGATAAGTGGCCCAAGTGTGGTGTAGCGGGTCCATAGCTCATGTCAAAAAGGCCATTTTTTAAAATAACTTAGCGAGGGGGCGTGCTGTGCGTGGCCAAAGCAGTTCCCTGGTGATGCATGATGCGGACAGTCCTCACTAAAGTGCACAGGTGGGGAGTCGTCCGAATCCGTAATTGGTGCCGGGAACTGCTAATTGCCACATCTGATCCACGGCCCTGTAATAAATAGAAGTGCGAGGCGGCTAGGTGGAAAAAAGAGAAAGGAAGGAAAAAGAAGAAAAGACGTACGGAGGTTAGAAGTGGAGAAAGGCAGGAAGCAGCGAGGAGAACACTGGTGCAGGAGAGCGAGTGAGCGAACAGCCTGGGTGTTTGGCCGGCACCGCGGGAGCAGTCGGTAGTGGTCGCTCCCTCTGAGCATTCTGAGGAGCGGGAGTGACCGGAAGGTGGATTGCTCGCCGCATAAGGCCGAGAAGGCAGCAGGAATTGGGACTTGGGACGTGAAAGCCCCAGCGTCAGTGCCCTGGTCACTGGGGAGCCCAAGTCACGGTTTGGTGAAGTCTACCAGAGCCAGGGATCGGCGAGGCGAACGGACCAGCAAGAGAAGGCAAAGAGAAGGTCAGCTGCAGGTAGGGTGGCTCCCCTGGTGCATAGCCTGGACGGGAGAAGCAGGGGAGTCACCAGTAGAAGAAAGGCACTGGGTTGACTTGTTCCAGCCATTGTTTTAACCTTGTTGTTTTTTAAAGGGTTTTTTTTCTAATGGATTTTAACGCCCATGATTTCACCTCTGTTTTAATGGATTATTTATTTAATGACGTCTTTTTGAGACACTGCACTATTTATTTGAACACTGTTTTGTTTTGTTGTTTTGGGGGTAACTGTTGACTCTGACCTGAATTTTAAATTGCATATTAATCAGATCACTAGGACAGCAGTGTTTCAGTTAAGAAATATAACAAAAGTTAGACCTCTTACAACATTGCAAGATGCTGAGAAACGAGTTCACGCTTTTGTTTTCAGTCGGCTAGATTACTGTAATGCACTCCTCTCAGGACCACCCAAAAAAGACATTAATCGATTACGAGTGCAGAATGCAGCTGACGGAATCCTAATCCTAATCCTGACACTGGTTACCTGTGTCGTTTAGAATTGACTTTAAAATCCTGCTGATGGTTTACAAAGCCTTAAATAATCTGCCCCATCTTATATATCGGAGTGTCTGACATCTTATACTCCAAATCGTAACCTCAGATCTTCAGATGAGTGTCTGCTTAGAATTCCAAGAGCAAAACTTAAAAGAAGTGGTGAGGCGGGCAGGCGGCCTTCTGCTGTTATGCACCTCAAATCTGGAATAGCCTGCCAGTAGGATGATACGGTGGAGCTCTTTATAAAACTGCTAAAAACACATTACTTTAACATGGCCTTCTCATAACTTCATCTTAGTTTAATCCTGTTGCTCTGCATATTCAATTAATTATCATTACTATTCATGGTGGCTCCACAATCCGTACTAACCCCTACTCTCTCTTCTGTTCTTTTTCCGGTTTTCTGTGGTGCCAACCTGCGCCACCACCACCTGATCAAAGCACCGTGATCTCCCACTGATGGGTTCAAGGCCAGAAGTCCACGTGACCATCATCATCAAGTCCTTCCATGAGAACCTTGAAGACCATGAGGACTGATCATTAATGCCTAGAGGGGGCTATTCAGGTTGACCCCCTGCAGATTTTATTTTTTCTCTCCAGCCGTCTGAAGTTTTTTTGTTTTTGTCTGTCCTCCCTGGCCATCAGACCTTAGTCTTATTCAATGTTAATTTGTGTTCTCTTATTTTAATTCTTATTTTGTCTTTTTTCTCTTTCTTCATCATGTAAAACACTTTGAGCCCCATTATTGGTATGAAAATGTGCGACAGAAATAAATGTTGTCGTTGTTGTAATAAAAGCACTTGGCACTTTTTTGCACTATCCCCTTGCTTCTTTTGTGCCTCACTGTCTAGCTCTTCGGTGACATTACCGATGGTGTCGGGTTCAGGGGCTCCTAGAAGCCAGATGGGAGCAGAGAGTAGAACCTGCATTGTCACACCAAGATGGAAAATTAGACTCAGAGATAAGCCACAGAGTTCAGTGTGGGTGGAACAATACGACGAAGGTATGAGGAGTGTTGTGTGATTAACGAATTAAGGTGAGGGTTAAAATTCAGTGGTAGGTCCGGCAATGACGTATGGAAGTCAAGGGAGTGCAGGAGAAGGAGGTGGAGGTGGTAGAAATGGCTCTATTCAAGAAGGGCGCGCACAAAAGGGCGACCTCAATTGGGCGGGGCGAATAAAGGCGTTCGTAGATAATTTTATGCATTAATTAATTGGATGTTTTAATATTCTTGCTTTCACCTTTTTATACGTTCAATCATTGCCTTTATCATTATACATTTTCTGTAATAATTTTGTCGCGTTTGCCTTTATTCGCTGCGCCCAATTGAGGTCGCCCTTTTGAAGCTCGCCTTTATTTACGCGCCCTTATTGAAGGATACCGGCAGAAATGAGAAGGTTGGAGTGGATGTGTGGAGTTACAACAAAGGGCAGAACAAGAAATGAGGTACAACAACAGTGGCAGAGACATTTAAGAGAGTAGAAGAAAGGAGGCCGAAGTGGTGGGGACCTGTGAGTAGGGCTGCCAACTCTCTTTCTCTGGAAATGAGGACATTTGAGTCGAAAAATGAAGACTTTTGAGGACGCCTTTCCCTACGATGCCATGATATACCCTTGATACTATCATGTTTTATTTTTTAAATGATATAAACCTTTAGTAGCAATTTATCACTTGTCAGGGATGCCAGGGGCAACAACACGGCTGGGGCGCCACGAGGGACCGGATGTGGGTCTGCGCCCACCCTGGATCACGTGGGGGCCGCCATCCTGGTTGCTTTGGGGGCCACGGGTTGAGGGCATGGAAGCCCCACCCTGTAGGGGCCCGTGGTCACCGTCAGGAGGCGCCCCAATGCCTTGGGGACCTGTTACCTCAGCACTTCCGCCACATCAGGAAGTGCTGGGGGGAAGAATTAAAAGGACACCCGGAGAGCTGGCACTTCCGCCACGGTGGGGCGTGGCCAACGGGGGAGTGTCGGAAACACCCGGAGCTCATCCGGGGCATGGATAAAAGGGGCCGTCTCCCTTCATTCAGGGCTGGAGTCGGGTGGAAGCAGGACGAGGCAGAAGAGAGTGTGGAGGCGGCCCGAAGAAAGGCATTTTGTGGCCAGGACTGTGTGTGTTGGGGTTTGTGCACATTGAACTGGGTCTGAGTGACCATTATTTGTAAATATTGTATATAATAAATACGTGTGGTGGTGATTTACAACATGTCTGCCTGTCTGTGTCCGGGTCGGCTCCACACACGATAATTATGATACGATGGCCACAATCCCAGTCATTGGCAAACTAATAAGCCATTAAATATTGTCACAAGACATCAAAAAGGTTTGGGCAGCCACCCGTATATTGTGCCTTGGTTGTTTTTGATGAGTTCACGTTTGAGTCCAGAACAGGACTGACTAGAGAGCGAGAATATGGCGGCTTTACAGGAAGTGACGTCATTCAGGACCGGGAAAGGAAGTGATGTCTTCAAGATTGGAAGTGACATCATCAATTGCGCGGGTGTCGGAAGTGACCATAGACATATATAGGTAGACGGCGCATTCACTGTGTTTCCCAGTCGACATGATACGTCAGCGGGTCCGCCATATTGCGAGTGGCAAAAGTGCCATTTAAACTAATACAGGTAGACATGGAAACTGGGTTTCCTGATGGAAAAACAATAATGTTTTAAACAGTATCGTTTACATACAACAGATTTTGGTGAATCGTTTAAATGCAATTATTTATATCCATTTATACACTAATAATGGCAATTATTAAATAATAATAATTATAATAATTATTATTAAATAATTCCTCCCATATAAGTAACATTTCTCGGACTGCCTTCTTCCATCTCCGAAACGTTTCTAGACTTCGCCCTGCTCTTACCAAACACAGTACTGAAGTATCAGTTAATGCCCGAGTCACCTCACGTATAGATTACTGTACTGCTATTCTATCTGGCATCCCACAAAAACGTATCCATAAACACAACTTCTTCAAAATTCTGCTGCCAGGATAATAACCTGCTGCTCTAAATCCACTGAACACATCACACCGATTCTCTCTACTAATACTACAGAATACAATCCACAATCCCACTCTGAACATTTAAAGCTCTCCACAACCTCAATGATCTCCTGCAGACTGGCACTCCTCTCGCTCACTCAGATCCTGTGATTTGAGAGTATTCAGTCTGGCAATGTGGTGCAGCCTTTGTTTGTAGAGGACAGACAGAACTAAAGACATGAGCATGAAATGATGGTTGTCAATTTCAAACTGTGTTTCCTCAATGTGCTCCTTGAAAAAAAACACATCATCAAGTTTGAGAAACAGCTAACAACAATCTACATAGTCAGTGACTAAATACGTTCATTTGGAGGCTCACTTGAGCACATAAATGCATAGCTTTGCTAGCTTAGCCTGCCGTAGTAAAAGTAAAGATTATAAAATGGGATTTTCTAATGGCCAAATATAACCAAAACAATTGTTCAGCCTTACCTATGAAATGTAATCCTCTGGGATCTGGTTTGGAGTGTACAGCGGTTTGTAAAACATGTGTGAGACATCTTATCCATTACTTCACTCCACAGCAGTGCCACTCGCAATATGGCGGCGACGTTGACATACGATTCTGCTGGTCATGAGGCGTCTAGTTATTCTATGTCTATGGAAGTGACGTCCTCAATAGCGTGGGTACCGGGAGTGATGTCATCGACAGTGCCAGAACCTAACCGGATTTCCCGTGGATGGTCTGTAAGGGATTGAAAGAGAGAGTCAGTGCAGCTCGCCACCCCCTGGTCTGGCGTGGTACTACTATTATTCAGGCCCAATCACACGTGTGTGACAATATTTTGAATATGGCAACCCTCTTAAATTAACAGAAATTCATTCCTTCCATTCTTATTGGGATAGCTTAACTGTCGTAAACGTGTAAAAAATGGTACACACGGTAAATTCACTCCTATTCTTTTCAATTTCATTTATTTGCATTTATCTAGGGGTGGCACAGTGGCGCTGCTGCCTTGCAGTTAGGAGACCCGGGTTCGCTTCCTAGGTCCTCCCATGTGGAGTTTGCATGTTCTCCCCGTGTCTGCATGGGTTTACTCCCACAGTCCAAAGACATGCAGGTTAGGTGCATTGGTGATCCTAAATTGTCCCTAGTGTGTGTGTGTGTGTGTGCCCTGCCCGGGGTTTGTTTCCTGCCTTGCACGCTGTGTTGGCTGGCATTGGCTCCAACAGACCCCCATGACCCTGTAGTTAGGATATAGCGCGCTGTATAATGGATGGATGGATGCATTTATCTACATTTTTTTAAATGTTTCCACTGAAGGTATTTTTCTCAGTAAATCTGATATCCTCTTTAATAAAACCCTTGTGTGCATCCAGTGTCCGTGTGTGTGTGTCTTCTGGTGAAGTGCGCATGTGCGGGGCCACACGGCGCGTGTTCAGTCTCTTCCTGTGCATTCCCTGTGCAGAGAGAAAGACAGACAGACAGACAGACACAGGCGTGCGCGACACACACACACACACACACACGAGTCATGCACGCACGCACACACACACACACAGGCGCACACGCGTCTCACACACACACACACAGGCACGCGCGACAGACAGACAGACAGACACACACACAGGCGCGCGCTTAAGACACACACGCGCAGGCCTGCGGGCGAGACAGACACACACACACACACACACACACACACATTGTTACAATGTTAGTTTTCTTGGTTGTTTATTAAATTACAGATTTTTCAAATGTTAATTTTTCCCCTGTGCTTAAAAATCATTAAAAAAAGAGTTTTTAGCGAGCAGGTCATAAGGCTATAGCGCAAACTCTTGCAGTGTTAATTTTCTCTGTTGTTCAAGGTTTTCTTAGTGTTATTCAATGTTTTTACATTTAGTTTCCTATTACGCTGTACTTTCTATGGTATAGTTAGCTATATTTGTGCTTAAAAACTTAAAAAAATATATATTTACATACAGTTCATACGGTCTGGAACGGATTAATTGTATTTACATACAATCCTATGGGGGAAATAACTTCACGTCACGACCAAATCGGGTTACAACCAGAGTTTTGGAACGAATTATGGTCATGAAGCGAGGTTCTACTGTATTACTGTCAGACAAAATTAGAGGCATTTCACGGAAATACAAATCAGTTTTACTGAGAGAGAAAATTAAAGGCACACAATAGAGTGACGCATATTACAGCCACATACAAGGTCCCTTGCCATTTAATATCGACTGTTCATACTAATGTTTATGCTCTACTGTTCTAGCGCCCGTTATTTTAACGGGCTTAATGTCTAGTAATCTGATAAAACAAAGAGATTTATTGTTCAAGTTGTCTGTGAACTCGCACTTTCTTTTCAGCATAATGGATATTCCTGAATTTGTATAAATTAAAGAATTAAGAAAATATGATAAAATTATTTGAAGAAGTGGCTAATTACTTGATCAACTGATGACTAAAAAAAATATTGCATTTATACGTGAAAATGAATGTGCGATTTATTTTTTTAATCAACTGAAACTTTAATTGCAATTACAATGATAAATCCATTTTGGAACAACGGGGCTTAATAACAATTTTTTCCATTAAAATATTACAAAGCAGCACTGACTCGCACTTAAATACGACGGACTGTACCTGGATGTGTGAAGCTTCTTGTTTAACCGAGCTGCTGAAAGAAGAATCAAAAATTAAGATCTCACAATAGAAATTTTGATTTTGAATTAGGATTACAAATAATTAAGGAAAGGGATAACATTTATAATAAACTGTCAACTCGCCAAGAAGATAAAGTTGAACTCAAAAGATGAAAAAGCCAAGTTGGACGGACAAAAGGCAAGAACTCGACCGGTTGTTTCTATTCTCCTCAATATACCGTAACGGAAGTGAAGATTCTGAAGGAAAAAAAAAGCACGCGCACTACTTCTGCTGGTTGGTGTACGGCTTTTGAATTTTACCAGTGATAAGGATAATGGTTTTTGCCAAATTTTAGGAGCCAAAATTTCAAAGTTTTATAAATTCCTCCTGGACAGTCCATGGCGTGTAAAGAATGAGGATGGTTGGCAGCCCTGCCTGTGAGGAGGAGAGACAATGAAGATGTGGGCAAAAGAATGATGGGAATGGGAGTCCAGGGGAAGAGAAAGCAAGAGATGCCAAAGTGGAGGTGGATGGATAAAGTTGAAGAAGATCTCAAGGAAAAGAGTATGACGGAAGAAGAAGATGGGCAGGACCGAGCTGCATGGAGAAGGCCAATCAGGCACAGCAGTGGGACAAGTTGAAGAGGAAGAAGAAGAAGATTACGTTTCTAAGACAGGCTTTTCCGACTTGTATTTTTCGATATAACTAATTGTTGGCCAGATACTTCATAACGAAATGGTGAATTCTGAGAGTGTGATGAAGTAAACAACCAGAAGCTCAGGCTCCTCTAACCCTCCCAGCCAATTCCCAGAGTGCACCTGAGCGTTACGCCATGTGCACATTTTCTAACTTGACGTCTTCTGACTTGAATCGGGAAGTTAATGATGGTATTGATCTAATGGAGGCCGTTGTGCTCAGCAGGCTCGCCGTGCGTTTGAGTCAATGAACACCAGTAATTACGTTTGTGGGCCTCATGGAATTCGCACTATTGACTTGCCGTTAAAGCGGCATTATTTGTAATAAAACAATACAGTTTACTGGCACATGTGTTTTTCGTCTCGTTTTGATCTAAAGGAGGTCGTGTTCGGCTCATAGTTAAGACACTGCATTAGACAGCAGTAATGGCAGCCTGGCCTGTTAGAACAGCAATTTATAGGGAGGAACTAAAGACGGCTTTTGAAAATAACAGAAGTGCAGCCACATCTCAGGGGGGCTCATCTTGATTGTTTCACTAACATCAGCCCTCCTGGCCCAGTGAAAGGTTTATTTCTGTTTTATTTTTAGGATTTTTGTGCAGCGGGTTTGGAAAAATCTTCAGACGCCTTCACTTTCTGCTCACTTTATTGTGTTGTACAGTTCATTTCAAAAGGAGACATTTGCCATTTTTTGCCCATTATGAGATGTGTAGGTAGCAGAAAGGAAGGACACACCATCCTGGAAAGGGTGTTGGAGTCTGGAGATGCAGCTCTGATGGTGTCTTTGGGGACCGCCAGGGGGCGCTGCTTCGCGTGTAACCCGTAAGTGCTTCTGAGGATTGGGATAGTAAAAGAGCCCGCTGCCTCTGTTAGAGCGAGTCAGAGATAGGAGCCAGTGGGTGATGCTCTTCTGGAGAAGAAGGAGGAAGAAGAAGAAGAAGAATTGTGAATGCTGCTGTTATTGGGAAGAAGGTGATTTGTCAAATTAAATCTTTTATTTCAACCTGGAATTGTGTTGGATATTACTATGTCTCTGGGTTTTGGTCTTAGTGGCGCCCCCCCCAGTGGTTAAAGATGTCATGTCATTTTATAACCCTCCATCCATTGTCTAACCCGCTGAATCCGAATAGGGTCACGGTGGTCTGCTGGAGCCAATCCCAGCCAACACAGGGCACAAGGCAGGAACCAATCCTGGGCAGGGTGCCAACCCACCGCCCACTTAATCGAAACCAGGATCACGGTATGAGGAAGGGATGCCTGGAGGTTCACCCAGTTAGCATCGGGCACAGATCAGGAATAAATCCCAGACAGGGCACCAGTCCATCGCAGGGCATGTTACGAGATGTTCACTTTCTCCAAAGAAAGTTTTCTTGCCAAAGAAAAGTATACGTGGGAATACGGGTTTCTTCATTTCTGGAACATTCCGGGCACAGATACTTTTTGCATGGTAATGATTCCTGACTATTTCATGGTATTGTGATGTTATTTTGCTTTGCATGTGCACACCACTATATTATGATTCCCGTTACCGACCCGCTGCTGTTTATGGAGTGTAAATGCCACACGGGTTGGACGGGCATCCCAACCAGAGAATGGAATGGCTTCTTACCCAGACGGGAGGCTCTGAGCACACAGATGAGCATCCCGACCAAGAGGAACAAAGGAGATGGACAGACAGCCCACCAGAAGTGAAAGATATTGCTGGGGACTTTTTACTCTCCCAGAACAGGAGATGGCAGCAGCCCTCCATATAGCAAAACAGGAATCACCAGGACTCTAAACATTTGGACCTTCGTCCTTTTGCAGATATTGGTAGTGACACACACCTCTTTACACCGACCTCATGAACCCCCGTGTAGGAGATGTAGTCCAGCAATAGAACCCAGCTGGGGACCATGGGTGCCACAAGGGGGTGCCGTCGGGAAATACACTTCCTAAAGTGGGTCTTCCAAGCGACCCGGAAGTACTTTCATCGGGTAGTGGCCTTGGCACCGGAAGTACTCCATGGTCTTTAATAAAAGGGACTGCACTCCATTGTCCAGGTGAGTCGGAGCTGGGAGAACGTAAGGCAACACTCGACTGGAGGAGGGCAGTGCGGTTGGTAAGAAGAAGAGAGGCATTGTGAGGAGAGAAAACCTATAAACTCTGTGCTTGTGATACTTCGTGGCGGTGGATTGAATAAACCTTCCATTACTTGAACCTGAGACTCTTGGTGTGATCGCGTTTAGGGGTTTTGGGTTTGCTGATCCCCCAGTTTCCATCACAATAAATAAATAAACCCAAATAAAAGCACGGTGAAGTGTGAGTTCACTTTATTGACCTGTTAGACACAGCAGTCAGCAGTGTGTTTGTCTGTGGAGAGAGTGTCGACCTCGTTGAGAGGTTTACTTACCTCGGTGGTGACAGTCATGTGACTCTGGTGACTCTTCCTATGAAGTCAATGGACAGATTGGGAGAGCACGTGGGGGTCATGAGATTGTGTCTAATTGTTGGAGAGGTGTTCATTGGGAGGTGCTTTATGGAATAAAAACTTTATATTCTTATATTGTGGGCTGCATTACTGTGTCTGAAGCTCTCTGTCGCCCCCTTGCGGTTACTAAGCATCAAATGATAACATAGATAAAAGATCTGCTTTATATATACTGTAACATTATCTAAGATTAAATATTCCTCCATAACCAAAATGTCAAAACACTAGTGTGAAGCATCCAAGCTGGTCACAAATACAGGCCCATCGGTCTGCCCAAAGATGAACCAAGACTGGCAGGCTTCGGCCTACACCAGGCCTACAGAAATGTGCCCTGTAATAAAATAGGTGGCAGACAGGAAAAGGTTTGAGGATGGCCACCTCAGATACCTGGAAACAAAAGGCAGTCAAAAGAGGAGTGGTCTCTCCTCGACTTTCTCGTATACTCAGATATGGGGATGGATATTTGAGGATTAAACTGCAAGACAAGGATTATGTTTTTATGTTATGTGCATTAAAGAATCACCAACAACAAATCAAATCAAATCAATAATACATTGAACAATTATTATGAAATTAAATTTGAATAAATCAGACTCTGCATCTGCATGAATAAAAAAAAAATTCGAGCAAGTGTTCAGGTAAAGTACCATTTCTGGTTAACGGAAATAACCCACAAGTTGATAGAAATCTACATTTTGTATCGAATACTTGTATGCAAAATTTGGTTGACCGAAGTAAAAGCGAACTTATCGTGTTTACACAGACAGACAGACACCCAGACATAATTCTAATAATGGTATTTTCAGACTCAGGGAGGTCTAAAACGTTGACATTTATGAAAATCTCAAAATCGAATTTTTGGATGTTTACAATATTTTTCTTATACTTCGTACATGCAAAAGTAAAAATTGTATATTCGGACATAGGGAGGTCTGAAACGATGAGATTAATCAAAATCTTGAAATCGAATTTTTGGATGATTACAATATTTTTCTTATACTTCATATACGCGAAATTAAAAATGGTATTTTCAGACATAGAGAGGTCTGAAACGTCGAGATTCATCAAATATCTTGACTTTGAATCTTTGGACGATTACAATAATTTCCCTTTACTTCATATATGAGAAAGTAAAAACGTCTTCACAAACATGAGTTCAAGACAGAACTGATCAGCACAATGAAACAGGGTTATAAATATGGTGGAAGACAGGAAGAGGTGGAGTCAGGGATACAGGAACAGGAACTGATGTGGCAGGAAGACAGATTCTTGGTACTGGAAGTGATGTCATCACGTGGGGCTGGAAGTGATGTCATCAGTGGGTGAGGCAGTAGATGTGTCACTGAGAGGCACGTCTTCTGCTGGACTGCAGAGGGACGAAAGGAGAGAGGATCAGATGACAGCGCCAACCCCTGGTTCAACTGAGGAACCACACTATTTGAGCCTGTAAGGTGTCTCCCATGCGCACGTGTGTGACAGTCTCCAAAACAACGTTCAAAAAATATATATATTCGAATTTCCCAATATTTAAAAAATGCTCAACAAAAGAAGGGATGGCCGCAAACCCTCGGCTAGAAGATAAAATATGGCAAATGAAGAATCTTTGTAAATACAAGATTTATTTTACAAAACTGCCATGTAACACAATAAAGCTACTCACAGCATGGAAGGTTAAAGGAGTTGTCTGAAAAAGACAAAGGCAATCCAAGACAAGCAAAACCCTAATACAAGATCCAGAAATCATATACCAAAAAAACCAGTATAATAACAAAAAGCCACTGAACAGGAGACACTCACCAAACAGCCAAGTGCAGACAAATGTATCACAGCGGGACTGCAATTCCCATGAGCCTTTACAGAGCTGGGGGCAGTTCCTTAATGGAGATTGACAGCTGACTCCGCCTCCACCAAACACCAGGGACATGGCAGAAAATTGATTCACACATAGAAACCAAACAATTAACAAAAGTGACAAAACCACATAATTATATAACAATTAAACATAAATGACAATAACACAAACAATAACCCTGCCCAGGGTTTGTTTCCTGCCTTGCGCCCTGTGTTGGCTGGGATTGGCTCCAGCAGACCCCCGTGACCCTGTAGTTAGGATATAGCGGGTTGGATAATGGATGGATGGGTGGATGGATGTTGTCTATGTTCATATTTAATTATTTGTATGTATTTGTTTTATTTCTGCTTATTGGCTACTGATTGAGTTTATGTTTCAGTGCCTCCGTGGTGTTCCATGTATGTGACGGGTGGTTCCCCAAGAGGCGGGGCCACCTGCCAATCACTGTCATGAACTGCCCCCTGAATCCAGAGGGTCTACCACAGTTCTTGGTGGTTCCTTTCGAAAAGCGCTTAGGAGTTTTGGTGAGCTACTGGAATTCTTTTCAGTGCTCTGTGAATTTTGTAATGTTTTGAACCTGTGCCCATTTGTTTTTATTTACTTTGCTTTGGATACGGTATTGGGATTTTGCCAGCAACTCTAAATTCTTTTGTGCTCCTTGGAGTTTTGTAATGTAACAAAGCTATAGCGGTGCTGCGTGAATGGGTGCGTCTTAACTGTGTTTTATGCTGAGTCGCGTCTTTTTTAGTCTGTTTGTGTCTGTTTAAATCAGTGGTTCTCAACCTGTGGGGCGGGCCCCCCTAGGGGGGGTGCGAAGTAACAAAAAGGGGGGCACGAAGATGTGAAAAAAGAAAAAAATATGAAAAAAAATCTGTTGAAACCAAAACAAGTTAACTTAAACTACATTCTGATACTAGAACAACAAATATAGAGTTAGATAAATATTGATAAAAGTTAAGTAGGTATAATAAAATATGCATCTACATTTCAAAAAAATGTTAGGGGTGGGGGGCGCGATTAAAACTGTTATGAAAACTCGGGTTGCAAATACTTAAAGGTTGAGAAACACTGGTTTAAATGTTTTCCCCTGCAACCAAAGAGGGAAGGATAACGTTGTGGAACCGTGACCCCTTGTGGGATTTTTCCTGTGAACACATCAATTTCATTTCTACTTAAACAAGAGGACGAAAGAGAAGGAAAAAAAAATATAGAGTCATTTACAACACCGACACTTCACAAAAAGGAACAATCAAAAAGAAAACGGCGATACGGATCATCGTGTACCTTTCTACTGCTACTAAAACATTTAACGATTTCACCATCCCTATACAGACCCCGGGGTTCTGGATCATACCGATATGCTGAGGACAATATGGTGAGACTTTTTTTGGTTATTTGGGAAAGGAGCAATCCGCAAATTTCATTCGTGTTATAATTAGCGTAGGACACTTTCTAACTGAACAAGGCTCGTATTCATTAATTATTAATCTTCTGGGGCCGCATGCATAACGCCATGCGTAGAACTCACACTAAAACATGGCATAAAGACAAAGTGGAAATGTGCGTATGCACAAAAAAATCCAGATGCATAAATCTATGTGTTTGCCTACTTCCATGTTCTTCCGCTACATAAATCCCAGTCAGTGTGAAAAGTAACGCATGTGCACGCGCCTGCTGTCCTGCCCCGTCTCCTCCCAGAATTACACCTCTTTGAATATGCAAATCAATATAAATAGACCAACCCCTTAACATTCGGGGTCATTTTTGCTAAATCGCTTGTAATTCGACCTCTCCAAATTAGAATCATTGCTGTTATTGAACTATCTGGAGTATAAACACATGTTTGGTCTCTTTGTAAAGGTAACATTCTCTAGTTTCACCCTTAGTAGTCAGAATCACTGTAGGTGTGACTGATCAAAAGTTATGCACATGAGAACTCACAAAAAAAACGAATTTTTTTGTTCTCGCCTAAGTTTTTTTATGAAAATAAAGGAATATAAAGCTGCAGTAGGTAGGTGAGGACAGAAACACACAATGTACCAACAGAATAACTTGTTGACTACTCACATTTCAAATTTGAAAAGAATACCTGTAAAATGACATTTTTACACCAGTTTTATGTGGGCATGCCCAGGGGGTTTTTAGAGGGACCATTATCCACATTTTGGACCGTATGTTAAAAGTGTAATAACTTTTGAATGCTTCAACCCACAGATATCAATGAGGGCTCTACTGAAAGCTTACACCTAAAGGAATCTATATCTACATACAGTGTCACTCTATTAGTTATAAAAATAATAAAAACAATAAAAAATACACATTTCTATGTAAAAATAGTCAATACAAGTTATGAGCCAAAAATATATTTATATTTTTTATTTTTTACTTTTTTTTTTTTATAAAATGCACACAAACTATATATATTTCTTTTACAAACTTACAACACAGCTCAGCGTTTTTCCATGTGCCACTTGATGGCAGCAATCACTAGCAAGCAGAAAGCACAAGGGCGTGGCACGCCGCTCTCCGCCATTACATGTCCCCTGTGCCGGTTGAATACTTTCGCAACGCGTACATGCATCTATTATTTAATCAAGCGTTTATTTACGTTTAAACTTCTACTTTTATTCATATTTAAACTGCGAAAAAACTTGGCGAAATCACAATAAACAACCACGCACCAACTCTGCAGACTGGCACAAATGCCACCTTCACGCAGCCCCGATCGTTTTTTTTACAAGTTAAGCATAGCAAGTCACATATCAAAATGCTCGTCTGCTCATTGGCTGTAAGTTTTGAGTGTCAGTCACAGTGTCCAATCAAACTGGTAGATTCTACCAGAGTTTGAAGCAGACGTCATCATCTAAAGCTTTCTGTGACACTGGTTGGCTATACGAGGTGCCAGTCAACCCCAGACCCGTCGTAATTGGCCAAGTTAGGTGTCGATCTGAAGCTAACACTTCCGCGAGCATTTATTTACGCTTCTCGGTACTTTAATTCATATTTAAAATGCGAAGAAACGTGGCGAAATCTCAATAAACAACCACGAACCAACTAAGCATTTTCTGGAGTTTTTGTCCCTTTGAGAATATATCGTGTGTTTTGGACCTAAATCGTTTTACTGGATTATATTCGCTGGAGCCTTACGGACACAATGGGATCAATACTGCTCGAAAATATTGATGTTTGACTTGCTGGGGGTCTTCAAAGGTAGGCACAGTCAACTCTTAAAAGTATGTACTTCTCTGTAAAAAAGGCTTTAGTGTCAGTGCTGTGGTTGTTGTGTGTCAAAATGGTTTATATCATCGGAAAGACGAGACTTTGAAGTTTCATTTGATGGGTAGGGTGTCGAGATGCATGGCAGAGGGGCATGCACACATTGCTGTAACGTTTTTGAACCGCTGTTTGTCCCGGGACCGGGACGTGTGCGCGTTAAGAGGTCAGCATTCTGTGAAAAGGCAATGGTAAAAGCACGAGGGAAAATGGAAGAATTACAGAGAATACCAAGTGGTGGCAAAGAAAAATGAACTATTTGTTGGTTTAAACAGTGGGATAAACAACAAGAGGAAGTTGATCGAGTGACATGGAGTGGCGGAGAAACTCGAAAGCTCAAATTCACAAAGTCACACAGTGCCCGAAATAAAAAAGAAGCTGTCAGATATCAAAGTCGCAATGAAAAGGCGAGTCGTAGCCCACTGTCTGAGTGTCATATGAAAGCTTATTAAGGTACAGAGAAAAAAAAAATTAGGGACACAGTGAGAAACAATGTCAACTTTAATCACATAGTTTATTTTGTCATTAAAGTAGATCATCATAAACTTCATCCTAAAATTTGTTTAATTTACTAGTTTCTCAAATCCCATCGTAACTCTATGTACTCTATGTGTGTGAATCACTACGTGCTTTTTAAATGGGCTTTGTCTTCCTCTGACAGGACACAGAATCCATTACATTTGTGATATTACAGCTCAGTGAATAATTAAAATACTTAGATGTATACGTGATATCATTTTAATGATGATACGAGTTAAAGCACGTTATTAAACATAGGAACACGGTGGTGCAGTGATTGTGACGAGCTGGCGCTCCATCCAGAGATTGTTGATGTCTCACACAAGATGCTTGCTGATATAAGAGATATAATCCCTCCAGCGTGTCCTGGGTCTGCCCCGTGGCCTTCTCCCAGTGGGACATGCCCGGAACACCCCCCAGGGAGGCGTCCAGGGGGCATCCGGAGCAGATGCCCAAACCACCTCAACTGACTCCTCTCAATGCGGTGGAGCAGCGACTCTACTCCGAGTCTCTCCCGGATAACTGAACTCCTCACCCTATCTCTAATGGAAAGTCCAGCCACCCTGTGGAAAAAAAACTCATTTCGGCCACTTGTATCCGTGATCTTGCTCTTTCGGTCACTACCCAAAGCTCGTGGCTATAGGTGAGGGTAGGAAAGTAGATCGACTGGTAAATCGACAGCCTCGCCTTTTGGCTCAGCTCTCTCTTCACCACGACGGACCGTTGCAGAGCCCGCATTACTGCGGATGCCGCACCGATCCTTTTGTCAACCTCCTGCTCCATTTTTCTCTCACTCATAAACAAGACCCCGAGATACGTGAACTCCTCCACTTGAGGCAGTAATGTGTTCCCAACCTGGAAAAAGCATTCCACCCTTTTCCAGCAGAGAACCATGGCCTTGGATTTAGAGGTGCTCATCCCCGCTGCTCCAGTGAGAGCTGGAGGTCACTGTCCGATGAAGCCAACAAAACCACGTCATCCGCAAATAGCAGAGACGAGATTCTGAGGTCACCAAACCAGACCCCCTCCGCTCCTTGGCTTGTGCCTAGATATTCTGTCCATTTAACTTATGAATAGAATCGGTGACAAAGGGCAGCCCTGGTGGAGTCCAACCTCAATAGGAAACGAGTCTGACTTATTACCAGCAATGCGGACCAAGCTCCTGTTCCTCCTGTACAGGGACTGAATGGCTCCTAACAACAAGCCTTGCACCCTGTACTCTCGGAGCACACCCCACAGGATACTTCGAGGGACATGGTCGAATGCCTTCTCCAAATCCACAAAACACATGTGGACTGGTGGGGCAAACTCCCATGCCCCCTCCAGGATCCTGGCCAGGGTGTAAAGCTGGTCTAGTGTTCCACGGCCGGGACGGAATCCGCATTGTTCCTCTTGAATCCGAAATTCGACCATCGACTGAACTCTCTTCTCCAGCACTCCTGATTAGACTTTACTGGGGAGGCTAAGGAGTGTGATTCCCCCTATAGTTGGAGCACATCCTCTGGTCAAATTTCTTAAAAAGGGGGACCACCACCCCGGTTTGCCAGTCCAGGGGCACTGCCTTCAATGCCCATGTGATGTTGCAGAGACGTGTCAACCAGGACATCAACAACAAATCAAATCAAATTAATAATATTGTCACATGCGTGCACATGAGAGGCAGTTAAAGGGCTTGAGTATGGACAGTTCCGAGTCATACCGGGATGTGGCAGAGTGCACTGACTCTTTTTCTCCCTTGCCTGCAGACCATTCATGGGAGATTCCACCTGGTCCTCTTGACGTCACTTCCGGAACTGAGCCAATGGAAGGAGACCTTGCCGGCTCCGGCCCCTGTGATGTCACGTCCGGGCTCGCACCAATGGCAGAAGACCTTCATGAGCCTGATCCCTTTGACTTCACTTCCTGTCTTCCCCTTTAAAAGCCTCCACCTCTTCTCTATTCCCTCAGTTCTGTTTTGCACTTGGTTTTGTGCACATCAGTGCGATCATTTAAAGAAACAATTTGCAGCCAGGAATTACACGGGTGGCTGCCACAAACCTTTCTATGACTCTTTGTGGGTTTTGTGACAAATATGTTGAATAATTAATATAAAACTAAAGTTGAATAAATGGACTCTGCAACTGCATGAATAAAAGGTATAGTATCACTTCCGGTTAATGGGAATAGCCCAAACGTTGATAGTAATGTATGTTTTGTACCTAATGCTTGCAGGCAAAGTTTGGTTCACCTAAATGAAAGCGAACTCAAGTTATCGTGTTTACACACACACAGACAAATAGACATAATTCCAAAAATGATATTTTGTGGACTCAGGGAGGTCTAAAACATTGAGATTCATCAAAATCTCAAAATGGAATTTTTGGAGGATTCCAATACTTTCCCTATACTTCATATACAAGAAAGTCAGGGGGGTCTAAAAAGTCGAGATTCATCAAAATCTCCACATTAAATCTTTGGAGGATTACAATATTATCCCTATCTATACTAATAAAAGGCAAAGCCCTCACTGACTGACTGACTCACTCGTCACTAATTCTCCAACTTCCTGTGTAGGTAGAAGGCTGAAATTTGGCAGGCTCATTCCTTACAGCTTCACTTTTCTCGAGACCAAACTTAATTCTTAAATGCATTGCCATTTCGATCCATCACCTTGACAGAATTTTCAAAGTAATAGATAGATAGATAGATAGATGGATGAAAGGAACTATATAACAGATAGATAGATAGATGGATGAAAGGCACTATATAACAGATAGATAGATAGATAGATACTTTATTAATCCCAAGGGGAAATTCAAATACTCCAGCAGCAGCATACTGATAAAAAACAATATAAAATTAAAGAGTGATAACAATGCAGGTATAACAGACAATAACTGTTGTCACAACTGGATGGAGGTGGTACCCAGCCGGGACGCCTGAGAAGACATGAGGAGGGCTGGTGCCTCCTCCAGACCTCGAGGGGGCGACTGCCCTGGAGGTCTCGGGTAAAGAGCTGGGAAGCTCGACCCGGGGTTACCGCCAGGGGGACCCCAATACCAGGAAGACCCTAGACCTCAGCACAAGTGCTGGGGGGAAGAGAAAACGGGGACACCCGGAGTGCTTTTAAAGAGACAGCCAGCACTTCCGCCACACTGGGGCGTGTCGGTGGGAGATTGCCGGGACCACACCTGGAGCACATCCGGGTGCTTATTTAAAGGGGCCGCCTCCCTGCAGAAGGGACAAGAGTCGGGTGGAAGAGTGACAAGGTCTGGAGAAGGCAGGAGGCGGCCTGAAGAAAAGAGAGAGAGAGAGAGAAGGCATTGGATTGGCCTAGACTGAGGGGTATTGGGGGCTTGTGAGTACTGAACTGGATCAAAATGATAAAAAATAAACGTGTGCTGGGTGACATGAGTTTGTCTTCCTGTCTGTGTCCGGGGCAATGTTCACACTGTATAATATTAACGTTTACCCCCCAGGTGGAACTGAAGAGTCGCATAGTGTGGGGTCTCCTCAGTCTGTCAGTGGAGCAGGACGGTGACAGCAGTCTGTCTCTGAAGCTGCTCCTCTGTCTGGAGATGATCCTGTTCAGTGGATGCAGCGGATTCTCCATGATTGACAGGAGCCTGCTCAGCGCCCATCGCTCTGCCACGGATGCCAAACTGTCCAGCTCCGTGCCTACAATAGAGCTTGCCTTCCTCACCAGTTTGTCCAGGCGTGAGGCGTCCCTCTTCTTTATGCTGCTTCCCCAGCACACCACCACATAGAAGAGGGCACTCACCACAACCGTCTGATAGAACATCTAAACCATCTTATTACAGATGTTGAAGGACGCCAGTATAGTCGGCTCTGTCTTCTCTTGCACAGAGCATCAGTGTTGGCAGTCCAGTCCAATTTATTATCCAGCTGCACTCCCAGGTATTTATAGGTCTGCACCCTCTGCACAGTCACCTCTGATGATCACGGGGTCCACGAGGGGCCTGGGCCTCCTAAAATCCACCACCAGCTCCTTGGTTTTGCTGGTGTTCAGGTGTAGGTGGTTTGAGTCGCACTATTTAATGGTGAATCTAACAAACGAAATGTCCTGAAATGTTATATTTAACAGTAAAACCTCCTGCACCATCATGGCTGAGTTGTGTCATTATGCTTTAGAGTCATATACGTAAGACTTGGTAATAAGTAACAAATATTTTTTCTGATAATTAAAAATGTATAATTTAAGTATTAAGTAATTTATTTAAGTAATGACAAGGTAAACAACTCGCAGCTGTTAGTAATGTGTGGTGAATTCTTTTATCTCAATGGCATCCCTAGTGGAATTATCGGTATTTATCAAAATGGTTACCTGCCTTTACTGTCCAGTCACCCTAGTTGTCCAAGTCCTGGAACATCATAACTAAAAAACGGGATGTGCTGCTGGATGAAAAACGGTTTTCAGATTTGGAGTCAGCAAGTGAAACCTGTTAAAGTAAAAGGTGAAAGACTCCTAGTAGCAAAATGCTTGCTGACCAGTGTTATTAGTGCCACTATAATCTGTGAAATTTATTTCAAAGATTTGCAATTCAACTGAAAGAGAGAGAGATAGAGAGATGGACAGATGAGAGCTGTAAGTCAGGTTAGGGAGATGGGCAGTGTGATGGACAGGCGGCGTTTCACTCTGGCCGGGACGTCCCTCAACAGAGAAAAGAAGCCTTTTCAGGGCACTACATCCCCCGGAGCTCCCCTGGACAGAAATGTTTCCCCGGATTCCCTCAGAGCAGCGTGAGACATGGAGTCCGCTTCTTCAGCCCTGTTGGATGCCTTGGCTGCCACCAAGGGGAGCTCATCAAGAACCTGGGGACTATTACCGTGACGCTAACCCGGAAGTACTTCAGAGTCATGAGGACGGAAACCCGCAGTACTTCTGGGATACTTGAAGAAGGCGTTTGACCCGGAGAAGGAATACTTCCGGGTCATGAACTTTAAAAGGACTGTGGGAAACCCAGCAGGTTGAGCCGGAGTTAGGAGGGAGTGTGACAGAGCTGCTGGGTGGCGAGGAGGATTGATTATTGTTAATTATTATTGTGATTATTGATTTATTGGAGAATTGTGGAGTGTGCGGTGCTTTGTGCACATTATTGCAAGAGAATATTAAAGAAATTATTCTTGGTGTTTTAAATGTGCGTCCTGGACGTCCGTCTGGTGGGTTCAACGGGGCAACAGCGACCCCTAGCGTCCACAGCAGAAAAACACAAGCAGGGGTGGAAAGATCAGCCGAGCTAATATGGACAATAAAAAGTTATGTATGGGCACAAGTAGTTATAAAACTTAGTATGAATGTTTATAAGCATTAAACTTAGTGTGAACTTTCACGCGAATCAGGTATGCCAAGTAAATAAAGGCGTATGCCATATTTTCTTTTTTAATTGAGCTCAGAGAGACACCGCCAATATTTAATAACCCAAAAGGACAGAGAAGAGGGAGAACGATGAATGGAAACTGCCCGAGGTCTGCTGGTTGAGGGTGGTTAGGAAATAAGGGAAGCGAGGAATGATAATGAGGGACACGGTACGAGGAATATTGGTGGGTACAGAAAGGGGTCTGGAAGAGGCCAGCTGGGGTGGGGAGTCTGAATAAGCAGCGAATGAGTTGCTTCAAGCGAGGCCGAAATGATAAGAAATGGTTATACAAACTGTAACTTTTAACTTGTTTAGGGCTCGGCTCAGTTTGGCTTAATTGGGTTGAGTCCACGTTGTTGTTTATTGCAGTAAAACTCATTCCTCTGTTTGCCTGTCCTCCGACTCCTAGGGCCTTCTTTCAAGGTCAGAATCTTCGGCGTATTTTATGCTATACAGACAGAGATGCAGGCCCACAATGTCCACAACACACACTTTTAATTTTCTTTTCTTTAACACGCACAGTACAGTGCACAATGGCCACGATACAGCTCAGTCCTTTTCTTTTCTTTTTTCCTTCTTTTCTTCTGCCGCCACCACTCCTCTCTCACCAAGCTCTGTCCTCTGCCTCATGGAGTGGTGGCTGCTGGCTCCTTTTCTAGCCCACCCGGATGTGCTCCAGGTGTGTGATGACCTATTTCCAGCAGCACTTCCCGGGAGCTGCTTTCCAGGGCTCAGCAACAGCTACAGCACCCCCTGATGGCACCCATGGATCCCAACAGAGCAGCATCAAATGCCAACTCCCATGAAGCCCTGTGGGAGTCCTGGGCACTACTGCAACCCAGGGTTGTGGTATAGCGGGTCCTCAGCTCACGTCAAGAGGCCAGTTTTAAATAAATAATCGCCGCGCTTGCAGCTTAGCGAGGGGCCGTGGTGGTTGAGTGGCTGAAGCAGTTCCACGGGGATTTGTGCTGTGGGCATCTCTTACCTAAGTGCACAGATGAGAAATCATCCACATTTGTAATTGTTCCCAGGAGCTGCTGATTGCTACAGCTGCCACGTCCTCTTCATAAATGGGGGAGAGAGAAAGAAGGAAAAAGAAAAGAAAAACAGAGGTTGCAGGAAGAAAGGCAGGAAGCAGCACAGAGAAAGCCGGTGTGAGAGAGAGCGAGTGAGCGAGGCAGGTAGCGGGACAGCGAGCCCCAGCAGGGGTGTTTGTCCGACACTCGGTGGGGCAGAAGGAAGCGGTCGCTCCAGCTGAGTGATCAAGGAGAAGGAGGACGGCTGGCCGCGTAAGGCCGAGATGGCAGCGGGGGTCGTGGGGTCTTGGGAAGGTGAGCCTTAGCGTGAGCGACGTGGCCAGAGAGGAACCACAGTCTCGGTCCGGTAAAGTAGCCGTACGGAGCCAGGGAATGGAAGGCAACCGGATAAGTAGTGAGGTCAGCTGCAGGAAGGGCGACTGTCCTGCTGAGAAGCCCGTATGGGAGATGCAGGGGAGCCGCCAGGTAAAGAAGACACCGTGCTGTGTTGTTTTGAAAGGAGTCTGCTTCCAGCATCGTTTTAACTACGTTTTAAAGGGTTGTTTTTCTATTTATTGAATTTTTAACCTCCACAATTTCACCTCTGTTTTTATGGATTATTTATTTAATGACTTTGAATGCACTACACTTATTTCATTTGGACTTTGTTTTGTTGGCTGTTTTTAATAAAAGCACTTGGCTCCTTTTTGCACCATCCCCTTGCTTTATTTGCTATGCCTAGGGAATCCATTCCCGGACATTTTTCATTCCCGCATTCCCAGGAATGAAACTGCTGTTATTCCTGGGAAACCGGGAACGGCCAAACTCGCATATATAGCGTGTAAAAGTGTAAAAATCGATCAAGAAATAACAGAGTTATAGTTGAAAATAATTAAGTGGCACAGTTTTTTGGCCCACGGTGTAGTGTTTCTCAGATTGATTCAGTCAACCAGCAGCAGTCGTCAGTCTCCCGGCTCCCACTAAGACTGAGCACAGTGGAATGGGCCCACGAATGCCGGGACAGGGCAGAATTCATTGACGTCTGTCAGATAACAGCTTTGAACGGCAACTTGAAATTGCAATGCGTCAGTCTGTTGCATCCGCATTATCTATGCCAAGAAACTTGCCATCACAGAATAATGACAAGAAACTGGATGCATCAGTAAAAGCTGAAACGGCGGTGTTTCAGAGCAACGGCAAGCGCGGGCGTTGTTTAGAACAAGTGTATCAGTATCTGATCAGGTAGATCGCGTTGCTTTCAAAATCATATATCATATATCCTCCCTATGGCATTTGCCACTTGATTGACATACAGGGCGGCCTGTCTGAGATCTCTTCTCTTCTAACACACTGGTCATCCTGCACGCACCCATACAATCAGATTGTGATTCAGACTACGAATGCCATGAATGTAATTACCCCGATCTACATGCTGCCAAATAAACGAACCACACACAGTGGCTTCGCCTCTGATGCTGACGTGCAGTGAGTGTGTATGCCTGATGAGCCCAGAATTAGGGCGAAACACGTGTCGCGTACTCTTTGCATTATTTGACAGTAAAACTATGCTATATATATATATATATATATATATATATACAGTATATAAATATATATCTCATTTTTAATGTAGGTAGATCATTTCGACCTGCTCATTTTAAAAGTAGCTGGCAAGCCAAAAAAGTGTGGGCACCCCTGAACTAGATACATGTACTTATATGTCAGCATGAACTGCTTGTAGATAAGGTTAGTCTTTATTGGTGTCAACATAGTGCAGTAGTTTTATTAAGAACTAGCAGAATACCCGCGCTTCGCAGCGGAGAAGTAGTATGTTAAAGAAGTTATGAAAAAGAAAAGGAAACATTTTAAAAATAACGTAACATGATTGTGACTGTTATGAGTGTTGCTGTCAACAAGGATTTGATTCTCATTATTTCTTTCAATCAGGTTCGTATTTGGAGGATGTGTTGTGTTCAAGTTACATTCCGTGTTTGTCTAGTCTATCCCTGACCATCTCATCTTCGTTGTCAACCGTTGTAAAGATAACAGGTTTCATTCATCGAAGTGATCACTACCCAAATCGGTACTTGTGAATTTAAGATGTTTAACAGACATTCCCGGTATTAAGTTGTGGATTTGCCTGTGAATATTTAGCGGTAGCATGTCTATGAACTTAATTTAAACTTAAGCTTTACACCGTGCTTTTCTATTGATATGTCTACAAAAGCTTGTTCAGATTCAGAGGGTTGTTCCTTTCTTACTGCATCAATAAACAGCTCATCTTCCTCTTTATCTGAGACATCACACACTGCATGCATGAGTTTACCTTTCCCAGTCCTGCAAACTTTAGCAAAGTGCTTCAATTTACCACATTTTTTACACTGTCTTCGTTTAGCTGGACATTGACTTTTTCCACCGTGTGCTTTGTTTCCACAGTAGCTGCACTTATGAATACGCTTGTATGCGTCACTCGCTTCATATTCTTTTGCTGCCTTCTCAATTGTGTAATGCATTTTTTGCAGCTCTTGCTTGGTCTCTGCGTACTGCGTTCACAGTCAGTTCACGTGAGCCGCTCGGAGTACAAGCATCATCGAAGGTTCACAGCTGTGCTTGTGCTATCTTGTGCGATCTTGCGATGTCCACGGCTTTATTTAATGTTAGCTCAGACCCGGCACTTAAAAGTTTCTCTCGCACTTTCGCTGAGTTTGTGCCAAACACTATTCTATCCCTGAGCATCTCATCTTCGTTTGCATAAGCACAGTCCTTCACCCGCGAATATTTAGCAGCAGCGTGTCTATTGGATTGCTGCTGATGGACGGCCTTATATGGGCAGGCACTCAATTACATGGGAGGCATGATGATTAGAGATGCAACTCCGCCTCACACGGCGACCGAGCTGCAGGCTATGGCCGTATATATGTACGTAAGTAGGATTCAGTTATGACCGTTACATGTAGAATTTCGAAATGAAACCTGCCTAACTTTTTAAAGTAAGCTGTAAGGAATGAGCCTGCCAAATTTCAGCCTTCTACCTACACGGGAAGTTGGAGAATTAGTGATGAGTCAGTCAGTCAGTCAGTCAGTCAGTGAGGGCTTTGCCTTTTATTAGTTGCCCAGGAGGACATGAGGAAGGCTTCTGCCTCCTCCAGACCGCGAGGGGGCGTCCGTCCTGGTTCTGTTGGGGACCACGGGTGGAGGGCTTGGAAGCCCAGCCCTGTAGGGGCCCGTGGCCACCGCCAGGCGGCGCCCCGATGCCGGTTTATCCCGTGTGGTCCTTGGCCGGGGCTGGAGCCCGGCCGGGACGCCTTGGAGGACCAGAGGAGGGCATGGGCCTCCTCCAGACCGAGAGGGGGCGTCTGTCCTGGTTATGCAGGGGGCCTCGGGTAGGGGGCTTTGAAGCCCAGCCCTGTAGGGACCTGTGGCCACCGGCAGACGGCGCCCCAGTGCCTAATTGTCCTTGGAGCCCAGCCGTTCCGCCACACCAGGAAGTGCTGGGGGGAAGACTTTATGTGGCGCCCGGAGAGCTGCCAGGAGGACAGCCGACACTTCCGCCACACTGGGGCGTGGCTAAGGAGGGAATGCCGGGAACACCAGGGGCTCATCCGGGAGCATTATATAAGGGGCTGCCTCCCTTCAGTGAGAAGCGGAAGTCGGGTGGAAGAGGACTGAGTGAGAGGAAGGACTGGAGGTGGCCAGGAGAAAAAAGGCACAGGACTGTGTGGCCTGGACTTGGGGAAATCGGTGCTGAAGGCACTAGGGTCGTGAGTGCACGTATTCATAGTTGTATATATTGTAAATAAAGAGTGTGTGGGTTGAAAATATGTTGTCCGTCTGTGTGTGTCCGGGCCAGCGTTCACATAGTATAGATAAGTGTCGGTCGTTCTAAAACCGTTCACATGTGAGATGCCCCTGCACTGTGTCATCCCCGGGCTCCCGGGATTCCCGGGAATGACATGTGGGATTCCCGAATTCCCGGGAATGGATATACCCGCCTGGGAATGGATTCCCTAGTTATGCCTCACTGTCAAGCTCATCTGTGACATTACCGATGGTGTCAGGTTCTGGGCTCCCGTGAGGATCATGGGTGCATGCAGCAAACTCGCATCGTCACAAAAGGGGTCTGCCATCTAGAGTTCTGGGGGAGGTATTGTCCTGACCAGGCTTGCTCCAACGGTCCTCCCAGAGGAGAGGCGTCCCGGCTGGGCAAGGACCCCGGCCATCTGTGACACAGGTAACTTTAAAAAGTGTAGATGTCTGCTTGCTGGCGCCCTGCCCGGGGTTTGTTTCCTGCCTTGCGCTCTGTGTTGGCTGGGATTGGCTCCAGCAGACCCTTGTGACCCTGTAGTTAGGACATAGCAGGTTGGATAACGGATGGATGTATGATGTCTGCTTGATCAATATAGTTAAAAAGTCCAGTGATAAATGATGAGAACAGGTGAAGATATTAATAACCAACCAGCCCATATCCGACGTGAATTCTATGAATATGTAATTATGATAGTATTTATAATGACGAAAATCCTGCACAACTTCAGAAGCGTTCCACTATGCCATCGACGTTCCTTGCTGGATGGAACATCTGTGTGTCAGCATTCTCCCACTTGGCTGTGATGTCCCTTTGCTTCTCTCCGGCCTTAATATATACTGTATGTATAGAGAATTAGGCATTCCCAGCATCGGCGCACTTCACGTTAATGCACTTGACTTGAGCATTCCTAGTTTTCCACCTCTTTCTCTGTACGTTTACCATTCGTTTGCTTAGAGGTTGATGCACTTGCCACTTCCTGAGCAGCTCTTCTCTTCTCCACCCTAGCAGCCCGCTTCTTCTCTTCTGTCGTCGGCATCTTTTCACGTTAAAACTGATTAAGTCCGTGTTTGTGTTGCAGTTACTTAGTACATTTTCTTTAATTTTTCAATTAAGTCTTCAGTCTGCCTCAAGAATGATTTAAGATATGAAGAGGTAGGGGAAGTGACAGCGAAGGTGGTAGGGATGAGAATGACACTCATACGTATTTGCTGCACGGCCGCCCTGCTGTCCGCTGCTGAGAGTTGATTCCACAAAAAAATAAAATAAAAAAAAAAAAGAGGAATAAAAATCATCACCCTGAAAGTGGATAGTAGACATCACGTAGTATGTGTGTACCAAATTTTAAGTCAATTGGTCAAATGGTTTACGAGCAACAGGTGATTTCAAATCCTGGACAGACAAATGGACAGCCACGGCAGCATATTATATAAGAAGACTAGCAAAATACCCGCGCTTCGCAGCGGCGAAGTACTGCATTAAAATTTTTATTAAGAAGAAAATTAAACCTTTTTAAACTGAGGGAAAATATGCCAATAATTTTTTGTTAAGGATCTCTTTGTATACCACGTTGTCAGTTCGGCCCTCCGGTTGTAATATGACCAAGCTGTGCGCTGAGCTTACTCTTGAGCATGTAACGTACAGTTAGCCATGTGAACAGTAATCTTGTCTCAAATCTCACAGCTTGGATTGCTGCTGTCATAATCGGTTTGAGTTTCATGGTTTGTTTCAATGACGACAGTATTTGTAGGACTTGTGTTGAAGTGACATTCAGCATCTGTCAAGCGTTGTAAGCACACAACCAGTTTCATTAATAACTTCACATCCAGCTTTTGAGAGTTTAAACACTCATAAACATCAAAGTGTCCACTACTGAAATCGTCACCTGTCAGTCTAAGATGTTTAAGAGGCATTGGCGGTTGTCGAAAGGTGTAAAATATTTGGCTATTTCGGTACACTTGAAAGCGACAACCGAACAATTCAGCGGCAGCCATCAACTCACATGCAGATCCATAGGTGAAGGGCTTAAGCATTTCACTCTTCTAGTGCTCCTGTGTAGTCTAATTATCTCCTGTACCGTCATCAGTCCACACCTTGAACCTGTCCCAGTCATTCAATACATAAGACACAATGTTCCTCCGGATATCAAGGGTGAGCCTGATATGGCCGTGCAATATGTAACACAGAGAATGGAAAAGGCAGGCGCCATCTCCGGGCATGGAAACCACTCAGTAAGTGACAGTTCTTTGATCGATGGTGATCACCTCGATAGACATGTTAATGGGGGTACGGTTGGAACGATAAAGGAAATGGGGACCTGAACAATGTAAGGTAAGTCTAAAATACCTACACAATAACTATAATCGTAATAAACGAGCAATAAAACAGCGGAGAAGCCGTGGATTAAACAAAAAGGCTGTAGTTATCAGCAGGGAGACGTGAATCCCGAGGCGAAGCAAGAAAGGGAATGAAGAGACTGGAGTGACGGTCGGCCTTATATAGGCAGGCAGCCAACAACGTGGAAGGCGTTGGGATGGGGGACCCAACGCCGCCTCACACGGTGACCGAGCTGCAGGCTATGGACGTATATATGTACGTAAGTAGGATTCAGTTAGCGCAGGGAAGCCGCCTACCAAATTTCTTGAAGATGGGCCCATAAGTAACAAAGACTGTTGAAAAGTTCAATATGGCGGCCGACAGTGGCGTCATACCACCGAAATATGTACGTACATTGGTTTCGGTTAGCGCAGGGAAGCCGCCTACCAATTTTTGAGAAGATGGGGTCATAAATAAGAAAGTTCAACATGGCGGATGTTGTTGACCGTTATGACCGTTACGTGTAGAATTTCGAAATGAAACCTGCTTAACTTTTATAAGTAAGCTGTAAGGAATGAGCCTGCCAAATTTCAGCTTTCTACCTACATGGGAAGTTGGAGAATTAGTGATGAGTGAGTGAGTGAGTGAGTCAGTGAGTGAGTCAGTCAGTCAGTCAGTCAGTCAGCCAGTCAGTCAGTCAGTCAGTCAGTGAGGTCTGTACCTTTTATTAGTATAGATATTCCGGGAATGAATGTTATCTTTTAAAGTAAGTTAAATACATATATCTCTTTTTGTACCATATTCCTCTCTTGCAATTATTTTTCTCCATGGGATGATATTAGTTCTAGTCCATTCTGCATCAAGAAACGCATCCCAGGGGTGAAAGAGCGCCCCCTGCATACAACTGCACTTTGCACACTGTTTTGTTCTTCTGACGGTTCTTTGTAATAACCTTTTCACCTACCCCTTGTTTTGTGAGTGTCCTCATTTGCTCGGCTGGTCCCTTGGTTATGTTACAGACGGTGGCGGGTACAAGGGGCTAGCGTGTGGCCAACCTGCACCATCACAGGCTAACATTATGTGAATGAAGGTGACGAATGAAAAACGCCGGAACAGTCGTCTAATGTTAGTTAGACCCCTTATAACTTTGCAAGATGCTGAGAAATGAGTTCACCCTTTTGTTTTCAGTTGACTGGATTACTGTAATGTACTCCTCTCAGGACCACCCAAACAAAGACATTGATTGATTGATTGCAACGAGAGCAGAATGGAGCTGCTAGAATCTTAACTAGAAAAAGAAAATCCAAGCACATCACACCAGTCTTAGCGTCACTACACTGGTTACCTGTGCCATTTAGAATTGACGTTCAAATCCAGTTTATGGATTACAAAGCCTTCAATCATCTCACTCCATCATAAATCTTGGAATGCCTGTCACCTTACACTCCAAATTGTAACCTTAGATCTCCAAATGAGGGTCTGCTTAGAATTCCAAGAGCTAAACTTAAAAGAAGTGGTGAGGCGAGCGGCCTTCTGCTGTTATGCACCTCACATCTGGAATACAAGTTTACCAGTAGAAATTCGCCAGGCTAATACGGCGGAGCACTTTAAAAACACTGCCAAAAACTCATTATTGTAACATGGCTTTCTCAGAGCTTCATTTTAGTGTAACCCTGATATTCTGTATAACCCGCTATATCCTAACTACAGGGTCACGGGGGTCTGCTTGAGCCAATCCCAGCCAACACAGGGCGCAAGGCAGGAAACAAACTCCAGGCAGGGTGCCAGTCCACCACAGTGTATATGCATTGAATTATCATTTCTATCACAATCCATACTAACCCCTACTTTCTCTTCTGTTCTTTTTCCAGTTTTCTGTAGTGGTGGTCTGCAACCCCCCACCACCCGATCAGGGCACCGTGATGTCCCTACATTGCTGGATTGAAGGCCAGAGTTCCACATGACCGTCATCATCCTGTGAAGACTGAAGAACATGAGGACTGATTGAGATCATTGATGTTAGGGGGGCTGGTCAGGTGGTCTCATGGCCTCGGACCCCCTGCAGATTTTATTTTTTTCTCCAGCCATTTGGAGTTTTTTGTTTTGTTGTTTCTGTCCTCTCTGGCCATTGGACCTTACTTTTATTCTATGTTAATTAGTCAGTCAGTCATCATCCAACTCGCTATATCCTAACAGGGTCACGGGGGTCTGCTGGAGCCAATCCTAGCCAACACAGGGTGCAAAGCATGAACAAACCCTGGGTAGGGCGCCAGCCAACTGCAGGGCACACACACCCACACACCAAGCACACACTAGGGACAATTTAGAATCGCCAGTGCACTTAACCTGCATGTCTTTGGACTGTGGGAGGAAACCCATTCGGACACGGGGAGAACATTCAAACTCCACGCAGGGAGGACCTGGGAAGTCGAACCCGGGTCTCCTAACTGCGAGGCAGCAGCGCTACCACTACCACTTCTCTTTCTTCATCATGTAAAGCACTTTGAGCCCCATCATTTGTATGAAAATGAGCTCTAGAAATAAATGTTGTTGTTGTTGTTGAAATGTAACGTGGCCTAAAGATGTCTTCCTACCCATGAAAAAGCAACCGAGATACTGGGAACCTTGAAATCACAGAAGGGAAACAATCCATCATCGTTTTAGACGGCCCAACAAAGACATTACTGTAAAATGACATGAGGGGTGCGGGTGGCAAGTTGGCCGAGGTCTCCAGGTCTGTGACCGTGTCTGACTTTATCTGTTATAGTCAACCGTGGACCCCCAGAGGTTTTTATTCCCCCTTTGATGTCACAGTCACTGTGACTGGAGTTTTTCTTTGTCAACTGGCCATGGCACAATGATAACCTTAACTCTTTGAGGGCTGATTATTTTTTGCAGGCAACTCACTTTTCTGAAAAGCACACAAATCAGGTCTCAGGTGGCTGTGTAGGGGCAGCTCGATGGCCGGTAGGAATGTGTGGAGGGCTGGCTGCCAGGCCTGTCTTCGTATGGCAGTGCCACGCAATCAGATTTGTACCTCTTGTCATTGTAAGTGGTGGTCCTCCCAGTCGAACTTTGCTGTAGGCGCATCAGCTACACATGTGTGTTCAGCACCACGATCAGCTGAAGCCGGCACCACACTTTCATTTTCAATCTCCACCTCCAGATCACAAATCAGGGTCCGACAAGTCAGAGTCCGATTCGGCAATAATACGGAAAACGTCATCTGTGGAGTACTTAGCGTTGTGCATTCGCTGTTGGTTGCGCTCTGCCATTTTAGACGTCGTTTGCGCTTCGTTACTCACGCATGCGCAATCGAGGTCTAATCAACGAAGCTAACCTTCCTTCTAGCAGAGAGAGTCAAGCTAAAACGTAACTGCAGGTTTTACGGCTGATTACCGTCCTCTATCCCTGAATTTCGCCAAAAGTCGACATCCACCCTGAAAGAGTTAATGGACAGACTCTTTCAGAAGGCATTTATGTGAATCAATGTGACACCCTTTGCTTTACGGCGGATTTAGCAAAACTGTGTCCTAAGGTGTGTGTGTGTGTTACGCAATCAGCAATTTGCATTTTATGTGTGAACTTGAGCCGCACTCAGTGCAGAACGCCATCCAAAAATTGAATTGAATTTGAATCACGGAGGTCAGAGGGAAAAAAGTCAAACCCGACCTAACAAGGAGAAGGTAACGCGGCCAATTAATGTTAATGCCAATATGTTCTTCATATTCCATCTGCAGTGTCATTACAGGCGGCATCTGTCCTGGGCCACCTCGGGGAGAGGAAGAAATGAAAAGATCTGCTGATAGCCCCTTCATTAACTGCCGCTAATTAAAGATCTCAGCATGCGCGTAGAAAAGCATTACCAGTCTAATTGAGTCCATTCACCCATTGCTCCCACGAACCTTGAATTCAGAAAAATCTAATTTCATCTCTGGCACCCTATGATAAAGTTTTAATTTGAAAAAATGGAGGTAGAAAATGAGATGAAGCAGCAGGATCTGATGGCTGACGGCGTGCCACTTGCACCACTAGGGTTTGGGAACTTTGTAATTGGGGGCCATTAAGCTGCTCAACATCATCAGGGACTCTTATTTTGAAAGGGTCTCAGGTATCTATTGGGTTCATTTGTTTCTGAAATGTGGTTATAGGTTTCATTTTGATTTATGATTTGGCTTCTTAGATTGCCACCATTCTGATTGTTGGCACCCAGTGCTGGGCGTGTCCTTAGAGGTCGTGGCCTGCCAATCACAATTCAATGGGATAACAGGTCATGCTGGGGTATACTTCTCCATGGAAACTCTTCAGACCTTTTTGAAGAATGTTCTTTCTTGTGTTTCCCTGTTTTTTTGCACTCTCTGCACTCCTTCTGACTTCGATTCTTGGCATTGGTTGCTGATAGACGATCCTCTGGTTCTGACTCTCACTACGTTTTTACTTTCTCGTATACATAGTATAGGGAAAGTATTGTAATTGTCCGAAGATTCGATGTCGAGATTTTAATGAATCTCGATGTTTTAGACCTCCCTGACTTCCTCATATACATAGTATAGGGAAAGTATCGGAATCCTCCTAAAATTCCACTTCGAGATTTTGATGAATCTCAACATTTAAGACCTCATGGAGTCGTCAGACACAGCCAACACAGGGCGCAAGGCAGAAAACAAGCCCTGGGCAGAGTGATAATAATTATTCAATATTTTATTTATTTGACTTATTGTTGATAGTTCTTTAATGTACATAATATAAAAATATAATCATTGTCTAGCAGTTTACTTCTCAAATATCCATCCCCATATCTGAGAATACAAGAAAGTCGAGGGGAGACCACTCCCCATTTTTTTGAGTACATCCTTGTCTTCCAGTTACCTTCTGAAGTCTCATGCCTGCCGGGCGTAACCAACAGTGGTGACCACAGCATGAGTGGACCTGACGTCTGCTTCTTCAGTTCACTGTTTGTTATTGTATTTTATGTCTGTTTTTGACATTGCACTGCTGTCAATAGGCTGTGGTGGAGATGCAGCTTAAGCTGTTTTTAAGTCTAGTTCATTTGGACCAGCTTTTTTGAGCTCTAGGGCAATTTTCTTGAAAGTCCGGTTCATTTAGATAGATAGATAGATAGATAGATAGATAGATAGATAGATAGATAGGAATGGCACTATATAACTGATAGATAGATAGATAGATAGATAGATAGATAGATAGATAGATAGATAGATAGATAGATAGAGACAAAAATGAATTTAAATGATTTTAGCACAAGGCTGTAACAGAAAAAAATGTGACAAAAGTGCCAGAGTCTGAAGACTTTCTGAATTCACTATATGACTCCTGGTAGAAGTTGGTGCCAACTGTTCTACTCGACCAAAGATAATTTTTGCTTTGACATATTTTTTTCAGTAATTGCAGGTTTTGAATTCATTGCATTGGAAAATAAATGACATTTTATCTTCATTAGAGCTGCAGTTTCGAGATAAAAGACAAGGTTGTTTGGACTAAAGTGCAGGTGCCATTTCAAAAAATGCCTCTCATTGTGATACACAAGAATGTGGCAGAGTCTAAAAATAGCTTGTTGTGGTTATCAAGTGAACCCTGAAGAGGTTTGCCTGAGTTCTGAATGTGATGCAGTGTGGTGCTGATTCAACTACTTCAAGTGCTGTGCACTATGGGACATTTTGCATGTTATGGTAGTTGCACTGAGAGTCTGCTGTTAGCAATTGGGGAATTAATAGAGTTGAGAATTAACATGGAGCATTAGAAACAATCTTCTTTTTCTTCTCCTTATTTTTCTTCTTCTTCTTCTTCTCCTTATTTTTCTTCTTTTTCTTCTTCTTCTTCTTTTACCACTCCTATGTGGGGTCAATGTATTTGATCAGCCTTCACCATACAGCTTGGTCTTGCACCTCCTCTCTGGTGAGACTCTTTTCCTTCAGATCTTCTTTGACTTTATCCATCCACCTCCACTTTGGCCTCCCTCATTTTATCTCCCCCTGTACTTCCGTTCCCATCACTCTTTTGCCCACATTGTCTCTCCACATCACACGTCCACACAACTTCAGTCATCTTTCCTGTCCTTTCTTAGATGTTTCTCCCACTGTTGTTGTACCTCTGATTGTCTCATTTCTTATTATTTCCTTTGTTGTAGCTCCACACATCCATCTCCACATTCTCATTTTTACCACATCTGACTTCTTCTCCTGCACTCCATTTACTGCCCATGTTTCAGTTCCATACAATATTGCTGGTCTGTCTTAACCTTTAACCTTCACCTTAACTCTTCCATCACACAACACTCTTGTTACCTTCTTCCAACTATTCCATCCACACTGCACTCTGTGGGTCATCTCTGCATCTAATTCTCCATCATGGTCTACCACTGATCCTAGATATTTAAACTCATCCACTAATTTCAATGGCTTTCCCTGCAGACTAACTTCTGAATCCTGTTCATTATTAAACCTCAGATATTCTGTCATCTTCTTCTTCCTTTTAATCTTCATTCCTCCATCTTCCAAAGCTCTTCTCCATTCTTCAAACTTCCTCTCCATTTACTCTTTTCTGGTGCTACACAACACAACGTCATCAGCACCAAGCCTGCTCCAGGAGGATTGGACTTTTACCTCATGAGTCGATGCCTCCATAATCAGATCAAGGAGTTAAGGACTTCAAGAAGACCCCTGGTGCAGACCTTATGTAATGGGGATCTTGTTTGTTACCCTAATACTGCTTTTTTTTTGGATTTTTTTTTCTCCCTAAATAATAAAAACCATCATTTAAAAACTGCATTTTGTGTTTACTTGTGTTATATTTGACTAATGGTTAAATGTGTTTGATGATCAGAAACATTTTGTGTGACAAACATGCAAAAGAAAAAGAAATCAGGAAGGGGGTAAATAGTTTTTCACACCACTGTAGATAGATAGATAGATAGATAGATAGATAGATTTGAAAGGCACTGTATAATATTCATTGTTTTGTGTTCACAGTTAACTGAAATTCTTACTTGCATGGCCCCTCAGAGCAATTCATTAAACACAATTAAAAATAAAATATAAAGTACACATATCATGCCACCTTTACTGTTTATAGACCCTTTTGGTGGACTTTATTCTATTAATCGTCACTAAGATGTTTCAAACGTTATCTGGTGTCCACCTGTGGTCACTTCACTGGATTGCACTGATTATGAACTCACACACCTGACCACAGAAGGTCCACAGTTGGACAAAAGCCAAGGACAGCCCTCCAGAGACAGGACTGCGTTGAGGCACAGATCTGGAGGAGGCTCCAAGAACACGTCAGCAGCATTTCTTCCAAGAGCACAATGACCTCCATAACTCTTAAGTGTTCATCACCTGCGCAGTCCTATTCTAATGGTCTGGCATTGTGGTGGCAGCATCAGGGACTGGAAAACTAATCAGCGTCGAGGAAAAACAGTACACAGCCAAGTACAGAGCTGTCCTTAATGAAGACCTGCTCATAAAGCTGTGGACCTCAGACTGGTTTGAAGCTTCAGCAAAAAACTGGAAAAATTAAAGATAACACAAGGGGGACTTAGGGACAACTCTGGGAATGTCCTTGAGTGGCCCAACTAGAGCTTGGACTTGAACTCAATTGAACATCTGGTTGCCCACCAGATGTCTCCATCCAACCTGATGGAGCTTGGGAGGATCTGAAGGGAAGAATGGCAGAGAATCGTCAAATCCAGGAGTGTGAAGCTTGTGGGATCAAAGCCAAGAAGACTCCAGGCTGGAATGGCTGCCATGACTTCATTCTGAGTAAGGGACGTGAATACTTGTGTCAATGGAAAATGACCTTTTTTTACTTTGATACATTTTTAGAAAATCTTAAAATGCTGTTTTTGCTTTGTCACTCTGGGGTCTTTAGTGTGGATTGATGAGCAACAAAAATGAATTTAAATGATTTTAGCACAAGGCTGTAACAGAAAAAAATGTGACAAAAGTGCCAAAGTCTGAAGACTTTCTGAATTCATTATATGACTCCTGGTAGAAGTTGGTGCCAACTGTTCTATTCGACCAAAGATAATTTTTGCTTTGACATTTTGTTTTAGTAATTGTGGGTTTTGAATTCATTGCCTTGGAAAATAAATGACATTTTACCTTCATTAGAGCTGCAGTTTAGAGACAAACGGCAAGGTTGTTTGGACTAAATTGCAGGTGCCATTTCAAAAAATGCCTCTCATTGTGATACACAATAAACTGGCAGAGTCTAAAAATAGCTGGGGTGCCAACCCGGCCATCCCTTTTAATGTCATACTAAAACAAAGATTCCATGAAATGAACTTCAAATCAACAAGCGCTCAATGGCACAAAAGTAACCCAAGGCTGCAAAGCTGCAGGGGTCAGTCAGTAGGAGGACCACCAGGTAGAAGGCTCAGGTCAAGACTGAGACTCCTCCATCCTTGCCTTTATATAGTTGGAACCAGAAGGGGCGGGACATCTCGAAGCAAAGGGGGTGTGGTTACTTGCCCTCATGGGTCATCTTCTAGGAGCTGCGTAGGGAAGAGACAGGAATTTTAGCAACAGCGCCCCCTACTGCTCCTACTTGATCTGAACCAGCAACTTCACCTCGTGGTGCGCATGTGTGAAAAACTATAACAGATTTATCAGTAATGGGCTTTAGTGTGGCTTAGCAGCCAAGGCTTTGGACTTTAGACCTCAAGGTTTCCAGTTCGACTTCTTGTTGTTTGAATGAAAAGATTTGTTATTTGGTGAAAGCGAAATCCACAAACACTACAGGCAAAATATCAGAGTCTACAATAATCTTTTCGTGTTTGCATCATTCAATGTTCAAAACGTACATTTACACAATAATGGACCATACGTTATGAGAATCTGTGGTCCCGCAACAATTAAAGCTATGACAAGAAATTTGAAGAAAGCACAATTTAGTCAGGTGTATATTTATGATCACAGAGAAGCGATGCAACAAAGAATCGAAAGCGTAGGTAAGAATTCCCATGAAAATCTTTAAATTGTATATCCGGTTAACCAAACCCGGGGGTGGGAGAGCACCCTAGTTATAAAAAAAAAAAAAAAAAGTATGGGGTGCACTTACTTTTGCACACGACAGTCATATACTGAGGTCCGCCAGTACTCTGCAGGCTGTGCCTCGCTGTCGCATGTCGATGGTAAAGATGTACACAGCGGGCATCCCCTCCCACACTGCTCAAGCTTTAATGTCACCGCCGTCCCTTTCATCCCTGACTAAGTGTCCTAATCATCGCTGAAGTGCTCAGCTATATCTTAATTTGTGGGATGGTGCACTGAAAGCTCTTTTTTTTTTCTGGATCATATACAATTTTTCACTTGAATAAAAAGAGTCGTTCTCAGCATTTTTGTGTTCGCTGCATACCCTGCAGGCACCAGTGGAAGGATGATGAAGAAGTCAGTGTGTCTCTGATAGAGTCGGTTGATTTAGCATTAAAGGTATTTGGAGGGTAAAGGAACAAATCTGTCATATCGCATTTAGAGACTGCGAAGAACGTTGAGATGCCAGGCTGCTTCAGACACCCACCACAACAATTCCAAATTAACTGAACCCCTGCAGTATTGTCTGTTTAATAAAGCTGTTGTCTTCTGCTCAGGGGTCACTGAGTGTTAGAGGCCACCCTGGTATCAAAGCTTTGCCACAGAGACTACACTAGCACCATCATGTGTTCTAGTGTGTCAGCGCCTGAACGTGGTAGAGTGGTTTGAGTGATCAGAGATTCCCTGAGTGATGGCGTCACCCATGGTAGTCAGAGATGAGCTCCTGACTAAGACTGAGTCTGCCACCACCATGTCCCACTAAGTGTCCACCCAAAGTGGCACAGCTTCCTGCCATCCTTCATCGTTCTGCACACGGCTTGCCAAGTGGAGTCCCTACAGGATGTGAAGCAGTGTGACTGTGGACTGAGCACCCTCACTACAACCGATATCAACAATTCATCCATATGGTCCTGAGTGATGAACTTTCGAAAGAATCCCGACCTCGAGGTGGTCTAAAGAAACTCTGAAAGAACTGCTTGAAGTGCATGAAGTTCAGCAAAAAAGATTTTGTACCTTGGAAACCTGGTCCCTTTCTCCAGTCTCTTGTACAACTCTGTTACCCAAGCTTGGCAAGATAGATAGATAGAAAAGGCACTATATAACTGATAGATAGATAGATAGATAGATAGATAGATAGATAGATAGATAGATAGATAGATAGGGAGTTTTTTTAATTCTAGTATAGTAGGCAAGATAGATAGATAGATAGATAGAAAAGGCACTATATAACTGATAGATAGATAGATAGATAGATAGATAGATAGATAGATAGATAGATAGATAGATAGATAATGTCACACGTCTGCACATGGAAGGTTGTTTAAGGGCTCTGGTGATGGTAATTGTGTTTTATTGTCTCCTGTCCTCTTCTCTCTGCAGAATGGAAGGCTGTGGTGGACTCCATTGCTGCCGTCACTTCCATTCTCTGTCCCATCTTGCTGAGTGACTATATAACTGGGAACAGGCCGTCTTGTTCTCATTTCTGTTCTGAAGTCGTGTCTGGTAAGGTGTCTCTGTAAATTATTGTGTGCTGCACTATTGTCCATTCCTTCAAATTAGAAGGGGTCACCAAGGTGGGGCCCCAGCTCTTTCACTTTGTTGTTTCTCCTTTTCACAATAGATGGATTCTTTTCACAATCTCCTCATGGACCCTGTGATCATCAGAGGTGACTGTGCAGAGGGTGCAGACCTATTAATACCTGGGAGTGCAGCTGGATGATAAACTGGATTGGACTGCCAAAACTGATGCTCTGTGCAAGAGAGGACAGAGCCGACTATACTTCATTAGAAGGCTAGCATCCTTCAACATCTGCAATAAGATGCTGCAGATGTTCTACCAGACGGTTGTGGCGAGCGCCCTCTTCTACGCGGTGGTGTGCTGGGGAGGCAGCATAAAGAAGAGGGACGGCTCATGCCAGGACAAACTGGTGAGGAAGGCAGGCTCTATTGTAGGTACAGAGCTGGACAGTTTGACATCCATGGCAGAGCGATGGGCACTGAGCAGACTCCTGTCAATCATGGAGAATCCACTGCATCCACTGAACAGGATCATCTCCAGACAGAGGAGCAGCTTCAGCGACAGACTGCTGTCACTGTCCTGCTCCACTGACAGACTGAGGAGACCCCACACTATGCGACTCTTCAATTCCACCCGGGGGGTAAACGTTAACATTATACAAAGTTATTGTCTGTTATACCTGCATTGTTATCACTCTTTAATTTAATATTGTTTGTTTATATCAGTATGCTGCTGCTGGAGTATGAGAATTTACCCTTGGGATTAATAAAGTATCTATCTATCTATCTATCTATCTATCTATCTATCTATCTATCTATCTATCTATCTATCTATCTATCTATCTATCTATCTATCTATCTATCTATCTATCTATCTATCTATCTATCTAGATAGATAGATAGATAGATAGATAGATAGATAGATAGATAGATAGACAGATAGAAATTCATTTGTTCCCAAGTGGAAATTTGGCTTTTTACAAAAGCTCTATAAATAATAAATAATTAAAAATAATATTATTATACAGTATTATGACAAGAAGCAAATCTCTATCAAATATATAGCAGAATGAATGAAAGAGCAAAAACTAAAAAGATAGAAAATGTCTGACTTGGCAGTCCCAGTCCCAGTCCCAGTCCCAGTAAGGCACTATACTGATGTATTGCTGTTGGTATAAAGGACCCCAAATAATCGCATTTCTGCTGAAGAATGTATTGGCTGAAAGTCTTCAGTGCTGGTGTGTCACAGAGAGGATGTGTAGCTTTGTTCTTAAAGGCACTCAGTTTTTCTTTTACTCTCTCCTCCTCTTTTACCTCCAGGGGGTCCAGAGTGTGTCCCATAACTGAGACTGCATTTTTAATCAGCTTTTTGATTCGGTGGGCCTCTCTTGAAGTGATGTCACCAACCCAGCACACCAAACTACTCAAAATCACACTGACCATCAGAAGAGTTGTAGGAGATGTGAAGGATGTGAAGGAATGAGAAAAAAAGAGTCTGCTCTGCCCTTTCTTCTGTTGTTCATCTGCATTACGAGACTAGTCCATCCTGTCATTGATGTGGACCCCCAAGTACCTGTAGCAGTGCACCACCTCCACATCCACTCCCTGAATAGCGAAAGGGCATGGAGGCGCTTTGGTGTGGTGAATGTCAATAAGCAGTTATTTGGTTTTGCTGATGTTGAGTCCCAGACTGTTCTCCAAGTTCTCCCCCTGACTTCTCTGTCTCACACCCCCTTGTCAGTTCCCCCCAATAAGTGCAGAATCATCTGAGAATTTCTACAAGTGACCTGACCTGCTGTTATATTTATAGTCAGAGGTGTACGGGTTGAAGAGTAAAGGAGTCAGGACTGTTCCATACCAGAGGCTCAGTTCTTTCGCTTCACAAAGAGTGGTCTGCCCTCATTCATGATGTGACACATAAGGCACAATGGACCGTAGTCGTTAGGTGAGGAGAGACCGAACTTATGCCAGTCCTTTGTTTTCCTGTCACACCTCATGGAACAATGACACGTCATTCATGGTGACTCTCCTGACGCTGTGACCAGCCTTGTATAGTCAGTCCTCCAATCTAAAACCATAGTTTGCTTAACCCTGGTCTTTGAGCTTCTGGGTTGTGCCAATGCACCATCTGCTCAGACAGTTGCCCACCCAATGTCCTCCAGTGGTACTGGCATAGCAAGTGTCCTAATTGTAAGAGGCCAGCTTTCTTTGTCCATATGTCCTCCTTTCCAAACAGCACTGTTAGGTTTCAGTGTCTCCTAGGGAGGAACACAGGTGACCTGAAACCCACACCCTGGTCATTCCGTGACAATCCTGTCCCCAAATAAACAATTGCCGGCGCAAATCCGCACAGCTAATGCAGATAAAATACAACAACACGTGAAAACACCCAGAATCTCCTGTTAAGCACACATCTTGGGGGAAAGTGAAAAACAGACGCCAAATGGGAAAGTGCGTGTAGCCCCCCACCCCGATTTGTATTATTGACTTAGCAAGACATCAAACAGCTTCCGGAACGTTCCTTCGGCAGATCAGTCGCTGCCTTGTCTTTTCCTTTCCCCGTGGTGGACAGCAAAGGAGCAGCACGTTTTAATTTTGACATCTTTATAAAAGGAGGCACTAATGATACACGATTTTATTAGAGATAATAAAGTTCACGTCTTATCAGCGAGCGACGCCACGCTACGAACTGTCAGCAATGCAAATGTGCCTGCGGCTCTCCTTTAATCCAAAGGCCTCGTCGGCTTTTACCTGCCGTCTTGTGCTCCATACCTGCCTTTCTGTCTCTTTTTTAGTGTGTATCGCCTGCCTGGCTGCTGCTCTGATGGAAGGATGTGTTAATGTCTTCTGATTGCTGTGTTCTTTGTCATAAATCCTCTTATTTTATTTTTTTAAACCTACCAGCAATCTCATTAGTGTTCATTTGAGTAAGGAAAAGAAGGGCATGGTGGCACACTTGTGAAGGCTGCTGGCTCCTCACGCATTCATTGTCCTGGGTTTGAACCCTACACCTGGTTGTTGTCTGTCTGGGGTTTGCATGTTCTCATGTGCTGCTGTGCAGGTGGCATGGCTGCTGAACAGCACCAAAGAAGAACATGCGAGCCCCAGACAGACAATAACCAGGTGTAGGGTTCAAACCCAGGACAATGAATGTGTGAGGAGCCAGCAGAACTTCACCATGACCTGCTCTGAAGTGCAGCCATGCCACCTGCACTTCCACCTGAAACTAAGCCTGATTGGGCCTGGCCAGGGCTTGAATGGGACGCCATCTAGGAAAAGCTTGGCTTGCTGCTGGAAGAGGTGCTGATGAGGCCAGCAGGGGGCGCTTACTCAGTGCTCTGAATGGAGGGTTAATTTAAGACAGGGGTGTCGAACTCCAGGCCTGGAGGGCCGCAGTGGCTGCAGGTTTTCATTCTAACCCTTTTCTTAATCAGTGACCAGTTTTCACTGCTAATTAAATTGTTTCCCATCATTTTAATAGCCCTGCTTTTAAGGATTCGGTGCTCTGAAATGATTATTTTCTGCATTAAATGGCAGCCAAACAGGAATAAGATTTGAAACGAGCCGACAGATGACCAGCTAAATTGGGGCTTCAAATGCCAACCAATTTCACTCCAACCAATTTCTTAATGAGAAGGCGATTCTTGCTGTTAATTAAACCCGTTATTTAATTCCGTGGCTTGTTGCTGCTCTCATTCTGCCACAGCAGACATTTCCAAAACTGTTGATTTATTGTTTTTTCTAAGAACATCGTCAAAATGTTTTGGTGACCTGAGAGATCAGCCTTACTGAGACCTTCACTTTTCTTTATATTCAGGTAATGTGGTGAACTGCTCATGTGGTGGGTTGTTTTGTGTCTCACCATTATTTGGCTGCTAATTAAGGAAAAAGAAACAAAGGAGCCTGAATGAAGTTAATTCAAATTAAGGCCAAAGAAGTTAAATTTAAGTTAATTAACTGTTTTACACACTGCATACAGTGATTCACATCCGCGACAAATATGATTTTTCTTAGATGGTCCTGTCGCATCCACCCTCGCACTCGAAGCATACACACTGCCTGGTCATGTGCCCGGTCGCAAGAGCAACTGACAGAGACCCGGCCACCGAGTCTAAGACCCTGGGAAACCCCTCGGAAACTGTTTTACACGCTGCATATAGCGATTCACTTCCGCGAGAAACATGCCTCTATGAACAGTCAATGTGGCTCAGAGCTGCATGTGGACTCCACGACAGACAAACATAAATGACGGCATTTTTCCTGTGTTGTCGCATCCAAGTTGGTGGCCGTGGCTCTGTGAGTTGTCGTCGTATCCAATGGTCTTCGAGTTGGTGGGCGTGGCTCCTTCCTGCGTGCGCCATAGGTGTCTCACTTGTCGGCAGCTTAGTGAATCCACGCCCCTTCCGGTGTGCTTTCCATGGGTGTCTTGCCTTAGTGAATTATATATATAGATATTCATAAATAATAACAATATGCAAAGTACATTTGAATATTGGCAACCATACAACCTGATTAAATGTTGATGTGTAGTTTCAGGTGGCACACACACTTGTTTGTTACTTAAAAAGGTCTCTAGTTAAGGCATCATTTGTGGTCAGCTCGCTGCATGGCTATTCAATACGGCTGCCGAGCTGTGCTCTTTATTGTGTTGTCCTTTCAGTTCATGGATCAGTTTGATAAGAGAGAGATGATTCTTCATCTGATGTTAGTAGGAGAGACAGTGAGGTTAACCAAGCAAATTTTATAGATATTCTGTCCAACCCCTACAGCCAATAGGGCGTCGTGGTACTAAAAAGGCTTCTGAGACAAGCCAATTCCAAAGAGCCATACTTCAGACCAATGAGGGAAATAGAACATCTTAACACCTGCCACCCCCAAAACCATAAGTTAAGGTAAAGCTTGGCAGTTAGGCAGCCTGGCTTTCTTGTGGGGGATGAAGGGGGAGACTTTAGCAGAGAAACATTAGCCAAACTTGTTTCAGGTTCTTCCCCCCAACTCTGTCGTACATTTCAAAGAGACTCATTGTTTAAACATGAATGCTTCTCACATAATGTTACACTAATATTACATTGCTTTGTCTAAGTTACAAATAAAGACATACAAAATATCTGTCAACTTATATGCAAAATCTCACATCATAACAGAAGACGAGTTCCATCCCACAACTGACGCAGTGCTAGGCCAGCCAATCAGATGAAAGGACCCTCCTACCCGATGATTCCAGTGCTTCTTTATCTGGGGTGACTTTTCCTTTAGTAAACAAGCATCTTGGCTATAGATCAGTGAGCACCAAGTTCCACATGCCAAGAAGACAAACAGAATGAGGGAGGATTAATCACATTTTATAAATATTACTTATGTTTTAGTGCTAATGACTAACTAACAGAGATACAGTCTGCTCAGCTAATCAGCAGCTCTAGTCAGGGTATGCTAAACCGAAGTTGTGATTCTTCAGCTGGAATTTGAAAGCTGAGACTGAAGGGGCATCTCTTATAGCCGCAGGCAGGCCATCCCACAGCTTTGGGACCCTGTAACTAAAAGCTCGACTTCCCACTGTTATTTTCTTAATCCTAGGAATCATAAACAGTGCAGCATCTTGAGATCTTAATGTGCGCTCAGGTTTGGAGGTATTGATAAGTTCACGGCCTCGGCCCTTTGAGGCTTTATATGTTGTGAGACTCACCCGGACACCACCAGTTGGAAACCACATTTTTATCAAAAGCACACATTTATTAAGCACTAATAAACACAGGTTTCAGTCCCCAACACCACACCAAGCACTCAGCAATAATCTCCCACAATGAACTCTTCTTTCTCTCAGTCCTTAGCCGCCCTTATTCTCCTCCTGTGAGCTTTGTCCTACTCCCACTCCCGACTCTGGGTGTCCGATTGTAAGGAGGTGGCGCCTTTTATTCCCGCCCGGATATTCTCCAGGTTGCTGGTGACGATCTTCCAGCAGCATTTCCTGGCTGGTTCATCCGCCATCTTGCCTGGTGTGGCAGAAGTGACAGTTTCCCGGGGTCCAACGAGGCTTAAGGTGCCCCCTGGAGGTGGCCACGGTTCCCAACAGGCCAGAACCTCTTTGTCCCTTTCCCATGGTCTTCTCTTTGTCCAGGGTGGTTGCCCCCCTTGTGACCTGGAAGCTATTACTGTCCCTTTCCGGTCCCTCCAGGCATCCTGGCCAGGTAATGATCCCGGCAATCAATGTTAAAAGAAGGATTTTGAAATCTGCCATAAACTTAAACGCGAGCAAGTGAGAAGACTTAGGAACAGGAGTTATGTGTTCATATTTTCTTGTTCTTGTAATAATTCTTGTAGCAGCATTTGAATTAACCCAGAGCTGTACAAGGAACGTTTTGAACACTGCATTGAAGTAATCAATCCCACTTGAAATAAATGCTTGAATTAATTTCTCAGTATACCGCATATTTAGAAAATACCTTCATTTTCCAACATCTTTAAAATGGAAAAAACATGTGTTGGACAATTTTGCGCTTTAAACAGCATGTTAGTGTTAAAGATAAGGCCTAGATTGCGGGTTGATTCAGTAAAACTAATGGCGATTCTAACTGAGCTAAATCATGACAAAATGTTGTCGCAATCAGCATCATTCCCTCCAATAATTAATTAATTTCTGTTTCGTCTGTGTTCAAAGGCAAGCAGTTCTCATCCATCCAACTCCTTTAACTCACAATCACATCCAATTGAACATCAGAGTAACGTCAGTTGGTCTAAAAGAAACATATAACTCGGTGTCGCCTGCGTATGAGTGAAACGTAACATCATAACATCATATTTTCTAATGAGAGTTCACAGGGGAGGCATGTAAAGTGAAAACAGTGAAGGTCCCAGTACTGAGCCCTGCGGGACTCCATATTCAACTTTTGCAACTGTCAACACATTTCTGTACCTACTGTAATCCATTTGATAAATAAGAACTGTGTCGTGGATGGCTGGGGTCCTTGCCCGGCTGGTACGCCTCAAAGCTGGAAGGACCGGGGGAGCAAACGTGGCCAGAGGAAGCGCTTGATGACAGCCCCCCTGGATTGCAGCAGTGCCTAGGATTCCCGCAGGGCTTCATGGGAGTTGGAGTCTGATGCAAGCCTGTTGGGATCCGTGGGCACCGCCAGGGGGTGCTACAGCTGCTCCTGATCCCATATGGGCGATTCTTTCATCACACCTGGAAGTGCTGGTGGAAGTAGGTCATCAAGCACCTGGTGCACTTCCGGGTAGCGTATAAAAGAAGCCAGCAGACACTACTTAGGGAGCCGGAGTTGGGAGGTGGAGCACAGCGCTTGTAGGAGAGGAGTGGAGGCAGCAGAAGAGAAAGGGAAAGAAGGGATTGAACCATATTGGGAAGAACTGCAGGCTGTAAAGAAAAGGAAAAAGATTAAAGGGCGTGTTGTGCTTGGACTTGTGTCAATGTGCCTGTCTGTGCCGAGGGTTAATTACCACAATGGCATCCCAGATGGGACTTCCTAACCATTAACTGGCAGGGGGCCCCTCATTAAAAAAATGTTGTGGTTAATATGACACAGCAGAGCAAGGTGTGATTGATAACTCCGTTGTTTCTCCATCACCTCAGGTTAAGAGTCTGGGTGTCATCCTTGACAGGACTCTGTCTTTCCAATTTCACATTAATAACATCACCCAGTCTGCTTACTTCCACCTACGTACTATTAAATCATATCCGCCCCTCCCTCCCTCCCCATACCACTGCCATTCTTGTTCACAGTCTTGTTACTTCTCGTCTGGACTCCTCTTTGGTCTCTCTAATAAATCTCTCCATAAGCTTCAGCTAGTCCAGAATTCTGCTGCTCACATCATTACTCGAACCCCATCTATTCACCATGTTACTCTAGTCATAACCTCGCCCCTCCATATCTGTCTGACTTTCTTCATGTTGCCATTCCCTCTCGTAACCCGAGATCCTCTTCCTCCATCCACCTGACTGTCCCTCTCGCCCATCTAGCCGCCATGGGGAGCGGAGCGTTCAGCTGTTCTGCTCCCAAGCTCTGGAATTCATTACCTACTGAGCTCAGAAATATCAAATCATTTTCAACCTTTAAATGTAAACTTAAAACCCATCTGTTTAAAATGACCTTTTCTTTATGATTACAGTGGCTTTGTTTGGTTTTAATTTTTATATCTTCTGTTTTTTTTCTGATGGTTTATGATGTGTCTTTTTATTCATTTATTTATTGTTTGTTCGGTGTCCTTGAGTATGGAGGAATATTTCGGAAAAAATTCAACAAATAAATAAATGCGCAAATAAATAAAAGTACTGTGAAATGTGAACATAAATAAATAAATGTGTCATGAAATGAGAGCATAAATAAATAAATGTGTCACGAAATATGTTTTTTGTTGCTTATTTATTTATATAATTTTGTCCGGAACATTCCTGCAAACCATCATGAAATACGACTTGAAATAAAACGCACTTTCACTCGTCAAAGTTGAGAGGGTGGGCTCTAACACGCCCTCTAGTTACTGATTGGTGAAACGATAGCACACGAATTAATTAGAAAAATGCTTACTACTGACAATGAAATGGATTCTGCCGAAGATTTTACTTATTTCAGAGAGAGAATTGAAGATTTATCGGAAGAAATTACAACGTTGGCGGCCCTTTTAGACTCCGATATTGATGAAACTATAGGGTGGCGCAGTGATAGCGCTACTGCCTCGCAGTTAGGAAACCCGGGTTCGCTTCCCGGGTCCTCCCTGCGTGGAGTTTGCATGTTGTCTGCGTGGGTTTCCTCCGGGTGCTGTTGGCCCTAGTGTGTGTTTGTGTGTGTCCTATGGTGGGTTGGCACCCTGCCCAGGATTGGTTCCTGCCCTGTGTGTTGGCTGGGATTGGCTCCAGCAGACCCCCGTGACCCTGTATTTGGATTCAGTGGGTTGGAAAATGGATGGATGGATATTGATGAAACTATTTTTGAAATTATCGAAGAACTGGTGGAACGGACTCGACTGCACTCCAGTTCAGGTGACGCAGTTCCCTGCTCTGGACGTCCATCCTTTGACATTCCAACTGAGTCAAAAGAACAGACAGATTGCAGATCTATGTGGTGTATCGGGGAAGACGATCGCAAGGTGAATGAGCCAGTTTGATATACGGTAAGCTGCAACGGCTGTATTAGTGCAGGTACTTTGACATGGAATGCCCAAAGCAGCGCCAACTAATATTTTGATCTGAGTATTTGACCCTTGTTTTATGAGTATAAAGTCAGGTGCATATTCGCAGCTACTTTTTCAAACAACTGTACAGCTCTGATCAGTGGTAAAAATATTCCTCCATACTTGAGTTCTCAGAAAGGCACCTTGTATAAATAAAATGTATTATTATTATTATTATTATTATTATTATTATTATTATTATTATTATTATTATTATTATGGGCGGCACGGTGGCTCAGTGGGTAGGCTGCCTCGCAGTTAGGAGACCCATCTGGGTTCGCTTCCCGGGTCCTCCCTGCGTGGAGTTTGCATGTTCTCCCCGTGTCTGCGTGGGTTTCCTCCGGGCGCTCCGGTTTCCTCCCACAATCCAAAGACATGCAGGTTAGGTGGATTGGTGATTCTAAATTGGCCCTAGTGTGTGCTTGGTGTGTGGGTATGTTTGTGTGTGTCCTGCGGTGGGTTGGCACCCTGCCCAGGATTGGTTCCTGCCTTGTGCCCTGGGATTGGCTCCAGCAGACCCCCGTGACCCTGTAGTTCAGATTCAGCGGGTTGGAAAATGGATGGATGGATATTATTATTATTATTATTATTATTATTATTATTATTATTATTACAAGCGACTGCTCCAGTGTGACACCAGTTGAGTGGCTGGTACACGCTGTACTGGTGTCACACCAGGCAAGGACAGACAACAACTAGGCATTGTATTTGAACCTAGAATGCCAGAGCCATGAGGCAAGAGTACCCTCCACAAAGAAAGATATCACTAGGACTATGATAATACCTTGAAGGTCTCACCACCTGCAGTGTGCCAATGCACCACTTTTGCTTACACTGGCACAGGCCTTATCCTTTCAATAAGAGAGCAAGCTTTAAAATGCCAGCATGCAGAGGAGTCCAGGCTGACACGAAGGTCTCTTTAATTGCATTTAGCCGTCAAAGCCCAAGGCGTCCTTGTGTGTGGGTGGAGGCGCCGAGAGTTTCTGTTGCTCGTTTCACTTGTGATAAAGTTGCTGTGAACGCGTGAGAGGCTGGTGACTAATGCAGACTGGTGTATTCAGGGCCCTGGCTCTCTCTCTAACAAAAGGATTCAGTTTACAATTCCAAGAGAGTTTCGTCTTCTCCTTATCTCTGCAGTTTCTCCTCTCTCAGAAACTCTCTTAGACTGCAACATAATCTGCTGAAACCCCAAGGAGTGGCGGGCAAACCATTGTGTGCTCACCTGCAGGACAGCAATGGGTGCAGTCGGAGTGACACGTGAAGCGGTGGAACAGGACGGGCCAGAAAGTATTTGGAAGAAACAGACAAAGGAATTTGGGGGGTTGCTGAAATCTGGGAATCGAGCTGACCTGCTGAGCCTCACTGTTAAAAGGATGGCTTTTATGTATACAGAAATCAGCCAGAACATTCAAACCTCTGACAGGTGAAGGTGAATAACATTGAAGATCTCGTTACAATGGCACCTGTCAAGGGGTGGGATTTATTAGTGAATAGTCGGCTCTTGAAGGCGATGGGATGGGAGCAGGAAAAATAGGCAAGCATAAATATCTGAGCCAATTCCACAAGTTTCAAATTGTGATGGCTGGACCACTGGGTTAGAGCATCGCCAAAAATGGCAGGTCTTGTGGGGTGGTTAGTACCGACCAAAAAAGGTCCAAGGAAGGGCAACCAGAAAACAAGCAACAGGGTCAATGGGGTCGAGACTCATTGCTGCACGTGAGGAGCAAAGGATAGTTTGTCTGGTCTGATCCACCAGAAGAGCTACTGGAGAACAAATTGCTGAAAAACGTAACGCTGGCCATGAGAGAAAGGTGTCATACCATATAAAGCATCACAGAGTGCTGTGTAGCAGCAGACTGGTCGGAGTGCCCATGCTGACCCCATCCACTGCCGAAAGTGCAATTGGCATATATGTGTCAGAACTGGATCATAAAGCAAAGGAAGAAGGTGGCCTGGTCTGATGAATCACGTCTTCTTTTGGATCATGTGGATGGCTCGCTGTGTGTGTATGTCTTTTAACTAAGGACGAGATGGCAGCAGGTGTGTTGGGGTGGATAGTCAGAGGTCACAGAGGTAGTGGAGCTTCATTTAGCGGGTCGTTCGTGCCAGTAATGATGTGTCCTCTTGGGAGGCTCGGGTTTTTATGAAGGCTGAACCGGAAGGGGCGGGGTCAGTTGCCCTCGGCATTGTGGGAAAAGAAGGAGATGACAGTGTTAGCAATAGCGCCCCCTCTCGTCCCAGCAGGTTATTACATTACCTCTACAGAGCCTGTGTGTCTCCTCAATATATGCAAATAAAGTATATTTCTTCAAAAAAAAAAATGCTTATAAAGATCTCCTTTTGTTAAATTAAAATATTGTAGCTTATTTTTCCTTCACATGCTGAAGCCAGGGTTCCTCCGCTGGCCCATGTTTGAAGTGCTTCTTATTGTCTTCTTTGTGGTCTTTGTATGATCATTTATTGTTCTGTTTGATTATTATTTGTTTTATTGTGTATATTCAGTTATTCTTATTGTTTTTTGGTTATTATTTAGTATTATGTGTGTGTGGCCAGATGCTGGAATGACAGGGTGCCAGAAGAACATTTGCTTGTGAGCTCCATCCACCGGGCTGCTCTTCGCAAAATGAGGCCTTCTTTAATGGATGGTGAAGTGGGAGGGGCAGAGTCAGTTGCCCTTTAAGGGCGGTTTCTTGAAAGGAAGAAGGAGATGACAGTGCTAGCGATAGTGCCCCCTCTCATCTGGGTGGGTTATTATATACCTTGACAGGAGATCCTCCAATGTGCATGCATGACACAGGGCAGAAGAGAGGGAGAGAGAGAGAGGTTAGGAGTGGGCGCTGATAAGGGGGCATTGCCTCACCCACCACATGACAAACCAACTCAGGATCCCATATTAGGACCCGAGTGCAGCCATGCAACGGGTGGCACCTCAGCAGCACACGAGCTCAGATGGAATGGAACCAGAGTGAGGTTTTTTATGGTGTCTGGAGTGCCAATACTGCCACCAAATGCATGACAGGACGTCTTTCAATTCCCTCATGGTCCTTGTATTCTTGGGTTGGATTCCCCAAGAGGTGGAGCCACCTGTCCGTCATAGTTAATGGCCCGCCCCCAGCCCTATAAAGGCAGACTGAGAATGGAAGTCCAGGAGGTCCATTTTGAACGCACTCCACTGGAACTGGGTGGGTCTTGTCAGTATCGTGAGCTCTTGGATTTTTGCTCTGATTATTTGAAACTTTCTAGTAGATTTTGATTTTGGACTCATTTGCTTTTAGTCAAGTCCTTTTAAAATAACTTTTAAAAATACTCCATAAGTGATATACAGTGGTGTGAAAAACTATTTGCCCCCTTCCTGATTTCTTATTGTTTTGCATGTTTGTCACACAAAATGTTTCTGATCATCAAACACATTTAACCATTTGTCAAATATAACACAAGTAAACACAAAATGCAGTTTTTAAATGATGGTTTTTATTATTTAGAGAGAAAAAAATCCAAACCTACATGGCCCTGTGTGTAAAAGTAATTGCCCCCTTGTTAAAAATAACCTACCTGTGGTGTATCACACCTGAGTTCAATTTCCTGATTACTGCCACACCTGTTTCAATCAAGAAATCACTTAAATAGGAGCTGCCTGACACAGAGAAGTAGACCAAAAGCACCTCAAAAGCTAGACATCATGCCAAGATCCAAAGAAATTCAGGAACAAATGAGAACAGAAGTAATTGAGATCTATCAGTCTGGTAAAGGTTATAAAGCCATTTCTAAAGCTTTGGGACTCCAGTGAACCACAGTGAGAGCCATTATCCACAAATGGCAAAAACATGGAACAGTGGTGAACCTTCCCAGGAGTGCCGGCCGACCAAAATTACCCAAGAGCGCAGAGACGACTCATCCGAGAGGTCACAAAAGACCCCAAGACAACGTCTAAAGAACTGCAGGCCTCACTTGCCTCAATTAAGGTCAGTGTTCACGACTCCACCATAAGAAAGAGACTGGGCAAAACGGCCTGCATGGCAGATTTCCAAGACGCAAACCACTGTTAAGCAAAAAGAACATTAGGGTTGTCTCAATTTTGCTAAGAAACATCTCAATGATTGCCAAGACTTTTGGGAAAATACCTTGTGGACTGATGAGACAAAAGTTGAAACTTTTGGAAGGCAAATGTCCCGTTACATCTGGCGTAAAAGGAACACAGCATTTCAGAAAAAGAACATCATACCAACAGTAAAATATGGTGGTGGTAGTGTGATGGTCTGGGGTTGTTTTGCTGCTTCAGGACCTGGAAGGCTTGCTGTGATAGATGGAACCATGAATTCTACTGTCTACCAAAAAATCCTGAAGGAGAATGTCCGGCCATCTGTTCGTCAACTCAAGCTGAAGCGATCTTGGGTGCTGCAACAGGACAATGACCCAAAACACACCAGCAAATCCACCTCTGAATGGCTGAAGAAAACAAAATGAAGACTTTGGAGTGGCCTAGTCAAAGTCCTGACCTGAATCCAATTGAGATGCTATGGCATGGCCTTAAAAAGGCGGTTCATGCTAGAAAACCCTCAAATAAAGCTGAATTACAACAATTCTGCAAAGATGAGTGGGCCAAAATTCCTCCAGAGCGCCGTAAAAGACTCATTGCAAGTTATCGCAAACGCTTGATTGCAGTTATTGCTGCTAAGGGTGGCCCAACCAGTTATTAGGTTCAGGGGGCAATTACTTTTTCACACAGGGCCATGTAGGTTTGGATTTTTTTCTCCTAAATAATAAAAACCATCATTTAAAAACTGCATTTTGTGTTTACTTGTGTTATATTTGACTAATGGTTAAATGTGTTTGATGATCAGAAACATTTTGTGTGACAAACATGCAAAAGAATAAGAAATCAGGAAGGGGGAAAATAGTTTTTCACACCACTGTATTTTTGCATTTTGCAAAAAGTGGAACATTTTCTTTTTTAGATAAGGCATTAGTTTTTAGTGATGTTAATTAATGTTGTAACCACAAGGGGGAGCCAGAGAGCACCAAACCACAGACAGAGTAAAGCCCCCCACGTTGACAGGACATAATAAAGGATATTTATTCTGCAATGCACCCTGACAGACCCCCTTTCAGTAATGTGATACAATTATACAATAAATAAACTGACAAATCTCCCTCCTTTTCTCCTCCAGTTGAGTGTTGCCCGCTGCATCCAGACCCTGACTCACTACATAAAGCAGAAGGTTCCTTTTTATGGTGGATCTAAGAATGCTTCCAGTGCCATGTCATATGTGGGCCATAAGGAAAGCAGGTCCCCTTTCTACCTCCAGAGACCCCAACAGGGCTGCACTTCCGGACTCCATCTCTCAAGCACCACTGTGGGTGTCTCGACTGGGTTCCCATACAAAGACCACTGCCACCTGGAGTATAGGGGATGGAACCACTCCCAGCTCTCGGCTTCTGCTGGTCTCACCATTAATTTACACCGGGCCGCGTACAAAGTCATTTATGTGTACCGCAACCCAATCCATCTGTGCCATCATACTAGCCTCCCATCCGGATAATGGCTTCTCCCCCATCTCATCCGGGATGCCCGTTCTCGTCCTACAGTATAAATGTTGAATAGAATGCAGAGAATTCACTTGAGCTCCATATGTGCAAGGCATACAATTATTCAACTCAAAATGAAATATCGAGCACATCTGTCTCATTTAAAATTGTCCAAAATGTCTCCAGGGCGAGACCCAACCTGCGAACGTTGCAATCGAGCTCCAGCCTCACATGTTCTGGGAGAGCACCAAATTAACTTCATTCTGGACCAAAATCTTGAAATGCCTTTCAGACAGCCTTGGTGTCCCAATCCCTCCTAATCCACTAACAGCTGTGTGTGTTTGGTGGGCTCACAGAGGGGCTTAAAATGGAGAAGGACAAACAAACTGTAATGGCCTTTACTTCGCTATCGGGACATAGACTTGTCTTACTCAACTGGAAGAATCCTAAATCTCCTCTTTTAAGTCAGTGAGTAGCTAATGTTATATACTATTTGAAATTGGAAAAAATCAAATTCTCACTTAGAGGATCTGTGTAGAACTTTTCCAAAACCTGGCAGGATCTGATCAATAATATTTTAGCATAAGCTCTTAAAGCATTGAGGAAGCAGATTCTCTCCCCTTTTCTTTTTCTTCCCCATCTATCTTTATTCACTTATTAATTCATCTATCTACTTATTTTTACTAGCTTTAAGTTTTACTCTGCTGGCCACTCTCTCTTTCTCAGTGGTGGGGGATTGATTTGTTTTCGATCCTATTTTTGTAAAAATTGATTTATTTGTATGGAATGTTGTGTGATTTCAATAAATAAATAAATAACTGCGGTGGGGCTGGTGCCCTGCCTGGGGTTTGTTTCCTGCCTTGCACCCTGTGTTGGCTGGGATTGGCTCCGGCAGCCCCCGTGACCCTGTAGTTAGGATATAGCGGGCTGGATAATGGCTGGATGGATAAATACATAAATAAATAAATGTTACGGAATGGGGAGCACGGTGGCGCAGTGGGTAGCGCTGCTGCCTGACAGAAAGAAGACCTGGGTTCGCTTTCCGGGTCCTCCCTGCGTGGAGTTTGCATGTTCTCCCCGTGTCTACGTGAGTTTCCTCCCACAGTCCAAGACATGCAGGGTAGGTGGATTGGTGATCCTCAATTGTCGCTGGTGTGTGCTTTGTATGTGCGTGTGTGTGCCCTGTGGTGGGCTGGCATCCTGCCCGGGGTTTGTTTCCTGCCTTGCGCCCTGTGTTGACTGGGATTGGCTCCGGCAGCCCCCGTGACCCTGTAGTTAGGATATAGTGGGTTGGATAATGGATGGATGGATGAACCGAAAAAAAAATCAGCTTTTGATAGAAAGGGAAAGAGAGACTGAAAAGCAACTACAATCTGCGTAGGCTCTCACTATACAGGCAATCAGAAATAAATCAGTAAAGAGCTAAGATGTCATTCTTATTAATTACAGTCTAGGTCAGTAGTTCCCAACCTTTTTTGCACCATGTCCTACCCAGGCCTCTCTAAAATCATGTTGTCCCTACCCTGTAACGTATAGCATATTCTTATCTAACACTTAACACTTAACCTACCTTGCCTGCTGGTGGTGGTCGGAAGGATTGGTGGCGCCAGTGTTCGGCAGCCTCACTTCTGTCAGTGTGCCCCAGGGCAGCTGTGGCTACATAGTAGCTTATCATCACCAGCGTATGAATGTGTGTGTGAATGGGTGAATGACTGTTGTGTTGTAAAGCGCCTAGGGGGGTTCTTGAACTCTAGTTAGGCGCTATATCAAATACAGGCCATTTACCATTTACCATTTATCTTATTATTACCTATTCAAAAAGTGAACTCCTACTCGCGTGGAGGAAGCCCATAATGTCATTAATTTGGTCTAAATGAGCTTCCAAAGAACAGAGGAACAAAAGAGGGAAAGGAGAGTTGAAGTGCTGACAAAGAAATCACTTGTTAAAAAAAATCTAATATAATATGAAGTAATATGAAAATACAGCAAATACAGTTTGGAAAACATATAATAAGAGACGTGATATTCATAAATATAAAATAAGTTTAATGACAGCTTTTTCTGTAATATTTTGATCATTTTATATTTTTGTTATATTAAAAAATGTTATAATCATTGTTACAATTCATATTATTTTAATTGTAAAAATGATTTCTAAGTAGAAAAACCCAAGCTAGTTATAAAATCATAAATTAAAGGGTTCTTCACCATCCCTCCTATGTTTTTTAAATATATATATATGTCTCTGTAAAACATAAACATAAATATTATTTATTTTTTATATAATTTTTAACAGTGAATTTCTGCTTTTTTCATTTTATAAATTGTTTAACGTACCTAAATTCTCGAATTGCCCCCCTGAAAAATCAACTTGCCCCCCCGAGAGGGGCGTGGGAATCACCGGTCTAGATGAATGGTCTTTGTAACTACATTGTGCCCATTTTGGTAATTAATGGCTACTGCTACTGGTCATCGTAAGTTAATCGCTCATAATCAGGCTGTAATTCACACGGCATTATAAATTAGTATCAGTGTTAATGAATGACGTGCGTAGCTCCACAGCGGCCATTTTGTTAATTATGAATAAATTACATTTTAATTAGGACATTCAATTGATAATCGTAAATAAGTCAGTTATAATCAGGCTACAGTTACATGCGGTATTACAAATTAGTTACAGTGTTAATGAATGACCTGTGTAACTGCGCTGTGGTCATTTCAATAATTACAAATTAGTTGCACAATATTGGTACTTCAGACCAATTGGTCATAATCTGGATATAATTTACACATAATTCTAAATAGTTTCAGTGTTAATGAATGGTGTGGGTAACTACACTGTGGCCATTTTGATAATTACAAATTAATTATGCAATATTGGTAATTGTAAATAAATCGGGTATAATCAGGATGAGATTATACACGATTACTTTCTGTGTTAATGAATGGTTTGTGGCCATTTTTAGATAATTCCCAATAAATTATGTATTAATAAGGCTATTCATATTGGTAATCATAAATAAACTGGTTATAATCAGCCTGTAATTATACATGACTTTACAAATTTGTTACAGTGTTAGTTAACGGTCTGCGTAACTACACTGTGGATATTTTGGTAATTACAAATTAATTATACATTAATTAGGCTATTCCATATAATCACAAATAAGTCAATTATATTTAGACTATAATTATATACAGCTCTACAAATGAGTTACAGTGTTAACAAAAAGTGTTTGAAACTACAATTTGGCCATTTCAGTAATTACAGATTAATTGTGTAATAATGGTAATTGTAAATAAATCGGTTGTAATCGGGCGATAATTACACACAGTTTTACAAATTAGTTACAGCGTTAATGAATGGCGTATGTAAGTGCACTCTGGCCATTTCAATAATTACAAATAGACTACATATTAATTTGGCTATTCTATAGATAATTGTGAATAAACTATTTATAATCAGGCCAGAATTTCACATGGTATTACAAATTAGTTGTAGTGTTAATGAAAGGTGTGTGTGACTACACTCTGGCCATTTCGATAATTACAAATTAATTACACAATATTGGTAATAAATCAGTTTTAATCAGGCTATAACGTATATAGTATTATAAATTAGTTTCAGTGCTAATGAATGGTGTGTGTGACTACACTGTGGCCATTTCAGTAATTCCAGACACATTCTGTATTAATTAGGCTATTCATATCGGTAATCATAAATCAATCGGTTATAATCAGGCTGTAATTATACACAGTATTACAAATTAGTTAGAGTGTCAATGAGTGTTCTGTGTAACTACGTTGTAGCCATTTTGATAATTATAAATTAATTGGTAATCATAAATAAATCAGTTGTAATAAGGATGTAATTATACACGGTATTATAAATTATTTACAATGTTAGTTAATGATGTGTGTAACTACACTGTGGCTGTTTCGATAATTACAAAATAAATTCCATATTAATTAAGCTATCTATATCAGTAAATAAATCGGTTATAATCGGGCTGTAATTATACACGGTATTATAAAATTAGTTAGAGTGTTAATGAGTGTTCTTCGTAACTACGCTGTGGCCATTTTGATAATTACAAATTAATTACACGGTATTGTAATCATAAATCAATCGGTTATAATCAGCCCGTAATTATACACAGTGTTACAAATTAGTTAGAGTGTCAATGAGTGTTCTGTGTAAGTACGTTGTGGCCATTTTGATAATTATAAATTAATTACACGGTATTGGTAATCATAAATAAATCAGTTATAATTAGGCTGTGATTATACACGGTACTACATATTATTTACAATGTTAGTTAATGGTGTGTGTAACTACAGTGTGGCCATTTCGATAATTACAGATAAATTCCGTATTAATTAGCCTATTCATATCAGTAATCGTAAATCAATCGGTTATAATCGGGCTGTAATTACACACGGTATTACAAATTAGTTAGAGTGTCAATGAGTGTTCTGTGTAACTACGCTGTGGCCATTTTGATAATTACAAATTAATTACACTGTATTGGTAATCATAAATAAATCAGTTATAATTAGGCTGTGATTATACACGGTACTACATATTATTTACAATGTTAGTTAATGGTGTGTGTAACTACAGTGTGGCCATTTCGATAATTACAGATAAATTCCGTATTAATTAGCCTATTCATATCAGTAATCATAAATCAATCGGTTATAATCGGGCTGTAATTATACACAGTATTACAAATTAGTTATAGTGTTAATGAATGGTCAGTGTAACCTAGTGTCAGTGTTCGATAATTACAATTTGCCCAGGCTGTCGACATAGAGGTCATCTGATGTAAATGACTAATCTAATTCAGGTGTGGATGTCGATGTTATTTGATGTTAATCACATTGCGAACGGCTCATTGCTGGACGTGTAGTCAGAGGTTAAAGATGAATGCAGTGAAGGAGATCTCAACTCAATTGCAGCTTCATTTGTTTCACCACTAATGGCCGTGCATCTTGGTAACTCTTTGTAACAGCTGCAATGCAGTGAGCGTCATGCTGTAAATCATGGCAGGAAACGCTGCTGAGCACATGCAGCATTTTTTAAAAATAGGAAATATTGATCAGAGTATCTCTAATGGTGGTTTCATGGTTGGTAGACTGAAAACATCAATGAAAAACTGTTTTATAATGAATCGACGTCTCTCATTCTCTTCCTTTTCCATCTTCGCCGTGCTACTAGAGGTGACAGCTCATGATTCATAATAGATGTCTTATTGTAAGGGGTTAATGTCCAAGGTCCTTGTCACTGTCACCTCAAATCGAGATGAGTGCACAGGAAAAAATCCATTGACTCGATACAATGATTGGGTTCTTTGATTTATGCGACTATAACTGTTTTATTAAGAGCTCTGTAATCACACAACTTGAAGTAACAACTGAGCGATCCACTGAGTGATGTCTTCTTAAATGCGGGATATTTGACAGCTTATTTCCACCTCAGCCTTCTTGCTCTATTTGTCACAGCGCCACGTGTTGATTTGCCCGTGTTAAAAGGTCATTTTCTTTATAAATTTCAAGACGTTGACTTCAACAAGAGTTGGCTTAGGGTTGGAGTGGAGCGGTGAAGAGTGCTATCGATAAACTGAAGGAAAACCATGCTGATCCACACAGATAGGCGGCCATTTACAGGAAGCTGAGGGTGATGGTGTGAGGAGCCTCATCAGAATGTTAAGAGTGGTGACCAGCAGGGGGCAGTGCTATGGCTGCTGCTATTTTTAATATAAATAACTGATTTAGACAGGAATATCAAAAACAAGCTAGTTTGCCGATGATACCAAGATAGGTGGATCAGCAGATAATTTGGAATCCGTTATATCATCACAGAAGGACTTGGACAGCAGACAGGGTTGGGCAGATTTGTAGACGATGAAATTTAATGTCAGTAAATGTAAAGCATTACACATAGGAAGGAAAAATGTGAGGTTTGAATGCACAATGGGAGGTCTGAAAATTGAGAGCCCACCTTAGGAGTCGTAGTGGACTCAACACCATCTACTGCCAGTCAGTGTTCAGAAGCCATTAAGAAGGATAACAGAATGTCAGGTTATATAAGGTCAAAAAGGCGGGGCCACCAGTTACAACCAATCAGTCAAGTGCTTCACTTTTGCACTTTTAGTAGCCTCAGTCTGTCACTCATTTGTTATTGTCATCTCTAGCAGGACTCGGTCGGCGCCCTCATCCTGCCTTCAAGACATTAGACGCTTCTCAGATTCAGCTCCGGGGTGCCCCATCTCAACCCATTTCACAAATCAAAGGCTCTGGCCTACGTCTGATTGATCTCACGGTTTATATGCCGAGCCTCTAAAAGGTATTTGCCTCTTTGGATATTTTCATATTTTATTGTTATTCAACTTTTAATCACATTGGATTTTTTCTGTTTACCCTTACCTTTAATGTCAAGATGGAAACAAAGTGGTGTAAATTAACAACAAAGGTAAAACTCAAAATACTTGATCTCATAAACATTCATCCAATAAATGTAAAGTATTACATGTAGGATGTTAAAATATGAGGTTTGAATACACAATTGGAGGTCTGAAAATTGAGAGTCCATCTTGTGAGAAGGATTTAGGACTCGTAATGAACTCTAAGCCAGACAGTGTGCAGAAGCCATTAAGAAGGCTCACAGAATGTCAGTTTATATAGCGCCTTGATGTGTGGAGTTCAAGTCACAGGAGGTTCTGCTCAGGCTTTATAACACACTGGTGAGGCCTCATCTGGAGTACTGGGTACAGTTTGGGTCTCCAGGCTACAGAAAAGACATAACAGCACAAGAAAAGGTCCAGAGAAGAACGACTAGATAGATAGATAGATAGATAGATAGATAGATAGATAGATAGATAGATAGATAGATAGATAGATAGATATGAAAGGTACTATATAATAATGATAGATAGATAGATAGATAGATAGATAGATAGATAGATAGATATGAAAGGTACTATATAATAATGATAGATAGATAGATAGATAGATAGATAGATAGATAGATAGATAGATAGATAGATAATGTAATCGGCAGGATTAGATAGATAGATAAATAGATAGATAGATAGATAGATAGATAGATAGATAGATAGATAGATAGATAGATAGATAGATAGATAGATAGATAGATAGATATGAAAGGCATTATATCATAGATAGATAGATATGAAAGGCGCTATATTATAGATAGATAGATATGAAAGGTGCTATATAATAGATACAGATGATAATAGATGCAGGGACGATTCCAGTTTGGTTCAAAGACGATTCTTCATGTCATCAGTTTGCACACTTCTCAATGGTCCGAGATTTTTCGGGTGATTTTCTATGTAATAAACTTAATAAGTTATAGTGTAATGAAAGTTGCATAATTAGATCTGGACCACCCTATATTTGGTGAAAAGACCACTCAAGTACTGAGTAACTGATCATAATAAATTATTTATTTTTTAGAAATGTTGTAATGAGACAGACAAAAATATAGATAGATAGATAGATAGATAGATAGATAGATAGATAGATAGATAGATAGATAGATAGATAGATAGATAGATAGATAGATAGATAGATAGATGCTTTATTAATCCCAAGGGGAAATTCACAATTTAACCAATTTGCCGTGTAACAGATCAACATTTTTGGTGTTAATTTGTTTGACTTCATCGTTTCTCGTTGCTAGGATTGCACGTGTACTCATTTCTTCTGTTGATAACCCTTCGGGATGAAATTCTTCAATAAGATTTGGATATAATGCATCTTCTTTAATCAGGAACTTAAAGTGAGGAAAACATTAAAATTTATAAAAGCTGAGAGCACAGGAACTGCATCTGACAAAAGCATTCACACAAATGAGAGGTGGGTGAACCGTGGGCATGGGCCGTTGTGAGGAGGGCGTGACTTTTGAAAATATCATGACAATATTCTCGTCTCGCAGGACTTGAAAAAATCTTTTCCAAAAAGTCACATCTTGTCTCCTGAAAAAACTCGTCATGTTGAAAGATTTTTTTATATAATAGAGAGACAATATTTATAAATCTTTACCGACTCCTGCAACACACATGCGCATGGTAGACAAATTTAGGGCTTAAATAACTGTAATTACCTGATGGACCAGGGGTTGGCGTTGTCCCATAATACCTTCTATCTTTCACCCTCTGCAGACCAACTGAAGAAACCTTTCACTGATGACATCACTTCCGGTTCAGCACCTCCTGTCATTTTGTTCTGTAACCACCATTTTAGTTGTGACACAGCAAGATGTAGAGGACAGGAAGATCTGGAAACAGATGATCTGCTGTGGTGACCCCTAATGGGAGCAACCAAAAGATGAAGAAGAAGAGTATTGAGCTCATTCATGAGCTCTGTCTGTAAACATTTTTCCAGGTATGCAGGATACCCATGGTGGTATACCCCAAATCTTTATCTTGATTTGTTTCTGTTGATGTCACATCCTCTTCTAGTCTGTTTCTCTTCTCGGTAGCTGGTGTTGCCACTTGGTGCCAGGCTGCTCTCCTGTGTGTGGAAAAGTCATCTCAGATAAAGGAGCGTTGGAGCCATCGGATGGCAAGATTCTCTCATCAGACTGGACGGCCAGCACAGACTCCTCTATAAAAAACCAGGATGGCGTAGGCGGCCAGTTGGCCGAGGTCCCCAGGACTTCCACTTTGACTTTCTCTTGTACAACTTTAATCTCCCCCATTTTCAACGTGCCATTGTTCATCCAATAATTAATGGACAGTTATTGTTTGTTTTCATGTATGCTAAACTACCCATGGCACCTATTGAAGACAGGTAATAGACTAATTAAACAATATTTGCTATGTCTTGTTCTACGTGTTCCTTCAGCACTTTTCCTCTGTGTTCATGTATGTGTGTGAACTTCTCTCTTTATCGGCGCTCCGTCTCTCGAGTGCGTTCCTATAAAGTCCGATTCTCAGACCCCGTCATTATTTTCAAGTCACCTTTCTCACCTTATGCCATCTTTGAATTCGACGCTCTCAGGGTGCCTCGTGTGCCCTCCACTCCCTCTTTCACCAAACTGACCAATCAGATTGTTCCGAGGGACTGAACACCCAGTCCCTGAAATGGGGGAATATGTTGAGAAAGTGCTGTCATTTCTACATGGTGTGGCCAAAATGAAAGTCTACCATGTGCTCTTTAATCACAATGTCTGAATTGTTTGGTTTAGAATTTAAAACTGTGGAGCAGAGGTTCACACGCTGTCACGTTTTCCAAGCTTAAACTTATACATTCTAAAAAGCAATGCCACTCGTTTAACAATTTTACCATTATTTTCCCAGAATCCCTGTCTACGTCTATTTTGCCTGCACTCCAGAATTATATCTGCTTCTCAATTACAGCAGCGCAGGTAAGCAGAGAGCTGAGTAGACTTCGTGCTAGCAAAGCAGCAGGTCCAGATGGAGTATCACCACGACTGCTGAAGGCCTGTGTGCTGGACCTGAGGAGTCCTCTACAGCGCATCTTCAACCTGAGCCTGGAACAGGGGAGAGTCCAGAGGCTTTGGAAAACATCTTGCATCACCCCAGTCCCAAAGGTATCACGTCCTAGTGAGCTGAATGACTTCCGGCCTGTCGCCCTGACGTCACATGTGATGAAGACCATGGAGCGGCTGCTGCTTCACCACCTGAGGCCACAAGTCTGCCACGCCCTCGACCCTCTGCAGTTAACATACCAGGAGAAGGTGGGGGCGGAGGATGCCATCATCTACATGCTACACCGATCCCTTTCCCACCTGGACAGAGGCAGTGGTGCTGTAAGAATTATGTTTCTGGACTTCTCTAGCACCTTCAACACCATCCAACCTCTGCTCCTCAGGGACAAGCTGACAGAGATGGGAGTAGATTTACACCTGGTGCAATGGATCATGGACTATCTTACAGACAGACCCTCAGTATGTGGGTCTCGGGAACTGCAGGTCTGACATTGTGGTCAGCAGCACAGGAGCACTGCAGGGGATTGGACTTTCTCCGGTCCTGTTCAGCCAACATACACCGGACTTCCAATACAACTCGGAGTCCTGCCACGTGCAAAAGTTCACTGATGACACTGCTATGGTGGGCTGCATCACGAGTGGGCAGGAGGAGGAGTATAGGAACCTAAACAAGGACTTTGTTAAATGGTGTGACTCAAACCACCTACACCTGAACACCAGCAAAACTAAGGAGCTGGTGGTGGATTTTAGGAGGCCCAGGCCCCTCATGGACCCCGTGATCATCAGAGGTGACTGTGCAGAGGGTGCAGACCTATAAATACCTGGGAGTGCAGCTGGATGATAAACTGGACTGGACTGCCAATACTGATGGTCTGTGCAAGAAAGGTCAGAGCCGACTATACTTCATTAGAAGACTGGCGTCCTTCAACATCTGCAATAAGATGCTACAGATGTTCTATCAGACGGTTGTGGCGAGCGCCCTCTTCTACGCGGTGGTGTGCTGGGAGGCAGCATAAAGAAGAGGGATGCCTCACGCCTGGACAAACTGGTGAGGAAGGCAGGCTCTATTGTAGACACGGAGCTGGACAGTTTGGCATCCGTGGCAGAGTGACGGGCGCTGAGCAGACTCCTGTCAATCATGGAGAATCCACTGCATCCACAGAACAGGATCATCTCCAGACAGGAGCAGCTTCAGCGACAGACTGCTGTCACCATCCTGCTCCACTGACAGACTGAGGAGACCCCACACTATGAGACTCTTCAACTCTACCCGAGGGGGTAAACATTAACATTATACAAAGTTATTGTCTGTTATACCTGCATTGTTATCACTCTTTAATTTAATATTCTTCTTATCAGTATGCTGCTGCTGGAGTAGTATAAATTTCCCATTGGGATTAATAAATTATCTATCTATCTATCTATCTATCTATCTATCTATCTATCTATCTATCTATCTATCTATCTATCTATCTATCTATCTATCTATCTATCTATCTATCTATCTATCTATCTATCTATCTATCTATCTATCTAAATTCAACACACTTGGAAAACTTCCTCATGAATATTAATGATCTAATGAGCTCATTTTTACCTGCCTGCTATTTCAATTGCAGAACATTTTGATTATAGAAATGTCAGTTTATGACCTCTAAAGCCTAGTTATAGTCTTGCTCACACAGTATAATAGCTATTATTGAAATAATTCTAAAATAAAAACAGTAAAATAAAACACACAGATTAAATATTACGAGTCATATTTAGCAGAAGGTGGAGTGGTGGCTCTGAGGCTAAGGATCTGTGCTGGTGCCTGGATGGTTGCCAGTTCAATCCCCACTACTGCTATTAGGGATCCTACTCTGTTGCCCCCTTGAGCAAGACCCTTAACCTGAAAGTTGCTCCAGTGGCAATGGTTGACCCTGCGTTCTTTCCCCTCAAAGGTCATGTGAAATTGCATTTTCCCCTCATTGATTCAAATAGTCCACCAGATACCAAAAAAAGCACAGTTTTCAAACACTGGTCTTCCACTGGTGTCATGGCATTGCATGGCAAAGGCATTTCTGAGACACAATGAAGCTGCCCATAACTAGGAGGTCCTCTCCCGACAGTGCCCCCTGGTGGCACCCAAGAACCCTGACAGGATTGCCCTTCCATAACATCCTGTGGGTGCCCAAACTGGAGCATTGCCACCTGTCATTATGGAGGGGATCAAATTGCCCGTCCATTTATTGTTTCTCCCAAATTGGGATAGAAACATAGGATATTTCCTGCCGGGTTGTGTCCTCCATTCTTACATTCCTGCCATTACGGCCTCCTGAAACCGCCAGTCTACCCACGTGTTCACAATAGCTTAACGAAAAGACACATGCCGCTTCCATCACCCACAGCACATCAGAAGACCCACAAGCGCTCCAGACGGCTGTCGGCCAAAGCACTTGTGTTGTCAGAGATGGGGACTCGACAGGGGGTCCTCAGAGTGCCTTAGTGTGAGCAGATGTGCAAATGCTGGCCCACAATAAAAAGGAAGCTGTGTCAGATTTGAATGGTGCGCCTTGCCTTTTGACTAAACATCTGGCCATTTGACCCGATGTCACCCCCTTCACATTCACAGACAGCCTGGTCTTCAGGAAAAAAATACACACACATACATACATACAGGGTGAGTCAAAATGATGTTAGCACTAATGGTACTGCTATGTATAGACTTATATATAATTTCTGTGGATAATTTATGTGCCACATATGGTACATGATGATGAACAGGTTGAGACATTCCTGTAAATCACCTTACGCATACGAAGTACGTTTTGTGAATAAATTGTTTCCTCCATTCAAATGTTAACATAATTTTCACTCACCCTGCATATATACACTCACCTAAAGGATTATTAGGTACCCCATACTAATACGGTGTTTGACCCCCTTTCGCCTTCAGAACTGCCTTAATTCTACGTGGCATTGATTCAACAAGGTGCTGAAAGCATTCTTTACAAATGTTGGCCCATATTGATAGGATAGCATCTTGCAGTTGATGGAGATTTGTGGGATGCACATCCAGGGCACCAAGCTCCCGTTCCACCACATCCCAAAGATGCTCTATTGGGTTGAGATCTGGTGACTGTGGGGGCCATTTTAGTACAGTGAACTCATTGTCATGTTCAAGAAACCAATTTGAAAGGATTCAAGCTTTGTGACATGGTGCATTATCCTGCTGGAAGTAGCCATCAGAGGATGGGTACATGGTGGTCATGAAGGGATGGACATGGTCAGAAACAATGCTCAGGTAGCCCGTGGCATTTAAACGATGCCCAATTGGCACTAAGGGGCCTAAAGTGTGCCAAGAAAACATCCCCACACCATTACACCACCACCACCAGCCTGCACAGTGGTAACAAGGCATGATGGATCCATGTTCTCATTCTGTTTACGCCAAATTCTGACTCTACCATTTGAATGTCTCAACAGAAATCAAGACTCATCAGACCAAGCAACATTTTTCCAGTCTTCAACTGTCCAATTTTGGTGAGCTCATGCAAATTGTAGCCTCTTTTTCCTATTTGTAGTGGAGATGAGTGGTACCCGGTGGGGTCTTCTGCTGTTGTAGCCCATCCGCCTCAAGGTTGTGTGTGTTGTGGCTTCACAAATGCTTTGCTGCATACCTCGGTTGTAACGAGTGGTTATTTCAGTCAAAGTTGCTCTTCTATCAGCTTGAATCAGTCGGCCCATTCTCCTCTGACCTCTAGCATCAACAAGGCATTTTTGCCCACAGGACTGCCGCATACTGGATGTTTTTCCCTTTTCACACCAGTCTTTGTAAACCCTAGAAATGGTTGTGCGTGAAAATCCCAGTAACTGAGCAGACCGGCCCATCTGGCACCAACAACCATGCCACGCTCAAAATTGCTTAAATCACCTTTCTTTGCCATTCTGACATTCAGTTTGGAGTTCAGGAGATTGTCTTGACCAGGACCACACCCCTAAATGCATTGAAGCAACTGCCATGTGATTGGTTGATTAGGTAATTGCATTAATGAGAAATTGAACAGGTGTTCCTAATAATCCTTTAGGTGAGTGTATATGTATATGTGTGTGTGTGTCAAGGGTTACTTAATATATATACTGTATATAAAATAAAAAAATATAAAATATATTTGTATTATATCTATACATATATATATATAAATATATATACACACATATGAAGTATGTTTTGTGAATAAATTGTTTCCGTCATTGAAATGTTAACATAATTTTAACTCACCCTGTATATATATATATATATATATATATATAGATAGCTGCAAACGGCCGGGAAGCCCCTTTAACACTGGATCCGGGAGAGCAGCCATGGGATGCACACTACGTCCCCCGGTGCACTTGGTGGCAGCCCCTGGGTTGCATTGGGGCCACAATTGTGGAACACCGGAGCTCATTCCAGGGGGAGCTGCACAGCTTCCTGTGCCCATCTGGGCTGTGACGCAGCCACACCCAGAAGTGCAGCCTTAATTAGGTTAATAATAATAACAATAATTCTTTGTATTTCTATTGCGCTTTTCTCACTACTCAAAGCGCTCAGCAATTGCAGGTTAAGGGCCTTGCTCAAGAGCCCAACAGAGCAGAGTCCCTATTGGCATTTACTGGATTCGAAACCAGCAACTTTCTGATTGCCAGTGCCCTAGCCTCAGAGCCACCACTCCGCCTTATCACCTGAAGCACTTCCGGGTGGGCTATAAGGGGAGCCTGCAGCCACTACTCGTGGCACCAGAGTTGGGAGGAGGAGAAGACGGAGGACAAAGCCGCCTGGGATGAGTGGAGGAAGAAGATTGTGTTATTGGGAGTTTTTCTTTTGGTGTGTTTTGAGGACTGTGTAGGGCCTGTGTGACACGGGGAAGACTTGCTCCATGGCTGAAGACAATAATAAAATCTTTTTGTTCATTTTTATATGTGCCTCCACTGTCAGTCTGTGTCAGGTCGGCACCTATAAAGCGCTATATCCCACAAAAAAAAAATATATATATATATATACACATAACCCTTTGGCTGAGAAATTTGAAAATAAAATGAAAGCCATTGATTCCAGGGGTCTGGCACATCTCGGCAGTGAACTGCAGACAATAATCAATGCTGCGCAATCCAAAATTTATCCTTACGGTGGGATGTAAATATTGTGCTGTGAGCGGGTCGATATTTCTTTACAAGATTTCCTTTTCTGACAAGTCTTTGGCCGGACCTCCTGAGACCTCCTGCTGATTCTTCATTTTGCAGGCAGGCGGCTTCAGCTGCTTTCCTATGACATCCCCACTGAAAAAAAAAAAAAAAGTAATCCAGTCCCCGCAGACTCGTTCAATCCATTACAATGACATTTGGTTTAGAAAAAGCAAGTGAAATGATGGTGTGCGCCCAAAATTAACTGGCAAATTGCTCCATAAATTCCAGTCCCGTACAAATGTTAATGGCTTCTGTGGTTTGCTTTCCTTCTGCTAGCCTGCATTTTCTCTCATGGAAGGGTCAGGCAGGCTGAACTGGACGGCAGGTGGGCCCGTGGTGGCCGGAGCGTTCCTTTCATTTCTTTCTATCTCTCTGTGTCTCTC